>NC_054374.1:39757936-40085019 GCF_017654675.1 Xenopus laevis | reverse complement strand
TTTATAAAAACTATTAAAACCAAATACAAGATTCATCAATGCCCCATTCAAATGTGCAGGATTTCCTGTTATTGCTTTTAATAAGTATCTGATAATGTGTTCCAAATCCCACTAAAGGAACATAAGGATGAGGGGGAAAAGCACTGCTATCATTACAGTACCCCCGCCTTCAGCATATATTCTTAGGAAAGAGCAACAGTGTATAGCAGTATCAGTATCACAGTTTGACTTGGATTTTCCATACATAATACACCCATGTGCTTGATATCCTCAAGTGGATTGTTCTGAGCCAATACATAATCAGTAGTCTGCAGTGTCTACAGAGGCTGAATCTAGTTAAAAGAATAGCTTTTAGTGCTACATGAAATTTGTACATTTAGTATTGTTTACTAATTAAGGATATATTTAGTATTGTTTACTAATTAAAATGTTATGTGCCAAAGAAAAAAAGTTAAAAAAATCAGCTTTTATTTAACAATATATGTTTAAAGGAGAAGTAAAAAAGAATATGGCTAAAAATGCCATATTTTATATACTGAGTATATTGCACTAGCCTAAAGTTTCAGTTTCTCAATAGCAGCAATGATCCAGGGCTTCAAACTTGTCACAGGGGGTCACCATCTTGGAAAGTGTCTGCGATGCTCACATGCTCAATGGGCTCTGAGAAGCTGTTGAGAAGCTAAGCATAGGGGTCGCTGCAAATTATCAAGCAGAAAATGAGTTTGGCCTGTAAAATAAGCTGATGCTACAGGGCTGATTATTAAATTCCGATGCTAATTGCACTGGTTTCTGTGCTGTCATATAGTAATTATCTGTATTAATTACTAATAAGCCTTCTATTGTGACATTTAGATTCTATGTGTACTGTATATTGTTAGTGGGTCCCTAAGCTCAGTAAGTGACAGCAACACAGAGCATGTGTAGTGAATTAGCAGAAAAGAAGATGGGGAGCTACTGGGGCATCTTTGGAGACACACTTTACTGCTAAAGGGCTGTGGTCACCTTGGGCTGGTACAGAAGCCCAAAACATAATGTACAACATTTTTAGCCTACTTCTTTATTTAAGCTTTAGCTCTCCTTTAACTAATTTACTTCCTCGTAAAGAAGCTCAAAAAGGAGTATGTAATGTGCCCTGGGAGTAGATCACTGAATGAAGAGTTCAGGCAAGTTCATGTGATATACAGGAAAGAAACTTTAAACTCAACATGCAATCACACTGTAATCCGATAAAGATGAACATATACATATACAGATGAAGCACCACCTATAAGGTGTCTGGTTACAACCAGTTGCAATGTCCCACAATAATTTGTTTTGTTAACGAAAGCTGCACTCAAAAGATCACCACTTAATGTCCCCAGTGAAGTTAGCAGCTCAATATACATTTTAAAGCCAAGGAAAGGACCAACTGTGGACATGCTTGCTGGAATGTATTTGATCTTCCTTAGTGTGACATTTAGGGGGTTATTTACTAAAACTTGTTTTTTGTTTTTTTTTTAATTTTACCAGAAACAAAACCAACGTAACTTCCATATAAAAATTTGGCTTATTTATTTATGTTTTTTCACTAAATATAGAAAAAAAAATCTGTTTTTAATAAATAACTCCCTTAGCATCTATGCTAATAAAGTGTTAGCATTGGGGATTAGAACAATGTATAAATAGTCACAGATTATTTAAATATGCAGTATGGTCTTACTGAGTTGGATGCAGCTTTTGAAATACACTGCTGTATACACAATATATTGCAGCCTTTATATACTGCCTAATTGTGGTAATTCTGTTCCTATGTGTAACCTCTGCTGTTTACAGAAATACACTCCAATAACTTTCAGCCAGTTGGGATGGGGAGGGAAGTGGCAGCCTGACTTCTTGATTTCCGCCAGGAAACGCATCTCTCCGGGAGTCCCCAGGGGGAGGCACCAGCCTCGGGAGTCTTGGGATTTTTTTATAACTGGCCTTTTTCCACTGTGACTCATGGAGTTGGTTCCTTTCCGGCATCCCCTGGTGGGAACTGAGAGGCTGGCTTCTCTCCCCAAGGTAGAGTTGCCACCTTTTTGGAAAAAAATACCGGCCTTCCTATATATTTATCTTTTTTCCCTATTATTAACATTGGGATCAACCATCATTTTTACCGGCCAGGCAGGCCAGATGGCAACCCTACCCCAAGGTAAAGGCAAAGTCTTGGTGGTAAACCACCTTTGTTGGTTAGATGGTCAGTGAATAGACAGTGACCAGATGTCTTCTGGAACCATTCCCTGGGCTCCCACAGTTAGCTCCTTCCCTTGGGGACTTCCAGGTAAATGTGTCCCCCCCCACCTGGAGAGGAGCATCCGTTCAGCCAGCGGCCCCAAACATGTTGTGCAAGTATGGACACCTATGCAGTGTGATGGGGACCCAGTGTGACTATAGTTAACTTTGCTGCGTTTAAGTAGCCACTGCCTGGCCAATCCTGAGGCCAGTTCCTCCCTTTATTTGTGTTTTTTGAGTTATTTAGTTTTTTTTCAGCAGCTCTCCAGTTTGCAGTTTCAGCAATCTGATTGCTAATGTCCCAAATTACCCTAGCAACCATGCACTGATTTGAATAAAAGATTGGAATATGAATAGCAGAGGGCATGAATAGAAAGATGAGCAATAAAAATAGCAACAACATTAAATCAGATCTCTCACTGCCTCTCTGCTATCTCCACTTGGATGTCAAAACACTACCATAAATGAAACGTCTCTAAAACTGAACTAGGGGCTGGCTTTGCGGGGGGCTTTAAGGGGAAATATTCTGGATGCAGCATTTACTTCTTACTGACACGTTCCTATGATTTTTATAGGAATGTGTCAGTATCGCTTTAAGGAACATATCTTAATACAATCATTTATCACACAAGTGATGCTGACAAAATTCTTATTTACTCACTCATCATAATGCTCCTGGACTTCTGTAACTATATATACTCGCGTATAAGCCGAGTTTTTCAGCACCCAAAATGTGCTGAAAAACTCAACCTCGGCTTATACGCGGGTCATACCGTAGATACGCTCCTTCCGCGGCCCCAACACACCTCCCTCTCCCATAGCGCAGGACTGTCTGTGACTGACTGTCACGATCGCCGCCCGGAGCAGGTCCAGGAGCTCCGGGCGGCGCGTCCTTCCCTGCCGGTGTTCGCTCCCAAAATGGCGGCGCCCATGGCCGCCACCATTTTGGAGCGAACGCCGGCAGGGAAGGACGCGCCGCCCGGAGCTCCTGGACCTGCTCCGGGCGGCGATCGTGACAGGGAAGGAAATATTAATATCATATCCCAGAACCTGGAAACAGAGAGGTCATGTTTGTTTTCATCTTACCCATCTCTGGACACCACTGTAACTCTTCGCTGATGGTCTCCACCAAGACATCGGCTGAGCCGTTCTCTTTAAATATCCCTTTCAGCCTCTCCATGTCTCCGGTGTACAAAGCATTGTGGATGGCGGCGTCCCTACAGAAGCGGTGCCTACGGGTCACAGGGGGTCGCACTGCTGGGCTGGAAGTCAAAGCTCTGCGGGACAAGAGTTCGATGCTCAACGCTCTCCTTAGATCTTCGCTCTCCAGTTGCTCCCTCTGTCTCTGCAGGGCTCGCAGGGTGCTGGGTGTAAAGGGGAACATTTCTCCAGCCATTTTATGAGGGATTTTGATGTTTTCACCCCGTCGGATCAGCAGTGGCATCACTATGCGTCTGTGCTAGAGAACTGTGTCCTATTTATAACCTGGCCCACACTGATCCTTCTCAGGGTAAGCATATTTTTGCAGTGTCATGTTCCTGCTGATGGAATTATGGGGAGGCTCTTTTAAATCGTTTTAGATAGATTTCTATGCCATAAAACATGATTACACATTTACACATTCACATTTTGAAATCTGACATGGGGCCCCTAGGCTTATACACGAGTCAATACATTTTTCCAGTTTTCTTAGGTAAATTAGGTACCTCGGCTTATACACGGGTCGGCTTATACACGAGTATATACGGTAGTTATTGGCCTTACCCTCCAGAGATTGTCACCTCTCCAGTCCATAATGAATACTGCTACCAGGCTTATACACTTCAGCAACCGCTCCTCCTCTGCCATGCCACTCTACCAATCCCTGTACTGGCTTCCACTACCTTTCAGAATAAAATTCAAACCAATGACGTTGACTGTCACGTATGGTTTCCCAAACCCAGAACAGATGCCAAGGTTCCAGTCATGGCTCACGCTTCCACCAATAACAGCTGCCTTTTGCTTCGGGAGGAGCCATCTGCTACTCAAATGCCATCAGATGACAGGTCTTCAAGTGAGAGAACCAAGGCAAGAGTTCTGGTCAGGCAAGGGAACCATAACATGCAACAGGAGGAACAGGAAATCAATTTATTGATAACAAAGGGAGCATGAAGCAGTGGCTTGAGGGAGGATGAAAACGGGGTATAGAATGGATTGTGGTGGATTGAGGTAGGAGAGGGTTTTGGCCAGATATTGCTAGATTAAGGGAGGATGCGGCTGGGGCACATCATGGAGGAAAAGGGAGCTGAGGTTGAATGAAGCTGTGGTGATTCATGGAGTGCTGAGTGAAGATTGGGGACGGCTATGGCTTGATAGAGAAGAGAACTAGGAGAGAATGAGGAAGCAGGTTAAAGGAGGATGAAAAAAGGGCTGAGAATGGATTGTGGTGGATTGAATGAGGATGGGGCTGAGGGAAGATCTTGCTGGGTCAGGGGAAGATGGGGCTGGGGCACATCGTCGAGGGGAAGAGGGAGCTGAGGTGGATAATGGAGGGCTGAGGGCAGATTTGGAAGGGCTCTAGAAGGATGAATGAGAAAGATGAGGGCAGATGGAGAAGGGCTAAGAGAAGATTTATGAGAGGGTTGAGGGGAAAAGGGCTAAGAGAGAATACAAGGGGAGACTGAGGGCATGTTACCAGGCTCTGATGGAAGCACACTCACACAATAACAGGTAATTATTTGGGCTAACGTCTCTCTTACAGTGCAGAATTGGACATCTCACAACTTGCAGGTGTGTTTTGAGTTGGTATCTGAATGGGTGTAAGGGCTGTACCAGTTTTGGGGTTCATAACTGCTGAGGGCTAGTACCTGTTTCATTGTGATTAGGGCCTCAAACTGCACCATCTTGTCATAAGAATGGCTGTCATTACAAACTGGCACAATGCTGTGACATTGAATGCTAAATTAAATCATCTTGTCCCCCGCCCAGGGAAAGATGGCAACCCTACATGAAACGTTTGTGCCACGCTGGCATGAAATGCTGGGGGATTTTCACTATGGCTGTCATCAAATGGTGGGGCCACTGTGTCTATCTTAAATGCTAGCACACTTTGTGTGTCTGATGCTGCTATTCCAACCAGGGGAAAAGGGTTTTTGTAAAATGGTATTTGGTGTTGTGGGTGATCACAAAGTGGGTGTGGCCAAAGAATTCAGCTGCATACGGCAGTCCTTTTCGCTCTTTATGATTTTCAAATGTTGGTAGTAGGCCCCCTGTTGGTGGCACTGAAGGCACGTGGGACCAAAAAAACACAAATGTGGTTACGGCTAAAAAAAAACCTTTCACAGACATTTTCTGTTTCCATCAGTGACAGGAGGCACAAGGGATACCAACAGTCTATCTTGCGTAAAGCTGCGCATACACGGACACATATAAGCTTCCAATTCGCCTCTTCAGGCTTCCAGCTTATCTGCCAGTATATGCATACCTCCCAACTGTCCCGTTTTTTGCGGGACAGTCCCGCTTTTCATAGCTCAGCCCGCAGTCCTGGGTTTGTTACTGAAATGTCCCAACGTTCTCTTTGATCTCCTGTGCTGAACAGCCAGAAAAAGATATAACGTTTCTAACTTAATTGGCTTTTGCACAGAATATGTGGCAGCTGCACTTAGATACATTTGTAACAATTGAAGATAAGCAAAGAAACAATTGTAACAATTTAAGATAAGCAAGGCCTCTTGGGGAAACTGTGACCTGCAGCTTAAAGGGCAATTCACCTTAATTAGCAAAACTGTAAGAACACAGAAACGGACATGGTAATTAGGCGGTTGCCACAAAAGCTGGCGTGGTCAGAAAATGTCACCACACTATGCGTGACAAATATTTTTGTCCCTTTTTCTATTTCCAAAATGTTGGGAGGTATGTATATGGGTCCTCTGTCCAGATATCTGGTGGAATGTCAGGTAGTCATCTTAAAGGAGAATTCAACCCTAACGTTAAAAAACCCCAACCCCCCTACCATACACAGACCCCCTCCCTCCTCTCCCCGGACTATGTGTTACCCTGGGCAAATGCCCCTAATGTTTTACTTGCCCCTCAGTGCAGATTCAGGCATCGGTTCACAGGAGCCATCTTCTTCTCTTCGGTAATCTTTGTAATGAGACCGGCGTAGTGGTGCATGTGCAGTTACAGCATTTTTCTGTTTCATGACAACTGCGCATGTGCCAAAACTCACGAAAATTGGCGAAGCGCCGGTCTCGTTCCGAAGATTACCAAAGCGGCTGAAGATGGCGCCTGTGAACTCCGATGCCTGAAACTACACAGATCTGTAAGTAAAATTTTAGGGGCATTTGCCCGGGGAAACACTTAGGCTGGGTGGAGGAGGGGGGGGGTCTATGTAGGGTAGGGGGGGTAGGTCGAGTTGACACCTTTTTTGGAAAAAAAATACCGGCCTTCCTATATATTTAGATTTTTTTCCTATTAATAACATTGGGGTCAAGCCTAATTTTTACTGGTCAGGCTGGTAAAATAATTGCCAGGTCGCAACTAGGGTTGCCACCTTTTCTGGAAAAAAATACCGGCCTTCCTATATATTTATTTTTTTTCCCTATTAATAACATTAGGCTCAACCATCATTTTTACCGGCCAGGTGGCAACCCTAGTCACAACCCTCGGGGTAGGATTTTTTTAACGTTAGGGTTGAATTCTCCTTTTAAGTTTAAAAATAGGTTTGAGCAGAATACGTGTTCCTCTCCTGAAGGGCATGCGTTAGGAGCCCATTATGATCCAAACATTGGCAAACAATCAGATTAGACAGATTTGGCCTAGAATGTTGATGGACAAATTGGGCAAAGCCAAACAAGTGGGTTTTATTGTGTATTGGCCATTTTTATGCTACTACCTTTGCCAGTTGCCTAATATAAATCCCCCCTAACTACTCATTACAGTTCTCTAGGCGATTTTAACTAAAATGTTCAGAATTAAACTTTTTTTCCACAAAATGGTGCCAGTCTGCTCCTCTCGCCCAGTAGCCATGCAATTAAAGCAGCACCGCTGCTGGCTCTTATACAGGGCTGAGAGAGGGCTGAATAGTCCCGGCCAGGAAGGGCTCCTTGTTTATGTTTTTTACTAAAAAGCTGAACTATTATTTGGAACATGGCGCGGAACATGGCGCGGAATTCTTATCGAATTACGTGACTAGGCTGAGTTTATGTTACAAGGAAAAGAATGTGTTAATAAAGTTGCATTGTATGTGGGCGGAGCCTATACTGTGACAGATCAGCGCTACCTCCGGAAACACAGAGAGAGCGGAAGTACAGGGAAAGGGGGAGTACGCAGTTCCTTGTGCCTGTCACACACACACATACACACTTACATACATACACACAGCAGCCATGCCCTGCTCCTGGAGCCCGACACTGTCACTCACATTCACTGTCTGAGAGCATGAGTCCGGGAACAAGTCGGCATGAGTAAAAGGCCTGCACGGGTATGTTCTCAAGAGACAAGCGCTTATAGTGATAGATGTGGGCAGAGAGGTTAAGGTCTGCAGGGTGAGGGGCTGAGCTTGGTGGAGTTCTACTGCTTAAAGGTCTTGTTCACCTTTGAGATAACTTCTAGTATGATGTAGAGAGTGAAATTTGCTTTTCGTTTTTTATTATTGAAGGTTTTTTGAGTTATTTAGCAGCCTTTCAATTTGCATCTTGATACAGTATTTTGTGCTAGCAAAGTCCTGTATGCTTTTTTTCAGCAATTGAGAAAACACAAAGCTACAGATACTCAGAATACTGTCAATTCTGAGACTGATTAGATACTGCTTTAAGTCTGAATGGATTTTTTGGCCACTTATCCACATGGTATATTCCATCTGAAGTTCAGTTGTACGGTAGAACCCCCATTTTACGTTTTTCAGGGGACCAGAAAAAATGGTGTAAAATCCAGGAAAATGACAAATCAGGAAATTGAATTATGCATTATAGACACACAAAACAACAATGAAAAATGAAGGAAAACTTAAAATCAGGGGATGTAAAATGGATGTTCTACTGTATTTACTTTGGTAAAGGGTCCAAACTTGATGGACGGGTCTTTTCCAGCTTCAATGAAAATCCTCTACTGGCAGCCTAGGAAGAACCAGGCAAAAATGCTACAGATGCCCATAAATTCAGGGCTGGCTTATATAAAAAAGGGAGCCGTGGCATGCAGGATTGCTGGGGCCCCTATCTGAGACAGTGGCCTCACTGATCAACTCTCTAGTGGTTGCTGAACAACTGAGGTGCTTCGGACTGGCCATCCCTAATATATAACCTGTAAGACTATAAAATACTTCTTTAAATATGCGGTCTCCCAATGTACCCGATGGCCCAAAACAAATGCACTTCTCGCTCTACAGTTAAAGGGGTGATTCACCTTTAAGGTAACTTTTATTATGTTATAGAATGGCCAATTTTAAGCAACTTTTCAATTGGTTTTATTTTTTATAGTTATTTGCCTTTTTCGTCTGACTCTTTGCAGCTTTCAAATGGGTGTTGCTGACTCCCTTCTAAATAACAAATGTAAGGTTACAAATGTATTGTTACTTATTACTGATAATTCTATTCAGGCCTCTCCTTTTCATATTCCAGTCTCTTATTCAAATCAATGCACGGTTGCTAGGATAATTTGGACCCTAGTTACCAGATTGCTTAAAGGGGTTGTTCACCTTCCAAACACTTGTTTCAGTTCAGTTGTTTTTAGATTGTTCCCCAGAAATAAAGACTTTTTTCAATGACTTTCCATTATTTATTTTTTACTGTTTTTCCAAAATCTAAGTTTAAAGTTGATGGTTCCTGTCTCTGGTGTTTCAGGCTGGCAGTTCAGTAATTCAGGCACAGACTCTAAACTGTTACAATTTTGCAACATTGAATTGATACATTTCTCAGCAGCATCTCTGGAGTATTAGCAACTATTGTATCAATTTTAACAGCTGCCTGTAATGAAACCCAGCTATTCTGCTCAGTAGGGACAAAGATAAAATAAAGGGGTTGTTCACCATTCCATTAACTTTTTTATTATGAAACAGAGATTGATATTCTGAGACAATTTGCAAGTGGTTTTCATTTTCTAGTTTTTGTTTTTTTTTAATTTATTTCACTTTTTATTCAGCATCTCTCAAGTTTGATATTTTAGCAATCCAGTTACTAGGGTCCAAATCACCCTAGCACAATTTGAATAATAGACTGGAATATGAATAGGAGACGGTCTGAATAGATAGATGCAAAATAAAATACATTGGTAGTCTTACAAAGCATTTGTTTTTTAGATGGGGTCAGTGACCCCCATTTGAAAGCTGGAAAGAGTCAGAAGAAGAAGGCAAATCAATCAAAAACTATAAAAATGAAAAGTTGCTTAGAATTAGCCATTCTATAACATAGTACAAGTTAACTTAAAGGTGAACCGCCCCTTTAAAAGGTAGCTTGATTTTATCAGAATACTTAACCGCACTAGGGTGCCTTTCTATCTCCCTTTTCCTGTAATGTCATAATTGACCTTCTTCTGAAAAGATATTTTGGTGAATACACCATCTGGGACTTGATTATATGGTCCCCTTATGTATTTAGTCTACTAGAGTCTACCAGTTTGTGAAAATCCCGCAACCTGGATAGATTCAGTTGTTTGTCCCTTTCTCTGGGCCAGCATTCATGATGCTTTGCTACAAAAAAAGTGAACCTATGAGCCTCATTATTGATAGAATATGGAGCAAACATCCTTTCTGTGTTTGGCAAGGTTAGAGTTGTAGGTGGTGGTAGGCAGTTCAAAGTGGGGAGGACCATTAAGTCACTAAGCAAAGAGTATTTATTTAAACTTGCTGCAGATGAACAGGGATGAAAAAGCACAAGGTCGCAGAGTTATACTGCTTTGGAGCCACGTGAGTGGGTTTTGTAAGCTACAATCTGAAAAACGATGGTCTAAAAACATACTTTTAACGCTCTATTATGATAAATTATCATATGTGGATTTATAGTTGTATTGTAAGTCGGTTTTTTTTTTATTTCCCAGCTATGAGCAAGCAAGTTGAATTTAATGAAAGTCTAATTTTAACTTTATGTATGAGAATGATATTTAGCAATAGTCAGAGAAAAAACAACATATAAATCAGAGGATCTTGGAGGCAAGTTGTTTGTCAACACTGATATAAAAGAGGTTGTTCAACTTAAACATTTAGTATGATGTAGAGAGTGATATTCTGAGACAAATTGTAATTTGTTTTAATTTTTTATTATTTGTGTCTTTTGAGTAATTTTGCTTTGTATCCAGCAGCTCTCCAGTTTGCAATTTCAGCTATCTGGTTGCTAGGGTGTAATAGGAGAGGGCCTGTATAGAAACATGAGTAATTTAAAAGTAGCACTAACTATATATCTGTAGCCTTACAGAGGATTTGTTTTTTAGCTGGGGTTAGTGATCATAATCTGAAAGCTGGAAAGAGACATATCATTCAAAAACTGTAAAAAAAAAAAAAAAAAAAAAAAAAAAAAAGTTTACATGAAGAGTTGCTAAGTAAATGGGTTGTTCACCTTCCAAACACTTTTTTTCAGTTCAGTTGTTTTCAGATTGTTCCTCAGAATTATACTTTTTAGAATTACTTTCCATTATTAATTTTTTTACTGTTTTTCCAAGATCTAAGTTTAAAGTTAAATGTTCATGTCTCTGGTGTTTAGTCTGGCAGCTCAGTAATTCAGGCGCAGACTCTAAACGGTTACAATTTTGCAACATTTAGTTGATACATTTCTCAGCAGCATCTCTGGAGTATTAGCAAATATTGCATCAATTCTAACAACTGCCTGTAATGAAATCCAGGGATTCTGCTCAGTAGGTACAAAGATAAGAAATGTATCCATTAAATGTATCAATTTAGAACAGTTTTGGGGGGGTCTCAGGTACTGAGATCCAAATAACAGAAAGGTTTGTTATCCGGAAAACCCCAGAGCATTCTGGAAGTCTCATGCCTGTACTAGTGACAGGTGTTACTTTAATTACAAGGACAAAATGTAGTTTAACGACAAATTGTACTTCCTCTTTTATGCTGCCACATTCGTATCTTTTATTGCAAGCCATATCTTCTTTAGTGCTTTCATTAGTGAAAATTTAAAGGGCAACTGAAGGCTCAAGAAAATGTATTTGGTTCATTTTTATGATGGAGCATGCCCAGCACTGAAAAAAAAAATCTCTTTGCTCGGTTGGGGTATTCAGTCTGGACTTTCCTTGGAGTTTCCTTGCAATGGTTCTCAGTACAGATAATATATTTTGCAGTGACCAAGTGCAAGGAGGTCAAAGAAAAAACTGCCTATCCCCAATTGGGTGCATAACCGAAAGTTTTGTAGCTGTTTTGTTTCTGACTTTTTTCTTTTCTTATGTCTTCTATACGGACCTGAATGTATTAATTTTATCAATGATCACTTTCTTTTTCCCCGTCTTCTAGTCTGTTTCCCCCCGCCCCAGAATATACATAACAGTTTGCAAGAAAAACAGGGGCCTCACCTAAGCGGACTAAAGTGCTTTTGTCTCAATTACTTTATTTACATGATCATGGTGTTTAAAGGGGTAGTTCACCTTTAAAGGGGATGTAAATGCAACAAAAAAAAATCAATTTTTTTTCTATCTTTAATGAAAAAGAAATTTATCTCCAATATGCTTTAATTAAAAAATGTGTACTGTTTTTATAAGAAACCTGACTGTATGCAGTGAAATTCCTGCTGAGAAAGGAAACTTCAGATGGTCCCTAGCTGCTCTGCAGGGAAACAATCATACTTTCAAATGGCAGGGGCAGCCCCCCACCTTACTTCCCAGAACTTGAGCAGCTTTGTTTGTTTCCCTGTAGAGCAGTCGGCAACAGTCTTGCTGTATCAGCTTCTATGGCAGAAATTATTTGATAATGTTTGACGATCTCTAAGCTTAACCTCCCAACTGAAGCTCAGACCTCGCTGAGCATGTGCATGGTCTTAGTCTTGCAAAGATGTTTAACAAAGTTACAAGATGATGACCCCCTGGGGCAAACTTTAAAAGCATAAATCATTTGTTTTTTAAGGCTTCTGTTTCATGTTCACGCTTATGTTTAGTATGCAAAATACAGCATTTCTAGCATTATTCTATTTTAGACTTTAATTCCCCTTTAACTTACACTGTGATGTAGACAAAAATATACTGGGACAATTTACACTAGCAACCAGGCAGATGTTTGATCAAGAGAATGGAATATGAATAGGGGAGGGCCTGAATAGGATGGTAAGTAATGTAACAACAGTGACCCCCATTTGAAACCTGGAAAAGCAGGAGAGCGTGGTAAATATTTTAGAAAGTATAAAATAATAAATATGGAAGACCAACTGAAAAGAGGCTGAACCTAGGACATTTATTAATGTACTAAAAGGGCAACAACCAATGCAACGCATGTTTCCAAACCCAGAAAATAGGTAAGATGGCTCTGCCAAGTCCAGTGCATTTTATTTATGAAATTAGGCACCTGTCCATGGGAAAAATCTTCAGCTAACTTTGAACTCTCTCTCTCCACCCGGAAAGTGTCATTCACTCTTGCCCATTTTACAAGCCTGTGCAGAGAAGCCAGAAAAGGACAGCATCTGTGAGCCATTAGGGTTGAGTTTTCCTTTAAAGACGAACCACCCCTTTAAACACTCACCAGATTTGTCCATAATTTTGGCCTCATGCATACTTTTTGTAGAGAGGCCAAGTTGGCAGAGAATATATGCTTGTGTATGGTGTGCTTCAGTCTCCATTGTTTGCAACTTCTGTAGTTTGTTTATGTGAGCTCTGCTGACACTCTTCTCCTTGTTTCACTTGGTGCCACAGGGAGGAGGGATTTAGCAAGTAAATCTGAGGAATGTCGTTTGTCCTGAATCTAGATGTACTTTGACTGTGGGTTGGGCTATGGGAATAAAGTATACTTAGTAAAAGTAATAGTCACTATCTTCCTGCTGATACTCATTATAATTATGGTAAGTAGCTAGTGAACACTGTCATGTCAACGGGAGGCGTCAAAACATTTGGGTTCCTTTTGTCCAGTTTGTAAGCCTTGAAGTATGCACAGTTTAAATATGTTTCCATTAAACTGTGGAAACAGTTTAATGGAAACATACAGGACATTCTAATCTGCCAGTAGATTTCTGGAGTAGGGTCGGTAGGGGTTTCCAGCAGTTTACTGACATTACAGCAGGGTGTGGCCACATCCATTCAGCCATCACTTAAACTGTCAGAGAAAGAAACCTTTAAGTTTATTTTAGTATTTTATAATATGGCCAATTATAAGCAACTTTTCAATTGGTCTTCATTATTTATTTTTTAATAGGTTTTTAATTATTTGCCTTCTTCTGACTCTTTTCAGCTTTCAAATGGGGGTCACTGACCCCATCTAAAAAGCACATGCTCTGTAAGGCTACAAATGTATTGTTGTTGCAGCTTTTTATTACTCGCATTGCTATTCAGGTTCTCTCCTAATTATATTCCAGTTTCTTATTCAAATCACTGCATGGTTACTAGGGTTATTTGGACCCTAGCAACCAGATTGCAAACTGAAGAGCTGCTAAATAAAATGCTAAATAACTCAAAGGTACGAATAGTAAAAAAAAAATGAAAACCAATGGCAAATTTTCTCAGAATATCACTCTCTACATCAAACTAAAAGTTAATTTAAAGGTGAACAATCCCTTTAACAGGTTTAACTTTAAAGTGGACCCGTCACCCAGACACAAAAATCTGTATAATAAAAGTCCTTTAAAAATTAAACATGAAATCCAATTTCTATTTTTTATTAAAGCATTCATAGCTGTTGTAAACTCATTTAAAAATCTCAGCTGTCAATCAAATATTGTCTGCACCGCCTCTATGCCTAGGCATAGAGGAGGGGCAGACAATTACTTTCACTTTCCATTCAGCACTTCCTATATGTCACTGCTCTCCCCACATTCCCCCATTCTCTTAACCATTTAATTGTGTAACCAGGACATGGAGATGGACATCGGGTCCCCCATTCTGGTGCACAAACAAGATTCTGAGATGATGCAAGGCTTGTCTTAATAACAGTGTCCACAAAATGGCTCCTGCCTGCTTGCTATAATTATGAATTCCCAGACTGATGGAAACAAGATTCAAATAATTTATATAGTGTAATTAAAGTTCATTTTGCTTGACTAATGTGATAAAATAAGATTTTGAATATTTTTTTTCGGTGATGGGTCCACTTTAAACCTCTAAAAAGTTTTAATGGATATTTTGGAAAGTCACAATTACATTTTCTTTTATTATGCATTTTATTTTTAAAGTTAAATTCACTTCAATTTTTTTTTTAGTGGTCCAAACACACACCTTTTGTGGCTGCTGACAGATTGCCTCTGGTATAAATGGAAGCTTTAAATGAGAACTAAATAATAGTCACCCTGGTGATTGCAATAGCTTACATGATACCACCCGCTGGTACTTCTATGAGCAGAAACTTACACCATCCCAGGGTATTTCTGCAGAAGTTCTTTGATGTGATCTTTCTGCCTCTTTTCTCCGGTACAGGTAGGCGCATGTGCACTAGAGTGAAAAAGCCGGCTTTTCATATGTAAGTTTGTCTTTCACTCTACTGTGAATGCCCAAGCCCCAACACAGGGTCGGACTGGGGGGCCCGGGGCTGTTGTCCCCGCACACCTACTCCGACGCACCTGTAGGCGTGTGCATGGCGGCGCTCATGCGTGAACGCCGCCATGCGCATGCGCTGGCGGCGCTTCAGGAGAGGGCGGTCTGGCCATCCGACACTGCCCCAACACCAATTAAAAGAAGTACCCTTAGCTGGTGCAGTTTTTAGGAAACAGGAGCACAGGCCCAGGGTATCAGTTAAACAGTTTTAAAGGATAAGTAAAGCCTAATTAAAGATCTAGGCTAGAAATGTTGTACATAATGTTTTGTGCTTCTGTACCAGCCCAAGGCAACCACAGCCCTTTAGCAGTAAAGATCTGTGTCTCCAAAGATGCCCCAGTAGCTCCCCATGTTCGTTTCTGCTAATTCACTGCACATGCTCTGGGCTGCTGTCACTTACTGAGTTTAGGGACCCACTCAAAATATACAGTACACATAGAATATAAATGTCACAATATAAGGCTGATTAGCAATTAATACAAATAATACATGGCAGCACAGAAACCAGTGCAACTAGCAGGAGAATGTAATAATCAGCCCTGTAGAATCAGCTTATATTTCAGGCCAACCTCATTTTCTGCTTGATAATTTGCACAACCCCTTTCTTCCCACCTTTTGTTTTTTCATGGTTATTTTTGGTAATTTTTAGTGCTCCCTGGGAAAACACAAGCAGGGTTCTGCTGTACTTTATTGTTTTATTTGAAATCTATTTATACTTACCTTAGGACTTCTCTAGGACTAAATAAAGTCATGGTGCTCACTGATAGACTTGTGCTTTTTACCAGTTCAGTGGTGTATTCTTTTAACATGCTTTATAGCTGCTCAGAGTGTCCTCTGAGGCTTTCTTGGGAATGATATTGTGGCCTAAAGCTTAGTGAATGTAGGCCTACAAGACGGTATTCATCATTGCAATAACGAACCTTAGAGGATAGTGATGATTAAGTCAGACCCCATGATGGACCCTGTCCTGACCATTTTTGACCCAGACCCTCACCTAACCCCCTTATGTCCCAAATGAGTGGAATTGGTGTGTTCGAATAAGAGAAATATATATCTTAGCCCAATTACATCACAGAGAAGTTTGACCTGCCACCATCCCAAACCTACACCTTTTGCTCAGTTTCTTGGCCCAAACCTGTGGCTTGTTAGGAAATGTTCGATCCAGGTATATGGTTCCAGAGGGTAAAATAGGCACATTAATGCTTAGCCTGTTTTTATCATTTTTATTTTAGGAACAGTAACACCAAAAAATTAGTGTTTTAAAGAAAAGAATATAATGTACTGTTGTGCTGCACTGGTAAATCTAGTGTGTTTGCTTCAGAAAGACTACTATAGTTTATATTAACAAGCTGCGGTGTAGCTATGGGGGCAGCCATTCATAGCTGAAAAAGAACAGGATGCACAGCAGATAACAGATAAGCTCTTTAGCATACAATGGGATTCTTCAGAACTTATCTGATATCTACTATGTATCCTGCT
Source organism: Xenopus laevis (assembly GCF_017654675.1). Taxonomy (NCBI): domain Eukaryota; kingdom Metazoa; phylum Chordata; class Amphibia; order Anura; family Pipidae; genus Xenopus; species Xenopus laevis. The sequence goes on along the minus strand of NC_054374.1, from coordinate 40,068,648 downwards.
CTTGAATGGCTGCCCCCCAGCAGCTTGTTTCTAGAAGCTGCAGTTGTCTTTCTGAAGCAAACACACCAGATTTACCAGATGCAGCACAACAGTAAATTATATCCTTTCCTTTAAAACACTTGGTGTATCTGTTCCTTTAACAGTGTTTATCATCAAATGACATGCTAATATTAAGATCTCCATGCTTCAGTGATTTTATTGTGTTACATGCTGCTAAGATCTACGAATACTGCTTAAAAAAAGCACACATTGGTCAAATCCAAACGTAATGAACTGTTCTTGGCTGAACAATGTGTACTGTAGCACAAGAGATAAATGAGTTACTGGGCATATGGCAAAGAGCGAGGGCGCCTTGCTACAGTTTAAGAAGCATTATACTGTAACAGGTTTACACAAATGGAACTAAATCACACATGATGTCAGCTAGATTGTTTTTCTCTGCATAATTCTATTTTTAAAGACACAGTCACACTCACATCCTGCCTTCTGCTGATGTTTTATATCAAATACAAATTGCCTTTTTATCTTAAGCCCATTTTTAAGATTAAAAATAAGAGTTAACGGTCAGTCCACACGAGCAGATTCGGGGAGATTTAGTTGCCTGGTGACTAATCGCCTCTTCTTCTGGGCGACAATCTCCCTGAACTGCCTTTGCGTGTCTCCGCCTGCGCTTAAGCACGCCTGGCGCTTCGTTTTCCAAAGTTGCCTCACGAGAAAACTTCGGGCGACTTCAGAAAACGAAGCAATGCATGTGCTTTAGCGCATGCAACTTTTCATTATAGTGGATGGAAAGACACAGGAAGGCAGTTCGGGGAGATCAGCCAATCATATCTATACTTCATCACTGAAATAGAATGATATAATACGGATTTATGACAATGCAGATGTAGAAAAAAAACGGTGTCAATTCTGAAATGACTACAGTATTACAAATTGTAAAGTCATAACTGTCATGAATTTGTGTGGCCATTGTAAATATGTTTTGGACCATTGATATTACATGTAGGGATGCACCGAATCCACTATTTGGGATTCGGCCAGATCCTTGGTAAAAGATTTGGCCAAATACCAAATCCGAATCCCAATTTGCATATGCAAATTTGTGTCAGGAAAGGAAAAAATAGAAAAAATTCTTCTTTTGTGACGTGATTTCCCTACCCATCCCTAATTTATATATGCAAATTAGGATTCAGGATCCGAATCCCGAACCGAATCCTGGATTTGGTGTATCCCTAATTACATGAGGTACTCCCCAAATATAGGTGTGCTTTTAACTTTAAAGGGGTAGTTCACCGTTAAGTTAACTTTTAGCATGTTATAGAGTGGCCTATTCTTAGCAACCTTTCAATCTGTCTTCATTTTTTATTTCTTATCATTTGCCTACCTTTATCTCTACCGCGTTAGCCAAAGATCTCTGGCTCTCTGAGGCTGCACTTCTCTCATTGAACCACTGCCTAGGGTAAATTGGACTGTAGCAACCAAATAGATGAAATTCCAAATGGAAAGCTGTTGTACAAAAACTTAAATTAATAACTAAAATTAAATATGAAGACCAATTGCAAGTTGTCTTAGGATATTGCTGTCTACGTCACACTAAACATTGTTTTGTATGAAGGAACTTTTTTATGTTATTGGACATACAAAAATAATCGTTAGGGCTTGAATTTTGTTAATGTTGCTCTCTCTGCCTTGTTACTAGAACACTGACTGCTTCTACAGAGCAAAAGTTAAATATGTAAAAAAACAAGAACCAATAATTACTTGTTTCTATTGCCTGCATCATTCTAAAGTTCATGGCTCAGCAGTTGTTTCAATCACTGCAGTTTTCTCAGGAAAAACTCTACAGTAAAAACTCTACATTGTAACCGTACCTAGTAGCAATTTTCCTTTCATTTTGAACAGGAAGCATGCTATTTATGGGGATTTATTGTTGTAGTAAATCTGGGCGAGCACCACAGAAATCAAAACGCCATTTTTGCCATGAACCTTAAGACTAAGCTGAGAAACCCCTTTATATGAATTCATTTCTAGTCATTTTATTCCATTTTTTATTGCCATTGTTTACATTAGGCATATTCTCTTTCAAACTAAACAAACTGGTTTGGTAACATGCATTCTTCAGTCTTGTGCTTTCAAATATGTTGAAGTATAGTTTGTTTTGTACAATTGTTACTTTATTATAAATTACAGTAAGGACTGGTCCTTGGTTAGCTATTAACTAGTTTAAAACAGTGTGAGAATGAGAACATCAAAAACACCTTTTGATTACAAGTAAGAAGGCAGGTTACAGTAAGAACTACAGGTAAGATGTGCCTAAAAGCAGGTCTTAACTTAGTGGTGAACAATGAAAACCTGAGATGGTAATAATTCTGTGGGCTTACTTGATATCACATACATATTATCACATACACCAGAGGTCCCTGACCTATTTTACCTGTGAGCCATACTCAAATGTAAAAGGTGTTGAGGAGCAACACAAAAACCAAAAGTTGTTCTGCAGTTAACCAATTATAATGTCAGATTGTGTTGAGTTACTAATTAACAATTTATTTGACAAGAGAGTAGTACTCTCTTGTCGAATAAAGAGCAACACAAGTATGTAAAAGTTCCTGGAGGTGCCAAATATGTGATTGGCTTTTTGGTAGCCCCTGTGATCTGGCAGCCCACAGAAGGTTCTTTTAGCAGTACCTAGAACAATCTAAAATTGGGGTTCTACTATATTCCCATGAAGAATTCGGCCAAACCTCCAGAATGTAGGTATGACATTTACTGCTACATTACTTATGTCTTTTAAGGAGGGACCCGTCACCCAAAAAAATATTCCAAATCCTATTTTTATCATGTTAGTCAAGTAAAGCTAGCTTTAATTACACTGTACAAATTATTTGAATCTTGTTTCCATCAGTCTGGGAACTCCTAACTATAGCAAGCAGACAGGAGCCATTTTGTGGACACGGTTATTAAGACAAGCCTTCCATCATCTCAAAATCTTGTTTGTGCACCAGAATGGGAGACCTGCTGTCCATCCCCATGCCCTGGCTACAGAATTAAATGGTTGAAAAAACTGGGGGAATGTGGGGAGAGCAGTGACATCTAGGAAGTGCTGAATGGAAAGTGAAAGTAATTGCTTGCCCCATCTCTATGCCTAAGGCATAGAGGAGGGGCAGCCAATATTTGATTGACAGCTGAGATTATTAAATGAGTTTACAACAGCTATAAACACTTTAATAAAAAAATAATAATTTGGATTTCATGTTTAATTTGAAAAACTCTTTTAATTATACAGCTTTTTATGTCTGGGTGACAGGTCCACTTTAAGGTGTGACATTTTCTTTGCAGGTTATTGAGCCCAAAATGATTCTGAACTTGCATCCCCTGGAGAACCTGAAGTCCTACATCAGCAGCCGGCCACCTCTGGTGATTTTTATGGTCAGTGTAAGTGGAATGGCCATAGCCTTCCTTACACTTGGTTATTTCTTCAAAATGAAAGAGATCAAGTCACCGGGGATGACTGAGGTATGTTATATACCCGAAATCTAGATCATTTAATAAGATGATTTGCTATTCGCTTGAACTTGCCAGTTTGGCTTTCACTTTTAAAGCACTGGACTGACAAATACTGAAACTAAAGTAACATACAAGTGCCCCCTATAATGTTTTTAAGATCTTAGAATTATTATGCTATAGGTATCTCAGAAGTGTAAAAAGTTGTCTTTATTAAAGTAATTTTCAATTATGTAGTATATCACTGTAGCCATGCTCCAGATTTTTTATTTTTTTATTTTTCCCTTCTTTTGCACGTATTATGCCACTATGTTAGGTGCTTCCACACCTCTGAATGTTTAGTTTAATTGAAGTAAAACTGTATTTAATTAAAGACTGAAATGCAGAAATTATGTTGTCAAAAAAAATATTAGAATTATTATGCTATAGGTATCTCAGAAGTGTAAAAAGTTGTCTTTATTAAAGTAATTTTCAATTATGTAGTATATCACTGTAGCCATGCTCCAGATTTTTTATTTTTTAATTTTTCCCTTCTTTTGCACGTATTATGCCACTATGTAAGGTGCTTCCACACCTCTGAATGTTTCGTTTAATTGAAGTAAAACTGTATTTAATTAAAGACTGAAATGCAGAAATTATGTTGTCAAAAAAAATATGTATTTTCTAACCCCCAACACACAGGAACTGGTTTATCACACAGAGTCCTAAAGGATTGATAACAGTTTATTTTCTTAATTTATCAAAATGTTCTTGACAAACAGGAACTTTAAATTTAACAACCCTTGATAGAAACCCCCTTGGGCTGGTGGTGCAAGATGAAGTGTGGGACTTTCAGAGGTGAGGAGGTTCTTTGCATTTTAGTCTCTTTCCATGGGACACCTGGCCCTGATCACCTCATCCACAGTGGGGGAAATCCGCATTAGTTCCATATTTATAATACAGCTTTTATAGAGGTTTTTTTTTATCAAGAACTGCTGTCAAAGCAGATCCAGTTACATAATACATGCAACTACTATAAATCAACTATAAAATACTGAATGTGTGTGGGTCAATATATATCCTTCCAGATAGATAAAAGCACATCAGGGCTGTCCATTGATACCTTTTCTTTTTGTGTTAGTGATTGAATGTTTGGTGGACACAGTAAAGACATCTCCAGCTATACAGAGAATTCAGTACAGGTGTAGGATCCGTTATCTGGAAACCCATTATCCATAAAGCTCCGAATTACCCAAAGGAGGTCTACCATAGACTCCATTTTATCCAAATAATCCACATTTTTAAGAAATTATTTCCTTTTTTCTCTGTAATAATAAAATAGTACCTTGTACATGATCCAAACTAAGATATACTTAATCCTTATTGGAAGCAGAACCAGCCTATTGGGTTTACATGATTTTGTAACAGACTTAAGGTATAAAGATTTAAATTATGGAAAAATCAGTTATCCGGAAAACCCCAGGTTCCGAGCATTCTAGATAACAGGTCCCATGCCTGTACAAAGAACACAGCGTGCTTTTTTTTATCTGGCAGATTCAGGTCCCTCTTTCCAAGCAGTTCTGCTTACAGTGAATTAGTTTGGTAAATACTTTGGTGTTTAGGTCAATGAGGTGAATTGGTCATTATTTCAATAGAAGCATCCTCAAAATATTCATCCCAACTCATCCAGTCTGCAATTTAGTTCTCTGATCACTCCACAGTCTATTGATTATATTAAAGGGGTGGCTCACCTTTACATTCATTTTAGTATATTATCATATACCGAACTTAATATTCTGACTTCATCCAGCTTTCAAATGGGGGTCACTGACCCTGGCATCCAAAAAAGTATTGCTCTATGAGGCTACTTTTAGTACTTTTATTACTTAACTTCCTGTTGAGTACCTTGCTTATGCATGCTCCAGTTTCTCATTCAAACCACTGCCTAAGGTAAATAAGACCTTAGCAACCAGATAGCTGCTGAAATTCCAAATTGGAGAGCTGATCAACAGAAAGCTTAATAAAACACTTAACATTAAAAATGAAAACCAATTGTCTCAGAATATCAGTGTCTACATCATACTAAAAGTTCATTAAAAGATGAACAACCCATTCAAATTCATAAAATGTTCATTTTATCTAAATTTTTATATTTTCTGCTATGTCTCTAAGAATTCAGGGAAGATTTATCAAAAATTGTTTTGTTGTATGAAAATACACACAAGTGTTTCTCTGTCGTCTTAGGGGGACACAGGGAACCATGGGGTTAAGCTCCATCCTCCAGGAGGCAGGACACTTGAATATTAATTAATTCAGGGGCGTGCCCTTCAGGCTTTACCCCCTACTACACTGTACCTTCCTATTCAGTTTTTTAAGTGTCCTGCTCCCGGGAGGTTGGACCTACGCGTGATTCCACGTTCAGCCCATGGCTGATACCCGGGGTGAGGCCTGAAAGCAGGGTTACCTGTCTTTACATAGGAAGCCCCCTACGAGGTGAAACGCACCGGGGTCACTCTCTAGCTGTTGCTATATCGACCACCCAGACGTTGCCTGCGCTGACTGATTCAGGGCAGAAGGTTTGGCCGGTGTGGGGGTAAGTGGCACATTGTCTGTGTTATGCAGTAACTTTGCCTAATGATTTTGGGGCTACCCCCCCCTCCTGGGGGCTACCCCCCCTCTCCTGGGGGCTAACCCCCCACCCCCCCCCCCTCCCTGCTCTCTCCCTCTCCAGCGCCAGCTCTACCTTCTATCGGCTCCTTCTGGTGTCTCCTGTCCCTACCTTTCCTGCCTTCAGGGTCTGGCCGGTGTTTGCGCTTCCATTGCGCATTCTGGTGGTGACTCTGGAGGGAGGTGGATGGAGGGAGGCTCCTTTGCAGCTGAGGGTTCCGTCTCTCAGCGCAATGAAGTGGAACGCAATGCGTTCCACTTTCTCTGCTGCCGGCGGCCATTTTCTTTTGGCGCGAAGCGAGCGTTTGTGCGCATGCGCGCACGGTTTGGAACGCAACTTGCGTTCCCAGCGGCCATTTTGGAATGGAGATCCGAAGGGAGAGCAGCAGGCAGCTATCAGAACTGGCTAAAAGACTAGCGGTTACTTCAGGCAGTACCCCTTTCTCTCTACCTTACTATACTATGGCAGAAGGTAGGTCAGTGGGACTGTTCACAAGGGCAGGGGGGAAGGGGCCCTCAACAGCACAGGTGAGATACCTTGCTTGTTCAAAATGCCAGAAAAAGTTTCCAGGGGGCCAGGGTGAGCCGCTGTGTGGGTCCTGCTCCTTGGGGCAGGGGGAAACTACTGCTCCTGGGGGTCTCTCAGCTGCTTCAGCTGTGACTACTCCACAAATTGTACCTCAGGATTTAGACTCTGGAGCTGCAGCAGAGCCACCTCCCCCTCTATGGGCTGTACAATTGTCTCAATCTCTGGCATCATTACAAGGGTTGCCTGCCATCGCAGATAACCTAGGAAAGGCTCTGGTTAAGCTTAGCCATAGGACTGGTGGCAAGCGTAGACGTGTGGACGACGCAAGAGGGAACACTGTCAACCCTGCTGTGTCTGACGAATCTTCCCCTGAGCTACACTCTTCTCACTCTGAAGGTGAGGTTGGATCTTCTGACTATTCATCTGCAGATGAGGAAGAACATCAGGATGAAGGAAAGGATCGTGACAGTTTTCATGATGTAGACGGGATTATTAAGGGGGTCCTTGAGGTTCTTAATATATCTCAGAAGCCCAAACATACAGGAGATGCATCTAGTCTATTCAAGAGACAACATAAGTCGTCAGTCTGTTTCCCAGAACATGAACAACTTCAAGGTTTGGTTCAGAATGAGTGGAATTCACCTGAACACAAGTTTCAGGCAACTAAAAAATTCTCTAAATCATATCCTTTTCCGAAAGAACTAGTTGATACTTGGTCTAACCCACCATCAGTTGATGCACCAGTGTCTAGACTGTCAAAGTCAACCACATTACCAGTTACCGACGCAGCAGCATTCAAGGACCCCTCAGACAGAAGACTAGAAGGGTTTCTACGTGCAATTTACACGTCTGCAGGGTCGGCGCTACGCCCTTGCCTGGCTTCAGCGTGGGTGTCCAGAGCCATACAGGAATGGTCTGAATCGATTGTCAAGGACATTCTAGACGGGGTTCCTCGACAGGAGTTGTTATCATCGGCACAGACTATTGCTGAGGCATCTAGTTATCTTTGTGACACCACACTTGATACTTCACAAATTACTGCCCGTACTTCAGCCTTGTCCGTAGCAGCACGCAGAACGTTATGGCTAAAAAATTGGTCTGCGGACCTTAGTTCCAAAAAGTCGCTCACTTCTCTACCTTTCAAGGGACATCGTCTGTTTGGAGAAGAGCTAGAGAAAATCATCTCCCAGGCGACGGGGGGGAAGAGTACTTTTCTCCCACAGACCAGAGGCAGAGCACCCACCTCAAATAGGAGGGGGAAATTTTTTCGTGGCCAAAGTGGCAGATTTTCAAGGCGAAACAGTTCTCCACAACGGTCCCACTTTCGGGCTAAAGTCGGTGAGAAAAGCCAGCCCTCCTGGAAAACCAACAGGCCTCACAATAAACCTTCAGGGGAGAAGCCCGCCTCAGCCTGACGGGGCACCCCCTCCGGAATCGTTGGAATGGATAGGGGGCAAACTATCCATTCCTCCCGGAATCGAAGTAAAGCATTCTACGGATGCATGGGTCAAAGAAATAGTGACAGAAGGATATCATTTAGATTTCACAAGCATACCACCCGGAAGATTTCTCATGTCCAGAGTTCCTCACTGTTCTCAGAAGGCCCAAGCCTTTCTAGATTGTATAGACAAGTTGGAGCGATCCGGGGTAATCAGTCCAGTACCAACCACAGAGAGATTCTCCGGTTTTTACTCGAACCTATTTACAGTACCAAAGAGGGATGGGTCTCTCAGACCAGTGCTCGACCTCAAGGGTCTCAACAAATTAATTCGGTCAGTGCGGTTCAAGATGGAGACGTTGAGATCAGTCATTCGAGGGATGGAACAGGGGCAACTTATGATGTCCCTGGATATAAGGTACGCATACCTACATGTGCCAATTTGGCCCCCCCATCACCGCTACCTACGCTTTGCTTTCAAGAACAAACACTATCAATTCGTTGCACTCCCGTTTGGACTGTCGTCCGCTCCCAGGGTTTTCACCAAGTTTATGGCGGTAACAGCTGCAACGTTGAGACTGCAGGGGATATTTGTGACCCCCTACCTGGACGACCTCCTGCTAAAGGCCAGTTCAGAAACAAGGGCCAAGGAGGACCTCAGCCGAGCAGTTCGGCTACTCCAGAGCTTCGGATGGACCATCAACTGGTCGAAGTCCAGCCCAGATCCCAGTCACAAAATGATATTCCTAGGCCTGGAATTCGATACGATCACACAAACTGTAAGCTTACCCAGGGACAAACAGTCCAGGATCAGAGATCAAGTTCGATATCTTCTATCCAGTCAAAGCACAACAGTACACAAGGCGATGCAAGTACTGGGAACAATGGTCTCGGCCATCGAGGCAGTTCCATTTGCGCAAATACATCTTCGACCTCTCCAAGCCAGCATTCTAGCGACGTGGAAAGGGGGACCTCTATCCCGCTCCATGTCATTGTCTCAACAGACAAGGGCGGATCTACAGTGGTGGATGAGATCGGAGAATCTAGCCGGAGGTCAATCGTGGGCAACACCGGACTGGGTTGTGATATCAACAGACGCCAGCCTCCAGGGCTGGGGGGCAACATGGGACAAGCAGTCTGCTCAAGGGCTATGGTCTCCAGAGGAAGCCAAACTACCAATAAATATTCTGGAGCTGAGAGCGGTAAAGTTGGCTCTAGTCCAGTGGACAGATCGACTCCGAGCAAAGCCGATACGCGTCCAAAGCGACAATGCTACGACAGTAGCGTACATAAATCGTCAAGGAGGGACGCGAAGTCGAGCGGCCCTGGCAGAAGCAAGACAGATTCTTCTCTGGGCAGAAAACAACTCAGTAAAATTATCTGCAATACACATTCCGGGAGTGTCCAACACAAAGGCGGACTTTCTCAGTCGGAATCAGCTGGATCCAGGAGAATGGGAACTGCATCCAGTGGCATTCAATCAGCTGACGGACCAGTGGGGAACTCCCAGCATAGACTTAATGGCATCCAGAAACAATCGAAAAGTAACAAGATTCTTTGCCCGCCACAGAGATCCGTTAGCAGTGGGGGTGGATGCCATGACTCAGCGCTGGCAATTCGATCTAGCATACGTCTTCCCACCGCTTCCAATGCTGCCAAGGGTTCTCAAAAAGATAAAGCAATCTCAGTCGATAGTAATTGTAGTGGCACCGTATTGGCCTCGGAGAACCTGGTTCAACGACCTGCAGGAGATGTCAATAGAGCAGCCGATACGGCTAGACGGCAGACCAGATCTCCTCCAGCAGGGACCCATATTGCACCACAACCCAGGACTCTTCGCTTTGACGGGATGGCTATTGAAAGGTCTGTCTGGCGAAGCCAAGGGCTTGATGAAGAAGTCATACTCACTATGTTAAGAGCTCGAAAGGCCTCATCTTCTAAATCATACCACAGAGTTTGGCAGTCTTACTTCAATTGGTGCAAGGAGTCTCATTTTCCCTTCCTTGAATTGCAATTACCACGGATTCTTTCCTTTCTACAAAGAGGATTACAATTAGGCCTTAAGCTCAGCTCGCTCAAGGTCCAGGTGTCAGCCTTGTCAATCCTGTTTCAATCTCGCCTTGCGATTGAAGACTTGATACGCACGTTTCTGCATGGAGTGGCCCATACTGTGCCACCATTCCATACACCGGTGGCTGGCTGGGATCTCAATTTAGTGTTGGAAGCCCTGCTGGATCCACCATTCGAACCACTATCTTCTGTTTCAGATACATGGATCACCTATAAGGTAGTGTTCCTTGTGGCAATATCATCGACCAGACGGGTATCTGAACTTAGTGCCTTATCGTGTGCTCCTCCTTACCTCATATTCCATAAGGATAAAGCCGTTCTTCGTACGGTTCCAACCTTTCTACCCAAGGTAGTTTCCGACTTTCATGTGAACCAAGAAATTGTTGTTCCTTCTCTATGTCCAGAACCCAAGAATGATAAGGAACGCAGACTTCATAATCTGGATGTGGTCAGAGCCTTACGATGGTATGTGGACAGATCTAAATCTTTCCGAAAATCGCAGGCCCTGTTTGTTATACCATCGGGCCCTCGTCGGGGCCAGGCAGCCTCAAAAGTGACAATATCAAGATGGATCAGAGAATCAATCAAACAAGCATACTCTGCGAAGGGAAGATCAGCACCTGAAGGACTTAGGGCTCACTCTACCAGAGCGGTGGGAGCCTCCTGGGCGTTGTGAAACTCTGCTTCCTTGGAGCAGATCTGTAAGGCGGCTACCTGGTCTTCTGTTCATACTTTCTCCAAATTTTACAAAGTTGACACCTTTTCCTCAGCCGAGGCTTCTCTCGGGCGTAAGGTGTTGCATTCAGTACTTAAATAATTCTGCAGTACTCATTGTATATAATTATAGCTCGTTCCCACCCTGCTGTTTTGGGACTGCTTTGTTAAGTCCCCATGGTTCCCTGTGTCCCCCTAAGACGACAGAGAAAACAGGATTTTTTAATACTTACCGTTAAATCTGTTTCTCTGTAGTCATAAGGGGGACACAGGGCTTCCCGCCCTTGTCGAGCTATTGACCTTTGGTCTAGTTTTGTTCAGTTTCACTGTTTACTTTCTGCCTGTGATTTATTCAGTGATTACGTTCGCAGCTTTGGGACAAACTGAATAGGAAGGTACAGTGTAGGGGGTAAAGCCTGAAGGGCACGCCCCTGAATTAATTAATATTCAAGTGTCCTGCCTCCTGGAGGATGGAGCTTAATCCCATGGTTCCCTGTGTCCCCCTTATGACTACAGAGAAACAGATTTAACGGTAAGTATTAAAAAATCCTGTTTTCCTGGAATATCGAATTGTCAGGTTTTAATAAAGAAAAAAACTGCAAATAATCCCCCAAAAAAAACATGGCAAATAAAAAATGTTTTTTATAGGAGCCAATAGCAATAGTCTGTAACAGCATTATTCATATTTATTTTCCCGTTTTACTAAAACATAAATTATCAGTGATTATTACCGTAGAGTGGGAGTTACCAATTTGGTTGTGGCAGCTCCTGCTACATTTTTTCATTTTATTAGTAGTCCATGCATTTGCCTACAGTGATGTATTCACAGTACACTAGGACTTGCTTGAAATGCCATCCTGCATTTATTTGTTAGTTATGTGAACTGCTTTCGTTTTTCCGAAATTAATATACTTTTGCTGTGTGTTGGATTGACCTACTCAAGATATCTTTCCAATTGCTCTTTATTATTAATGGTTTTTTTTATTGGTTTGAACAATTACACTTGTCTATTTCCTAACAGCAACTGAAAATGCTATCTGATTGTCAGGTCCCAGCAAGCAAAATATCAAACTGACTATGATACTTCAATGTTATTCATTTTACTGAAACTAGATGTAAATTTCAACCTTCACAGATGCTGCAACAAAAATGTAAAACCCCCATTTTACGTTTTTTTCAAGGGACCAGAAAAAATGGTGTAAAATACAAGATATTTTGAAATCGGGGAAATACATTTATAGATTATTTATTGGTAGGTCCACAAACAGTGTATAATGAGGGAAATGTAAAATTAAGGTTTCATTGTAATTCATAAACTACAAAAAAGAAATATTAATTGCAAGCTAATCTTAGACCACTGCTATCAAAGTCACATTCAGTTTTTCATTTCAAATTGTTTTACTCATTTAATCATTCTTTGCTTCATCTTTAGGACTGGAACATCTTCCTCCTGAGGTTTAACAATCTGGACTTGTGTGTATCTGAAAATGAAACCTTAAAGCATTTTTTGAATGAAACCACCCCTCCTGAGAGTACAGTAACTTCAGGTCAAGCGAGGTCATCCACACAAACCCCTCAAGCTCTAGAAGACTCTGGACCCATAAATATTTCTGTGGCAATTACCTTGACTTTAGATCCACTAAAACCCTTTGGAGGATATTCACGTAACATCACTCACCTGAGCTCAACCATTTTTGGCCATCAGATTGGTCTTTCAGGTATCCAATCAAGTATTTCCTTGTATTATATTATTCTATGTGCTCTTTTTCCACTGGAAGAACTCTTTGTTTTGGTTTGTTCCTCTGTCATATGGATTTTTTAAGCTTCTCTTTTCTAGTTATGGTATACAAAAGAAGAATTAAGAAAGAGATTGGAAAAGTAAGGATGGGCAATCCCGTTAATTTATGCAGCAAAGTATACAAATAACATCCTAGGCAATAGAGTGGTCTCTGCATGACAAACATATGTCTGTTTAAGGGGCTACACTTGCTGTTTGTTGGTCATCCATACAGGTGTCCTAATGTTAGGTAGTCCCAAAAAGGTGTCCATATAAGTATTGCAGTCCAAAATTGTTGGATCTTAGGACAGAAAATATGTCAGTAATTGCCTTGATGTAAATTACATTTTACACATACAACTGGATATCCCTGGTTTACTTGTGCCAACCTGTGTGGAGTCAAGTATATTCCATTTAGGGCTGGATATATTGGTCTGTGGTTGAAAAGTATAGCTATAGCTTCCCTCATTTTGTAAAAAAATGTGCTCACTTATTACATATGTGCCTAACAAAGCCCAAATGATCTTGTAGCAGAATAGTATAGAACCAGCTGAGGGGTTTGGATAGCTCCTGCCTGTGCAAGTTGCATTAAAGGGTAATTATAATAATATGTGGTGCTCCCTCATGGAATTGAACATGGAAAGTATGACATGATTGCATAAATCCATTTTCATATGGAATATTGGCTGCACTTGTATCAGGGTTAGAATTCCAAAGCAACAGTTGTGTAACTAAAAGTCATCTATTACATTGAAAAATGCCTTGTTAATGGATGAAGCCATTTTCATACTTTTCTGTATAAATCTAGGCACTGGCGTGTGCTCTTTCTCTCAACAATTTAATGTCAGGTGGGCCTGACACACCTCCACAATTTAATATCCACCCATAGATGCAGCTGAGACTTTTGCTGATGTATATGATTTTCTTTTATTATTTTTATTAGTATTTTTATCACTTATTTATAAAGCATCAACATATTCCACAGCTCTGTACTATGCTTCTCTGGCACAGGCCTTTCCTGGACATCAATTCATAAGTTACACTGCAAAAGTTCCCTTTGCAGCCTATGAAATAAAGCCTTGCAAACTCTTGCTTCAACCCAGCTGCTCTCCCATAACTAGGCAAAACTATAGTATAAATCTACCCCACTAGAACAAGCTACATTAGATCTTACTGAGCCTAATAGTGTAAGCTGAATCTTGCAGTGGAGAAGTTTATATATGTAGTTTTTACTGTATATGTAGTTTATAAATATATATATATGTCATGGTTTGGTCATAACCAATGGGACAGTTTCTCCTTAAAGGATAACTAAACCCTAAAAATGAATACGGTTAGAAATTGAACTTATTGCACCAGCCTAAAGTTTCAGCTTGTCAATAGCAGCAATGATCCAGGACTTCAAACTTGTCAAAGGGGGTCACCATCTTGGAAAGTGTCTGTGACACTCACATGCTCAGTGGACTCTGAGCAGCTGTTGAGAAGTTAAGGTTAGGAGTCACCACAATTTATCAAGCAGAAAATGGGGAGCTAGTGGGGCATCTTTGGAGACACAGATCTTTACTGTTAAAGGCCTGTGGTTTCCTTGGGCTGGTACGAAAGCACAAAACATAATATACAACAACTCTAGCTACTTCTTTAGTTAAGCTTTAGTTCTACTTTAAACATCTGCGCCATGTCAACGCTGACTTCACAGTTGACATTACTGCACAATAACAATTGTGTAATAAACAGATTTTTCAAGTAATGTATATAATTTAGTTGGATTTACCAAATAGGAGCCTATTTATACATGGGATGAAGGTGATCTTCTGTTCTAAAAATCCGCTGCAACCATTGGTAAGAAAGTGGTATTTAAGCAAAATCTAAAAATATTTTATTTTCCTTATAAGGCAGAGATTCCCACGAGGAGATGAATATTACGTTCACTTTGCCTGCTGCGTGGAACTCTGATGACTGTATTGTCCATGGGCACTGTGAACAGGTGGTGTTTACTACATGCATGACTGTCACCGCAGTGACCAATGTGTTTCCAGTCACAGTGTAAGCATCTCTTTTACACATGATTTTGATCACATGATTTAGGCCACAGCCTAAATTAACGTTTTGATTTTCTTTATTGTAGTCAGCCTCCTCACTGTATTCCTGAGACATACAGCAATGCTTCGTTGTGGTACAAGATCTACACCACTGCTCGTGACTCAGGGACAAAGAACGCACAAGACTATAATCCCTTCTGGTGTTACAAAGGAGCAATTGGCAAGGTGTACCATGCTTTAAATCCCAAACTCACCGTAATTGTCCCAGAGGTGAGTGCACACACTGAGCCTTTACATGTTAATAACTTGGTGAATTTCCCTGAATGCATAGCATACATTGTGGCAATTTATAAACAAGACCCACTTTCCTTTTTTTTTTATTTTCAGCATCTAACAAACATTGTAGAACACAGTTGTGTATTTTTATCTTATGTGAGTATTTTTCCTTGAATAAAAATTATTTTTTTGATCTTATAATGTGTCATAAAGGCCTCTCCCATAAATCTTTCTTCTTTCTGTCTTCTGTATTAGTAACTGGTTCAAATATGTGTACTAATGTTTCCTCAAAGCAATCAGTCCAAATACAAAACCAGATCAGCTATTTCTAATTAGAATTAATTACAGGTATACTTAATGATCAACATCAAAAACTACTTTTTCCGGTATCTAATGCAGTATCTAGTTTACTTGGCAATGGATACGTGGCTATTTATACATTTTAATTAACAAAGCATGATCCAGTTTTGGATCCAAAATATACTTTTGTGGTTAACTTGCTAAATATAACACATAGACGCCCATTTATCAAAGGCCAAATTTCGAATTCATGTGAATTTTTTTACTCTTATAAATTAGAATATACTCGAAATTTGATTGGGAGGTTATTTAAGAAAAAATGTCTAAAGAATGTCTAAAACTCGAACGAATATTACGGACTCTAATTAGATTCGAATTTGACTAACTCTAATCGAGTTTTTTATCTGAAAATTCTTGAATGTCAGGAAGGCTATTAACATCTTCAAATGGCTCATTGGACCTCTCCCATTGATGTATACATGAACTCGGCAAGTTTTAGGTGGTGAATAGTCTAATTTGAATTCTTCCCAGGGTACAAGTTTGATAAATCTTGAATTTCAATTTGAATCGAGTTTGGATTATTCCCAATTCAAATTTGTGAGTTTTGACCAAAAAAAGTATTAGAAATTTTGAATTTAAGGTCCTATTTATAAAGCCTCAATTTTTTACAATACTCCATCGAAAACCTGTCGAGGTCATGTAGAAGTCAATGGCAGATGTCTGTCTTTCAATTTGAAGATGTTTCTTGATCTGATCTGTTTTTCGTATGATAATCAGAAACAGTCTGGGTTTTCGGGAGACAACTCGAAAAAAAGATTGATTTTCTAGACGGCCTGGACTGTCAGTGCAGCAACCATGGGGTTAAGTATCCCCCACAGGAGGCAGGACAGTAGAAAAAAAATAGAATCTTGACTCCGCCCTCTTCATATAAGCTCTTGCTCCTCCTGATTCCCCTCAGTTTAGTCTGTCAGCTCAGTTAGGAGAATAGAAAGGATAGCAGAGAAAGAGCGAGAAGAGATTCATAACAACAGTATTAACTTGTCAACCTTGTTACTATAATTTGAACTGTAATTGAAAGGGTGGGGCTTACTGCACTGGCAGTCCAAGCCGTCTAGGAAAAGATTTTCCGGTAAGTCGAAAATCCATCTTTCCCTTCCTGTCAGTGCAGCAACCATGGGGACGTCCCAAAGCTGTCCCATCTTTTATAGGGCTGGGTTCAATTTACTGTTTCCTCAATGCAGCCTGAAGTACTTTTCTACCAAAGGCGGCAGGACCTGAATGAAACACATTTAGTCAATAAAATTTTGCAAATGTAGACAAAGAAGCCCAAGTGGCTGCCTTATAGATTTGCTCTGGAGTGGCTAGATTATACAAGGCCCAGGATGCACTTAGTGCTCTGGTAGAGTGAGCTCGGACCTTGAAGGGTCTAGATTTGTGACTAAGGTCATTAGCACAGTTAATTGTCTCAACCAGCCATCTGGCAATTGTTCGTTTTGAGGCAGGCAGGTGAGCCTTTGTTCTGACCATAAGTAACTAAAAAGGCATCTGATTTCCTATAATCTTTGGATCTGTCTAGGTAGTAATGAATCGCTCTCACTACGTCTAGCTTGTGTAGTGCCTTTTCTTTGGTATTAGCCAGCCTAGGACAGAGCGAAGAAAGATTAATTTCTTCATTTATGTGGAAAGCAGAAACCACCTTGGGCTGGAATGATGGAATAGTCCTGAAAACTGCCCTATCCTGGTGCAGTATAAGCCAAGGCTCCTTACAAGATAGGGCTGCCATTTCCGAAACTTGTTTTGCTGAGGCGATGGCCAAGAGAAAGGTCATTTTCCAGAAACTTAAGCGCACAGGATGCTAAAGGCTCAAATGGGGGTCCTTGTAGGACATCGAGGCTAGTGTAAGATCCTAGGGAGGTGTTGGATCCTTGTAGGGAGGCCTAACTTTACGCATGCCCTGCATGAACTGCATGAGATCTGGCTCCCTTGCCCACTGATGTTGTAGGAGAATAGAAAGGGCTGAAATCTGGCCTTTGAGGGTGGCTAGGGAAAGACCTAAATGGAGCCCCTGTGTAAGAAATTTAACAATAGTTTGAATTGTTGATTGCTGCCACTGAAACTGCCTGGACTCACACCAGTCTATGAATGTTTTCCAAGTTCTATGATAGACTCTAGATGTGGACTGTTTTCTGGCCTTCGACAGTATGTTAGTGGCTTTGTTTGAAAACCCTTTAGAGCGCCACAACTCGGTTTCAACAGCCAAGCCGTCAAATGCAAACTTTGCAGGCTGATGTAATCCGCCTCCCAGTTTAGTTTTCCTGGAATGAAGACTGCTGAGATGGCTGGAGCATGAAGTTCTGCCCGGTGAGTATTTGAGCTACCTCTCTCATTGCTCTGTTGCTGCGGGTAAGGCTGGTGTCCGTGGTCAGTACCGTCCACTGGGGTAAGGCCCATGTCTTGCCCTGAGAGATTTTGAGGTGCTGTCCACCAACTCAGTGAACGTTTGACTTGCATGGTAAGTGGAATTCTTTGTGATAAGTCTGAGTGGTTCTTGTTCCAAAGGCTTACAAAATGGTTCTGAAAGTCTCATGTGAAATCTGCCGAATGTGCTTCCAATGCTGCTACCATGTAGCCCAATAACTGGAGGCATCGCTCCGCTGCAATGGTGGTCTGAGTGCAGACCTGTTGAGCTGTGTGCATGATTGTCTGAATTTTCTCTGAAGGTAGAGATGTAGTCTGACGGGATGAGTCGAACAACATTCCAAAGAATTGAATTTGCTGTGTGGGTGTGAGGTGACTCTTTCTGTAATTTATGTATTGTGATGCAAATCTGGGTGTCTTTGTGACTTTGGTCATAGGACGGTGCTCTGATGAGTAGGTCGTCTAGATAAGGTGTGATTATGATTCCTAGACGCCTGAGGTGTGCAATCAGGGGGCTGAGTATATTTGTGAAAACTCGGGGTGCAGTGGAAAGGCCGAAAGGAAGCACCCTGAATTGGTAATGTTCTTCTAGAACCGTGAACAGTAGGTATTGCTGGGATTCCCTTCTGATGGGTACATATGAGTATGCATCCTGAAGGTCTACCTTGGTCATGAAGCAATTGTGGGTCATTGACATTACCACCGACCAAATGGACTCCATGCGGAATTTCTGTTTGGACACCTGCTTGTTTAAGGTTTTTAGGTTTAGTGCCGGCCTGAAGACCAAAAAGAGATTTGAGTAAAAAACCTCTGTAACGTTCTTTGGCAGGTACTGGTACAATGACATTGTTGTGCTTCAGTTTGTTCACGATTGTAGCTAGAGCGAGTTTCTTGGATGGGCTTTTTGGAGCGGATGTGCGTTTGTAGATGCGAGGAGGTAGATTGTCAATGGAATTCGGTACCCTTCTGTTATGATTGTGAGTACCAAATTGTCCAGTATGTGGTCTCGCCATACTGGGAAAAATTGCTGAAGACAACCTCCTACCCTCGCTTGCCCTAACCTGAAGTCAGGCTGAATTGGGTTTTGACGGAGCTGGTTTCCTGGTCTGTCTCGGTTGGACCAGGTTGGTTTACCCTTCCTCGTCTCCCCACTTGATTGTGAAGGGCGAAAAGTGGTATTTCGAAAGGAACGAAATGGTCGTCCCTGGGAGCTCCAAGGTCTATTATAAAATCTAGTGGGCTGTTCTGATCTGGGTTTCTTGCCCGAAGGTAAAAAGGTGCTCTTACCACCTGTAACCTCAGTAATGATCTGCTTGAGGTCTGGTGAAAAAGCGTGTCCCCTGTAAATTTTAAGTTCATTAACTTTGTCTTGGATGCTGTATCTCCAGACCAATGACGTAACCAAAGTGCTTGTCTTGCCACTACTGTGTCAATCTAACCGCCAGCCTAACCGTGTCCATGCCAAAAAGGTGAATGCTGAGCTAAGACGCTGTAATTCCTCCTGTAAGTACTCTAGTGAAGTTTTTTTTGTAACTCCTGGCACCAGAATCTGGTTGTACGGGCTAACTCCGCCGATGCTATTGCCGGCCTGAGAATTGATGTGGCATGTGTATACCCCCTTCTCAAAGACCCCTCCATCTTTTTATCCATCGGCTCCTTGAAAGCTGCCTCCTCTGTTGGTAGTGTTGTGTTTTTGGACAATCGAGTTACCGCTGAGTCAACTTTAGGGGCCTTGTCCCACAATTTACATTGTTCCTCTGGAACAGGGTAAGTGTTTTGGAACATTTGAGTCTGGGCTATCCGGTGGTCCGGTTTTGACCATTCGGTCTCTATCACCTGAGATATTGATTTAAATACCGAGAAGGTTCTAGATTTTTTTGGGTTGTACCCCCAATACTTTGTCAGCTTTTGATGCTGCTGTTGTTTCGTATTTAATCTCTAGCGTAGCTAGCATTTCGCGAAGTAACCGTTTTGCGGTTTCTGGGCCTGCAATCGAGCGGTACTGTCGCTCTGTGTCTGAGTCATCAGAAGAGTTCTCTATCAGAAATTTCTCCTGGCTCTATATCACTATCTTGATCACTAAGTGCTTCAGAATCAGATGAATTTGTTTCTAAAATAGCATGTGCCTTCCGTTTCTTACTATGTTTTTAGATGGTTGAGCAATGGAAGATTGAATAGTCTATTTTATCCAGTCAACAATTCCTCTAGCTGAGGAGGTTTGATGTAGAAGGATCCTGAGCTTCTAAGTGTGGGGGACTAGTGTCAGCCTGTTACAATGGAATTGGGTGTGGTGATAAAGTTGGCGCTGAATCTGCTGGTTCTTCACAGTCTAAGCATACTCCTTGTTCCCCTTTACGTAAAGTATGTTTACAAAACTTGCATTTTTTTGGTTGGTTATGGGATCTTTTATCTGCCCTTTTTGTCCTGGGTGTAGCTGAGGTCATCTCCTTCCTAAGCTACTCTAGACCCAAATCTGCATCCATGATGTATTGTCTGAAATAGAACATATACATGTGCCTTAGTAACTAAGGTGCCCTTAAATGAGACCAACTAGTTGTAAGGACTGGCTTTGTCTGCATAGGCATAAACTGGGGTATAGTATGCAAGAAACAAGAACAGTCTACATGCTGTGATTATAAGTGCTACTATGAGTCCCGCTAGGTAACTGCCATATGAGCCTTAAAAACATAAGTAAAGCCACTGGGATTAAAACCCTTATGCTGCGGTTCACTGCGACTGCACTTGTACCTTTTTGGTGACAAGCCGCAACTTGTACTGCTCCTGTGAAGCACCGGCGCGTGTGGATTAAAATCCAAAAGGGGCCCCGGTAAGCGCGTCACAAGGTGTGTACGCACGCGCCTCTTTGTGGTGCCAAAGCTCCGGCGCGTGTGTCCATAACCCAGAAGTGCGCTCAATACACTGTGCGGTCCGTTAGTTACTCCTGTGCTGGAGTGAGAACTTCTGGAGCGGAGCAAAACCGCAGCACCTGTCTCTGAGAGAGGGTGGCTGTGCTGTTGGTGGAAAAGGAACAATCCCCTTGTGAAACCATTTACCAGTCCTGAGGAGTGGAATTAGGGTAGGGATTATACACAGATACTGTGCAAGTAGAGCTAGGATGCCTCCTGCTCTGGGTAATCTTCCTTCTTCAGATATGCGGTAAAGAACCTGTGAAAGAAGGAAAAGAAAGAAAGAGAGAAAGAAAGAAAGAAAGAAAAATGTGTGCTGTCCCAACCTCCTAGTAGGACAGAAGGAAAAAAACTGAGGGGAATCAGGAGGAGCAAGAGCTTATATGAAGAGGGCAGAGTTGAGATTCTATGTTATTTTCTTCTGTCCTGCCTCCGGAGGTGGATACTTAACCCCATGGTTGCTGCACTGACAGGAAGGGCCGTTCTAGAGAAATTGTACGATCCAGGCGTCGAATTTGAAAAAGTGGTACAATTAGAATTGCCACATTATTTTGTCACACAAGTTAAATTAGTGGATGAGAGTTTTAGTAAACACCCCCCCCCTTACTGTTCGACCCTTGATAAATCTGCCCCATAAAGTGTACATCTTTAGTGAAAAGGAGATTCTGTAATATATTTATTATCTACCACCTGTTTACCTCAGAAATTGTTTGTCATTTAACTCCATTTTTGTCAGTCGCTGTTCTAAGTAGAGCACATTCTGTACTGTGACTGAGCCTTAAAAAAAGCTGTTGTTTACTTTTTCCTTATCACTTTTAATGTTGAAAAGAATTCTCCTTGTGTAGCAGTGGTACTCAGAGTGACTGCAGAGTGTGAGATGGTGTGCATTTATTCTACTGCAAACATCAATGCACTGCCCGTTCCTGATGCTGCCAGGCATTAGAGCACACTCTGCACCTCTGCATGTTTGGGACTTGAACTCAGCCATATTAAATTAAAAGGGAGCAAGTCATTTTACTCTCAAGGACTAGTTGTTCCTGGCCAACTGAACAAACACCTAGAATAATTTCAACCCTCATATTATTCAGTCAAAAACAAATTGCACAGATATCCACTACAGCTCTTGCCCTTATATTTGGCAAATTCAGGTAGATGGTAGGGTAGCAGTAGAATGATCTTCGAATTTTATGGCATTCACAAAAGAACAGGAAGCATTTTTGTGGTGTAAAAGTAATGTTAAAACTGGTGTAAATACAATCTCTGTTTTCACAAACAAAATACCAATTCAACAGACACTTTTAATTTTTTGGTGAAAAAGTCAAATTGCTGGCACTTTTATGAATAAATGAGAGGAAAAACAACATATTTAATGACATTTTCTCCTAACATTTTTAAAATTGAGTAAAACCCAGTGTAAATCTTCCCCATGTTAGCTCTACATTGTAGGGATGCAACGAATCCAGGATTCAGTTCGGGATTCAGCCTTTTTAGCAGGATTCAGATTCGGCTGAATCCTTCTGCCTGGCCGAACACAATCCGAATCCTAATTTGCTTATGCAAATTAGGGGCGGGAAATAATCAGACTTCATGTCACAAAACGAAGTGAAAAATGTTTCCCCCCTCCCACCCCTTATTTGCATATGCAAATTAGAATTTGGTTCGGTATTGGGCCGAATCTTTCGTGAAGGATTCGGGGTTTCGGCCGAATCCAAAATAGTGGGTTTGGTGCATCCCTACTGCATTGTTTCATTTAATCTCTATTAACCCCACTTTTAGGTGCAGTATGGAGGAGTCATTAGCATATTTATAGAGATTAGCAGCCTATTGTCCGTTTACAAGCCCTGTTTTCTTTATAACCAGAACTGAATAGCCATAGGCTTATAAACAAGAATATAAGTATATTTTATAACATTTTATATATAACAGTAGGTTACTGTCAACATAAAATAGGTGACATATTTGCATTATTTTGCTTTTGCAGTATTGGCATTTTGAGAGAATATATCTTTATATATAATTTTTATTCAAAGGGTAATTAAAGCCACCCTGCCAAATTTTTGTTTTTGTACCAATATTCAGCCCAACTCCCCATCTTCTTCAGAACTATAGCTGTGTCCTATGTTTTCTAAACATCCATCTTGTTGATCAGCAAGCAGGCCCATACATGTAGGAAACTAAACTGGAATCTTGAGATACTGTACATTTCCTAGTTTAGATACATGACAGGAATAGAAATCATATGACCAAAGATGGGGGTGTGGCTCTGAAGTCCTGGATGCACAATGGCCCACCATTAAGTTAGCGCAAGTATAACTGTTGTGGTTGGAAAGAGGGGATGGATGATCTCTGCACTGGCACTAAAACTAAATTTTTCTAGGAGATTTTAATTCCTCTTTAAAGGAGAAGTAAAGTCATATCCCTCTTGGGGGTGCCAAATGTTAGGCATCCCAAGTGAATGTATTTACTTATCAGCAGAAAACTGCACCGGTCCGGGTTATTCCAGTGAGCACCACTGAGTGATCCTCTTCCTGCTTCTTCTTTCTTCTCGCGCATGGGCATTCGAGCGAAAAGCTGGACTTAAACAAAAAATGGCGGCTATTTCATTCTACTACACATGCATCTACCCTGGGAAATTTAAAGAAAGAAAAAGCTGGTGCAGTTTTCTGCTGATAGTAGCAATGGCGGGGGTTTCAGGTAAGTAAAAGTAATCACTTGGGGGTGCCTAATTTTTGGCTCCCCCAAGTGGCATAAGACTTTCCTTCTCCTTTAACAGAAGGCAACACCTAATGGATATAATGCATGTGCAAATGCATGCATCAACTGAGAGATTAGAAATTCAAACAAGGGAAAGTTGTGCTCACCACTAATTTTTAAAAACCATTAGGTGGGGGTGCAATGAGGCTGTGACCACAAAATACATATAGACAAATACAAGAGGTCCTCTGCACTCAACCCATTATCAATATATTTAAGACAGACATTTTGTGCATACTGCTACTGAAAAATGACTTACCCCTGTTTTGTTTAAAGGGTAAGGCATTTTTCAGTAGCAGTATGCACAAAATGTCTCTGTCTTAAATATATTGCTAATGGGTTGAGTGCAGAGAACCTCTTAGATTAGAAATTCACTCAAAGTTTGTAAGATAAACCAAGTGTTCTGCCATATTGACCTTTAAAAGTGGCAGCAAATATCTTGTCTGAAAGGCATAAACATTATTACAAGGCACAGGTACAGCTGAGAGTCACCTAATGGCAGACTGACTAGGGAAGAGCTAAAAACAAAGTCAGAAATTTGTTGGTAAAATTTTGTGCAAAAGCTAAATCAGGAAATGGTTTAAAATATAAATTGACAGAAATGGAGATATACAGTAGGTTTGTGAATATGGTGACAAATCTGTGTCCACTTGTCTCAGTATCACTGCTTTTGTGAATTCACATCCCCCATGTGTTTATTCTCCCATGCCTTCCCCCATTAAAATGTAGAGGAATTATTGAGAAAATGAAGAAAAAACAGAAAAAGTAATTAGAATATATGAATATTTGTTCAATAGTTATGTGCACCCACCTATAACTTGCATTCATTTACAGAAAGTGCAGGCGCTCCTGAAGTTCATGGAAATGGTATCACTGTACATTCATGTCCTGTATGTAGATAAACCACAAGGCAACATTCTGTTTAAAGGAGAAGACAAAGCATGGTGGCTATACTTAATAAGTGGAGACAAGACACAACATTGGGGCTCTTCTTCACGTTGTGGTCTCTGTGTCTAGACCCCTCTTATAATTATAATGTTGTCCTGTTGTTTATTTGTATTTATTCTAAATATTCTACATTTAAAATGTACATATTTATCCTTTTGCCTAATGTTCTTCGATATGTTATGAGATTCTACGAAAACCAGAATTCTAATTCTGGTAAAAATGGTTAAATTTGGTGACCCTCAGCTATTCTGCTAAAACCGTTGCTGTAAAAATAAAAAAACCGTATTGGCAGCAGTATTATGTAAGCCTTATATGTTCATGTCATTGTTTTGTGACTACAGGATGACCGTTCACTTATAAACCTGCATCTGATGGATACAAGTTATTTCCTCTTTGTGATGGTCATCACCATGTTCTGTTATGCAGTGATCCGAGGGAGACCAAGCAAACTAAGACAAAGCAAATCTGAGTTCCTACCAGAAAAGGTATCTATACTTATGCCAACAGAGTGTAGTACAGGTATGGGATCTTTTATCCAAAATGCTCTGCATTACAGGCCTTCTCCCATAGATTCCATTTTTTCCAAGTAATCCAAATTTTTACAAATGATCCCCTTTTTTCCTGTAATAATAAAACAGCACGTTGTACATGATCCAAACTAAGATTTAATTAATCCTTATTGGAAGTAGAACCAGCCTATTCGGTTTATTTACTGTTTACATGGTTTTCTACTAGACGTAAGGTAGCCAAAATAAGGAAAGATCTATTATCCGGAAAACCCCATGTCCCCAGCATTCTGGATAACAAGTCCCATACCTGTATTGTCAGATTTCTCCATTTTACTGAACTACAACCGTTTTTATTTTTTTATAACCTAAAGTAATAGCAACCCTGCTTAGCCTGTACATAGAATCACAGTCGTTTAATGCAGATAACAGGGCCATATCTGGGATTTATCATTGCTTTAGTTAATGGTAAGCAGGATTATTTTGAGGTCAGACAAATAAAAACTAAGCTTTCAAGGGGCATTGTGTAAGTATAATAAATATATTCTGTCATCCATGACCATCAGCAATTAATTAATAAACCTGCTATTTTACACTTGTTGGCTATAAATTCGAGTGTAATTAGTCACAGACAGGTTTGTGTAATAGAATGAAATAGCGGGATGGTTGGGACTTTAACATCCATGTTGTAGTTCATAGATCTTCAGAGCTGAACTTGTGATTGTGGCAGATGCACATTTATGGCTGTGGGGAAAACCTGCAAACTGGTTGGTGGGTGTTTTCTCATCCCTTCTGTTGGTCTTGTATAAATGTAACACAATATTTATTTCTTTATCTTATCCGTCAATTTATTATCACTATTAAGATTGTAAAAGTTGGTTATGACAAAGACTACTTTGTATGGTTTTGTTGTTTTTGTTTTAATACTTCTCTTTTCTGTTCACAGGTTGCCCTGTCTGATGCATAAACTTCCCATTCTGTACTGTGAGCAGATAAATGTGGAGTCATTGCTTGTTGACCCCATTGGAAGAATCTGATCTCCTATGGGGAAGGAGAATCATCTTGCAATGTTGGTTTGTTCCAACCAAAGACATTTCAAGTGCCTGTAATTGATTTGTACATATTTATAAATAGGTACATTTAAAGAGGTTTGATGCACATACCCCGCATTGCAGGGATTTGTATGTTACACCTTGTACATGTGGACTAGCTGTCTTTTTCATGTGTAGATATATTTAGTGGCCATGTAAGATGGACAGTGAAAACCATCTCCAATGAAAGAGTGCAAGGACCATTTTTCCCAGTGTCTTGAGCAAAGCTGTAGTTTTCTGTTTCTGTAGCAGGTGAAATAAATCACTACCAAACTGTAACCATGCATTGCTTAATGGAAGGAGACATCTTTTCTTCAAATTACTGTAAGTATCAAAGGCATCTGTTCACAGTATGTGTTAGGAATCCATCTATTTGAAAGACATCTTGTCACATTGCCTATTTATTTAATGTGAAACAACATCCTAAACACCTTCATTCAACTCGATTGATAATATGAATTCTTGGATATGACCCTAGAATAATATTGTTTCGCTTGCATTCAAGAATGTTGAATACACTGTGAGCAGGCAAGCGATTTATCAACGTATAGTTACAAATGCAATCGTTCTGGAAGCATTACATTCAGAGTATAGAGACTTCCAGTGGCTAATGTGCTGGTTTTCAGTCTGTACTTTAGTGAGATAATAATCTTCCATTGACTGGGCGTCAGTAGGTCCTACTGAAAATATATTTCTTTCATAGTCACTCCAATGGTAATTTTCTTTTCAATATTTACATGACAAATCATTGCTGCTTTTTCTGATTAGTTTCCGATGTATTCAGTACCATGACATCTGTTTTAATTGAAATTGGATCGCTTAGATATGTTGCTCTCCAAGTTCATATGAAATGTTGTTTGGCTTCTGAATAAATTTATCCTGCTACTGTGGCTAAGGACTTTTAACTCATTCAGGTGGTTGTCTTTACAATGTATGATGTGTCCATAATCAGTGTGAGTGTCTGGTAGTGGAACATGCAATCCATTTAGCATCCATATGATCTTAAATACCCACTACCTCACTAATACAATACACAATACCCACTACCTCACTAAAATAGCAGGGGTTGTGTGTATTACCAATAGTTGCCTACTATCTAGTTGATACTAGTTCACATAAAATGCTTAAAGGAAAACTATATAATGTTGGTCTCTATAAAAAGATATTGCATAAAACAGTTCATATGTAAAACCCTGTTTCATGTAAATAAACCATTTTCATAATAATATACTTAGGATATGCCATTGGGTAATCATAAATAGAAAATTGCCAGTTTAAAAAAATAAGTGCCGCCCCCTGGCATCGTACGAATCACTGTTAGAGTTGTAATATTTGTGGTCAGGTGATCTGAGGCAGCACACAGACCATCACATAATGGTGGCTCAAGGCAAGAGATGTAAAAGGGCAATATTTACTTAAATATATATTCACTTACCACTTCTGTTTGCTTTCCCATATTTCAGACCCTCCAGTAATGCACAGGATCCCCATGCCGTCTGCTCAGCACGAACCCCCCAGTTGTGTGTGTTTGCTTAATAAAAAAACTATACGGTTTATATAAATATGCTGCTGTGTAGCCACGGGGGCAGCCATTTAAGCTTTAAAAAGAGAAAAGACACAGGTTGCACAGCAGATAGAAAAGCTCTATAGAATACAATGGGTTCAGTTCTTACACAGGAAGAATAAACTGGGCTCAGATGTCGCCCTCTACAGCAATATAGAATTAAAAACCATGTTGATTTGCTACAGTTCCTATTAAAATATATAAGAAGGCAAACTTTTGTCTTCAAGTATTTGCAAACAAAATGTGTTGACTAGTGATGAGCGAAATTTTTTGCCAAGTTTCGCCATGATTGTAAGTGGCAGTGATAAGAAGCACTGGCCTAGTACAGGTTCCTACCAGATTAATCCAAAGTGGGGCCCTAGGAACAGTAGGGTAAGTAGAGACCCCATCTTCTCACTCTGCCCTTCCACAGCATGAACTGCTATCTAATTGGATGGGATACAGAAATGTCAGAATTGGACCTCCTGTCCAAAATATCATTTCTAACAAAAACACTGATTGCTCAGGTTAGTGATGTTGCACTGCTATTATTCTGAACACAGCTGTATAATTAACCCTTATCGGAAAAACCCCCTGCCTATTCGGTTTATTTAGGTTTTTTTTTTACTTAAATCCAAATTTTTCTGATTAATGAAAATAAAAAATCAGACCTCACTATAATTCATGATTTACTCTTATTTATCATAACAAACACACACAAAAAAATCGGATCGTCAAAAACTGCGACATTTTTCAGATTGTTGCGTGAAAACCATGACTTTTTGGATTGTCACCTGAACAATCCCAAATTTTTCAGATTTGACGTCCGAAAACTCAATATTTTGTGAAATCAGCAGAAAAGCCCAAATGTTTTAATTATCGTACAAAACCCAGCACAGACAATAATATCTTCAAATTGCAAATATGACTTCTGCCATTGACTTCTACAGGACCTCGACAGGTTGAAGATGCAGTATTTTTAGATTTGGACTTTTTCCAGCCTCGAGGTATAATAAATCTTGAAAAATTCAAGGGTTTTTTTTTTCCCCTAAAAATTCAAGATTTTATAGAAAAAAATGAGGTCCTAAGTCTTCTCGATAGTCCCATACCTGTACTGGCAAGAATAGTATATTTTGATGCTGAAAGTTTTCATCCAAAAAAGTTAAAAACCAGGCCATTTTGGAAATTGTGAATTGTATGTTGCAGATTGCTACCTGGTGTAACTACAGAGGAACTGCAAGCCAAGATTTCAGCATAATTGGACTGATTATTGCTGAGGCCGCGGTGTCTGCCAGCTATAAATTGTAGTCATTTTCAAATGTACATTTTTGAACATTACCCAGGGTAAGATCCACAGCAGATCATATGATGTGCTAAGTGTTTACATATAGATCTTAAGTAATACTGTCTTATGTTATATTATGTTCCAGCCTCACATACATTTCAATAACCCCCATGATAGCACCGTTAGAGTCTCTGCACAAGTAAGAAACCATAATGCAGGTTCTGGGATAGGTCAGAGACCCAGGGGTAAAGGCAGAGTTTGTGTCAGGACAGAATGAGAAGCAGGTCCTCCCTAGTACTTCAATGTCAGAAGGTAAGTATTCTGGTTAGAGGAGTGTATCTGTATGTCAATACATGGCTCTTCTATAGAAAGTAACTGTGCTGTAGGCACAAAGTAAAAGAATGCTTTCAGACATGATCAAGGGCATCTCAAGAAACAAAGAAAAATGTTTCCTTGTTAACAGCCAGGACAAGGGACCAGGGCTGGAACTAGGAGTAGGCAGAAGAGACACCTGCCTAGGAAGCAATGATAAGGGGTCGCTTTGCAGGTACCTATTAAGTTTCTTCTGCCTTCCCCTAGTCCGTGTTCTCTGCCCTCTCTAGCTCTCCCCACCCTCCTCTCCTTCACTCCCATCCCTCCCCTCTGGTATTGTGCAGGAGCGCAGTCATGGTCACAGCACAGGGGGTAGCAGGCTAGCCGGCCAGATTGCCTAGGGTGCCCGGTTGGCTTGGCCCGGCCCTGCAAGGGATTTAGAGAACGAACACCATTGTATAACAGCCCAGTTATATGATAGAGGTTATTTGTAGGAGTCAGCCCTGTCTGTTGCAGAAAAATACTTCTTCTCCTGGTGGCCAACAAAAAGTGTAACCCAGAATTCTTTGAATCTGCTGTAAAACTAGAGAACATTTAGTACATACTGTAGGTGCACTACACCCTTATATAACATTTTTTGTCTCGGCCCCCAAAGTTACACCACTGACTCTGTTCTCCATCTGTTTTGGAGTAATACTTCTATCTGCAGGGGAGGGTGCAAAATACAAAACAACATGGCTGATTGTGCCTACTTTTTGCACCTTGCAAAAAGGCAAAAACCTATTTACTGGCCGAAACATTTCTACAGCTGGAAGTATGAACATCCCTCCTTGACTTTCATTGCTTTGAATTGAAAATATTACAGAGATCAAAATATCATTGTGGGCTTTGTTATTCACTAGCAAGGGTGCAAGGCTTTTGCAAAGATTTACATGAATTATTTAAACTAATAGAAGTTTGCGGTTCAGAAAATGTTATGTTTGCAAAAAGAATTCAGCACAAATCAAATATGTATTAAAAATATCTTCTTTTAGTGGAGTGACATAATAAGTTGGAGCCTCTGAGAATCACTTGGGCATGTTTTCCTTGTTCTTGTTGTGATGGCTGATGGCAGTTCATGGGAGGCATCCCGTCAGTCTTGTAGAAAAACAATAAACTTCTGAATACATACATAGTATATTGGTGCCCATCTGTTGTTGTGTTTCTGAAAATAATTCCGCAGTTTTAGCATAGAGAGGCCAACGAACTTTCTTCACTCAGAATGTGAAATGACAGCTGTTTCATAGAAAAGCTTATATACTGTATAGAGTGTACATGTTCAGTCCCCTCAGATCTGATTTAATGGCAATATTGTGTGGGCGCTGATGAATCCTTAGTTCTCTCAGTCACGCTGGGATCACACTGTCGCTTCTCACATTCTGGGCACATTGATTTGGGATGAGGATTCAGTGGCTGAGTTGCCACTATGGATGGGAGAGACAGTGACAGAGAAGAACAAGATGGCACAACATTGTTTTTAAATGTCAATTTATTGTTTTATCCGATGTTACTCAATAAAATATATTATAGCAGTGCATATGTATCTTTACTATAAGGCTATGGCCACATGACCACTGTGTTGCCTAACATGGCTGCTCTATGAATCTTTCTGCATTTAATAAATTCCCAGTGCTGTTATTTGTGATTAAAGGGATAACATGCCC
Organism: Xenopus laevis; assembly: GCF_017654675.1. Taxonomy (NCBI): domain Eukaryota; kingdom Metazoa; phylum Chordata; class Amphibia; order Anura; family Pipidae; genus Xenopus; species Xenopus laevis. Next base: position 40,037,889 of record NC_054374.1, on the reverse strand, counting down.
CTTCTTTAACATTGCTGCAGTTAATAGGACTTGAGCTAAACTGCTTATTAGGAATTATCTATGATATTTGTCTTTCTTTCCCTAAACAGGACACAATTTAAAGGGTCATTATTCCACCCCCCCCCTTCAACATTGGTTTAATGAATTGGGAAACTAAAGCAACATTCTACTTTCTGACCACAAAGAGCAAACAATAGAGCAGCCTGAAGAAAATTAATAATAATGAATGTATAATAGGGATGCACCAAATCCAAGATTCGGTTCGGGATTTGGCCAGGATACGATTTTTTCAACAAAATTCAGATTCGGCCGAATCCTTCCTCCCGGCCGAACTAAATATGAATCTTAATTTGCATATGCAAATGAGGGACAGGGAGTGAAATCTTTTGAATTTTTGTCACAAAACAAGTAAAACACGTGGCGCGCACATGCAGCATGGCTACTGACACTTGGGGGGTTATGTTACATAGTTAAGTTGGGTTGAAAAAAGATAAAAGTCCATCAAGTTCAAACCCTCCAAATGAAACCCAGCGTCCATACAGACACCAACCCCTCCATACACTCACATAAAGTTTATATACCAATATCTATATTAATTTTAGATTTTAGTATCACTATAGCCTTGGATTAATAATAGACACAGTGGCTCATTTATAAATACTGGACAAATTTGCCCATAGACAGTAACCCATAGCAACCAATCAGTGATTAGCATTTTTTTCAGCCAGCTGCGGGTGGAACAGTGAAAGCAAATATTTGATTGGTTGCCATGGGTTACTGCCGAGGTGCAAATTTGTAAATGAGCCCCACTGCAGTGTTACCCTGAAACAGTAACCTATAGCAACCAAGCAAAAAGCAACTACTGGTCACCTGTGAAAACAAACAAGAAACAAAAAAAATACAGACTGAGAGCAGCAGAGCTGAATCTCTATGTGCCCTTAGCCTAAGTCAGGACCCTACTGTATAGGCTGCTCTCCCCTCCTCTACTGTCTTGCTGCTGTGCTGGGCTCTGGAGGGGCTGAGCATGTCCCAGAGCCCAGTGTAGGACTGTGACAGCAGCAGACCCCCTGGTAAGTATAATTAGAGTTGCCACCTCACCACTTTAAAACCACATATAGAATCCACAGCCTGCATGGCTGATTAGCAATTCGTTTAGATGCATGGCTGCACATAAATCAGTTCAGTCTGCAGCATGCATTTAAATGAATTGCTAAGTAGCCATGCAAGCTGTGGATTCCATAGGTGGTCTATTTTAAAGGGTTGAGGTGGCAACCCTACTGTATAATAGTAACAATAGTTGTGAGAACAATAGATGAGTTAAGAACTGCAGGATTTGGCGAACTGTGCTGGGCCTAGGATACTTTTAGTGATGCTAAAATGAATTGAAAGTCATTAGTGCACACAAAGCGTATGGAACACTTCTCTCTGCCTGCAGATTTAATGAGGTGGAGATGAGCAGATCACCTCAAATCATTGGCTTCCTCTGTCTGCGCTGAATCATGTAACTTCTGTCTGTGTGCGGCTAAACAGAGCAGTGCAGGGATGGGCCTGAAAAACACCAAAGCCCAATCCCCTCTCCTCTCCATGTAGCCGCATGCAGGTGGAAGATGAACTTTTCACTACGCTTCTCTCCTCCTCATAACAAATTGCAGGTGGAGAGAATCATACGCTTCATGTGCCTTTATTATTATTTGTTTTCTGTTGCTGCAAGTTTTGTAACAAATATATTATACATGTATTATCCACCACTAGATGTCAGTGTGTTTCTCTGTAGTGTGAGTAGATACAGAACCTAGTGCTCATTTTTATCCAGTGAAGGTGCACTGCTGGCAGAGTGTCACTGAATTCTCATGAGTTCCTTCTAATAAAGTACATTAATGTAACTTCAACTCTGGTGTATTTCAGCACTAACAGTCTGTGTCTATGCTCAGCTTTAGCCGGTACCACCTGGTGCCTCTGTCCTACAGGCTGAAATGTGACAGAGAAGTGGCCCAAAGGCAACATTCTAAATTGCAGCTTTGCTTCTCGTTTAGCAGCTTCTTGCTAAAAATCTTGAACACTAAGAAATTTTGTGAAGTCCACTAAGGCTGCTACCCCAGTGGCTTCCACACCCCCTCCAGGACCCTGCTCACCCTCCACCAGCCCCTTTCCCCATGCACTGGGATCGACGGGGAGAGAAGTTGGAGATCGGATCAAGGTCAGAAGAGCCCACCGGAAGGGGTGTAACTACTGAGGAAGCAGACCCTGCAGGGGCCCTACATAATGAGCAATTAATTTGCTGAGGGGCCCAGTAAATCTAGTTATGCCACAGTCCACCGGGTTTTTCTCTTGGTGTCCTGTAGGCCCAGTCTGACCCTGTTTCCATCCCATGGAGTCATGCGTGTGGTGTCTAAGGTCTAATTGCCTGTATAAGCTCAGTTACAGAGGGCTCAGTCACACCGGGAGGATTGCTCACTTATAGAAACTATAGGTCCCTCTGCTACACAGAAAGCTTCATTTCAGCAGCACACAAGAGATTGTCACTTGGGATTGAAACTTACTTAAGAGCTCTGCCTTGACGGGCTGATTCCATTACATTCACTATGTTTATATAAAAAAAAAGTAAAGTAATTTTTATTTATCTAGTACAGGTATTATTAAGTAATGAATGAATATACATAATATTCTCATTTATAGTTTCTATAAATTTGGTCAAATGTGTATGCAAGTTTACTTGAGGGTTTTACTTGCTAGTTATTTATTGGAACACATGGTGAATTGGCTGTTAATAATCAATAGCACTACAAGAGCCTAATGGGAAAATGTGATAAAGGGTTTGTTTGCTACTGATCTAATTACCTAGACAAATTTAGTGCATGTTATTAAATCGGGATATTAAGGTAACATAGCAAGTTAGGTTGAAAAAACACGAACGTCCATAAAGTTCAATATAGTCTATAGTCTCTACATGTAACCTGCCAAACTGCTAGTTGATCCAAAGAAGGTAAAAAACCCCAATTGAAGCCTCTCTAATTTGCCTCAGAAGGGAAAAAATCCTTCCTGACTCCAAGATGGCAATTGGACCAGGCCCTGGATCAACTTGTGTTGATCCAAGTGTTAAACATGATGGGAGCTATTGTCTGGTGCCTTACATCTAACAGGCTCTATGTGTTGCCCTCACTACACATCAGCTGTCAGTTTTTTTCCAGTGTCTTTTGTTTCTGTTCATTGTAAAGCTAACCATACGTTATAATATCTGCTTGTTTGGCAAGGTCACCAAATGAGTGGATCTTTCTCCTATATGTACACCTTGAGTTGGGCAATATTAGGCTTATCCAAACATTTGGTCCTCAAGCCAACGATCAGGAAGGAACGTTTCTAAAGCAAGAGCAGCCCCCTCACCTTTCTTGCATGGGGATCCGGGGGAGACTGTAACACTAATGCGGAGAGTGCAATTGTGCTCTCTCCCAGTAGTCAAGCTGGATTTCCAGTTTAAAAACTGAAAATTCAACTTTTAAAGTTATCCGGGGCTGCTTTTTGTGGCCCCTTGTAACCTATTTGCTGCTGCTGCCTGAGACAAGTTTTTCAACCCACCTCATTGGCGAGATCATAATAGCCGCTATGTCAGCTTCCGATCAAGGGCGGCATCAATGGGCAGATGTTGTCCTCAATTCAAGGATTTTTAGCCAGATATCAGTGGGGTAGGCCTGTTCGAAGGTCCCATACACAAAAGATAAATTGACAAATTACTCTGAATGGCAATCTGCCCAGGTTTGGCCACCTTTAGTTGTGTCTAACATTTTCAGTGTTTTGAAATCACTTCCAGTGCTCAGCATTAATACGACATTTGCATGTGATTCAAGTCTGCTGTGGCTACTGATCCAACCAGCTGTGAGTGGCTTCAGCTCCAGGGTTCCACAGCATCAATAGGCTCACTTGCACACAATAAAGAAGAGACAAGATGATGTAACAACACTTAGCACACCTATATACAGAACTTGGTGGATGTAATTAACTCTTAATGCAGTGATCCCCAACTAGTGGCTCGCAAGCAACACATTGATCACCAACCCCATGGATGTTGCTCTCAGAGGCCTCAAAGCAGGTGATTATTTTTGAATTCCTGGATTGGAGGCAAGTTTTGGTTGCATAAAAACCAGATATACTGCTAAACAGAGTCTACTGTAGGCTGCCAGCCTCATAATTGCTGACAAATAGCCAATCACAGCTCTTATTTGGCTCACCCAGGAACTCTTTTCATGCTTTTGGTGCTTTGAACCTCTTTTTACATTTGATTGAAACTATTGAGTAAAAAAAGGTTGGGGAGCCCTGCTCTAATGAATGGTGTCCATAAGTGCAACATTGTGCACACTTGCTAACACTTACAGCTGCATTTGCAAATAAGCCCTTAAAGGAAAACTATACCCCCAAACATTGTAGGACTCTATAAAACAATTTTGCATGAAAGAGCTCATGTGTAAACCCTGTTTCATCTAAACAAACCATTTTCATAAAAAATATACTCTTTTAGTAGCATGCTCCATTGCGTAATCCTAAATAGAAAATTGCCATTTTAAGAACTAAGGGACCATATGATTCACAATGCACAGAAGCAAACCAAGGGCACACATACATGTTAGGTCACATGATCCAATTAATGGACAAAGTTTTTTACTCCCACTTCTCTTCCTTTCATAGTCAGATCTGCAGTAATTCTGGTCAAGTGATTTTCGAGAAAGCACAAAGAATATCATAAAATGGTGGCCCGAAGTAAAACATATTAAAGGGCAATATTTAATAATATCTATATTCCAGTTTGGTGAAATTCTATAAATGGCCACTTAATATGATGTAAATCAGGGATTCCCAACCAGTGGCTTGTGAGCAACATGTTGCTCTCAGACCCTTTGGAGTTGCTCCCATTGGCTTCAAAGCAGGTGCTTCTCTTTGAATTCCTGGCTTGAGGGCAAGCTTTAGTTGCATAAAAACCAGATGTACTGCCAAACAGAGCCTCCCATAGGCTGCCAGTCCAGGTAGAATCTACCAATAGCCAATCACAGCCCATATTTGGCATCCCCAGGAACTTTTCGCCTGCTAATGTTGTTCTCCAACTTTTGTTTACATTCCACGTGGCTCACGGGTAAAAAAAAAAGGTTGGGGACCCCTGATGTCAACTATATTGGTCCAAAAGAGTGGACAAGGTTCCCCAAGCATTATTCCTCTTCTGACATGCATTAAAGTGTGAATTGTATAATAAGATTGGTGCTTAGTAGCAATCTCTCCTATAATACAACAGGACAGTGAGACAAAATCCTTCCAATCAATGTCTAAACAGTACAAATTAGCTCCACATTGTGTTGAGTCCTCAGAAGGAAATTATCCTGATAGGGTAATGGAAACAAATCCTTCTCTGTCATGTATCTGCTAATTTCTTTGTCTCCTTCTTACAACAGCAGGTCTAATGAAATCAAATGGGAAAACTGACATTTTCTTGCATTTTTTTCAATTTAATATTATAAAAAGACCCTTTTTGATTAGTTTTTAAAATTATTGTAAATACTATACTACACTGTTACCATGACAGCACTCTATGATTGGTAAACTGTAGTGGTCATTTTAACCTACCATCAAAAATGTCTCCTAGCAACCAAAATCTCAAGAGCCCATCTCTTTAAAACAGTCAGGATTATCATTCAGATTCAGATTTATTCAGCTCAGTCACCATCAATTGCAGGGAACTGTTATTATTACAGAGATGGCCTTTCTGTACTTCGGTGCTCTCTATCAGCAATCCCATATCTGAGCACCCGATCTTGAGCACATAAATCAGAATTAAAAGTAAACTAATTGAATGTATGTTCTTGTTGCCGACTATCAGGATAGTGAGATACAATGGAAGAAGTTGTGTTCTGGCTCTTACATTAGACATCTATTCACTCCATTTATTTATAGTTATAGTTTAAATACATTTCAATTTCTATTACAACTGCTACTATAATGACACTCTGGCAGTCAGTTGAATTGGCACATGATATACATGTGAGCAGTAACGCCACGTCAAGGCTTCAACCATGTTACTGTCCATTCACACACCTATTGCAGCAAATGGCTCACCCGATGACTTGCTGCAATAGTTCCCTATCTGGCCAGATACCGGCTGATATAAGCCGTCATGGGACCCCTCCTCCTCAGATCAGACTGTGAGGTGTAAGGAACAAAAGTTCCCCAATGGATAATCTACAATAAAACACACTTCCGCACACCCACATGCTCTCACTCATTCACTCACTATTTTCTCTGTCCCTGTGGCAAATCCCATGGTCAGTGAGACTGGAATTCCACTCCCCACTGCTTTACTCACTTTATAATTCCACTAGTACTTCCCTACTCAGTAAGAATTTGATGGATCCTATCAATGAATTAAGGACACCGTTACACAGTAATTGAGGGTGAGCGTGTCCATCAGGTTTATTATAGATGATCCAGAGGAAGGCAAAAAACCCCATCTTTAGCCATCTCCAATTTGCTTCAGATGGGGAGAAAATTCCTTCCTGACTCCAAAACGGCAATCGGACCAGTCCCTGGATCAACTTTCTACTGACTATTAATACCAGCAGCCTTTATTATCTAAAAGGCCTGGTTATGGGGGATGAGGATTATTATGGGCCTATTTATCTTGACTAATATATGATTCATGGTGGGGAGGGGAAGGAGGGAGTTGTGGCTACTCAGCATTTAGGGACCTACAGCTCTGCCTAGTCTATTCTTATTCCTTTGACCCTAAAACTTTACACCTTCACATTCACAACTCTAATGGGCTTATTTATCTTTTTAAAAAGGGGCCTACAAGCTGCAGCTCTATCTGCTGCAATATTACTCCCTCCTATTGGGACAAAGAGGCACAAGCATCAGATTTTTCTACATTTTAATGGTGAACTAAATTAAACTTGCAGCCAATCAGAAGGTGCGCTATGTTCATCTTCTACATTGGTGCAATGGGGATCCCTATTTACATTCACACACCACTTCATACCTTTCATACTTATTGCAGCAAATCACAGTGTAAACAGGCTGAAAGTGGTGTTTCTTCAGCAGTTAATTTACTGTTATGATTTGCTGCAAATTTCTATCAGGATATGGCATATTCCTTATCCCACATTCCTATTCCCATATTCCTTTACTATAACCCTTATAGTACCAATAACCCATAATTATATACATATATCCCTTATTCAACATCACTATTCCCATATCCCTTTACTATAACCCTTTTAGTACCCATATCCCATAATTATATCCCATAATTATATACATATATACCTTATTCAACATCACTATTCCCATATCCCTTTACTATAACCCTTATAGTACCCATATCCCATATTTATATACATATATCCCTTATCCCACATAACCACTGCCATATCCTGTATACCTTTACCCATAAACTTTACATTTAACGAACAGTATGTGCTACAAACTACAGGGAAAAGACAGGAGAGCATAAAAGAAGAGCAAGAAACAATTGTAACATTCCTATTCCAATATAAGATACCACCCACCCTTTTTTACCTTAACTTACAGTATATTAAAGTTGAAAAAGAGGAAAAGAGAAAAGAGGAAAAGAGAAAAGAGGAAAATGAGAAAAGAAAATGGTAAAAGAAAAGAATGGGACAGGGGTAAAGAGGAGAAGGAATCCTAACATTTCTATTTCTATATAACATCCTATCTATAAGAAAACAGTAAAACAATGGGATGGAAGTTAGAAAAGGAAGTAAACTTACTTAATGCTATACTTACCCCTAAACCTTACCTTATATAAAGAAACTGAAGTATACTGAACGGTGTTAATTAACAGTGCACTGGATTACCATAAGTGCACTGTATGTTCAGTATACATTTTTACCCTTATCCAAGGGTCTGTTAGAAAGTCCATTTAGAAAATCCGGACTGCAGCTATTCCTTTCTTCTGGTGGGGCCTCCTGTGATGTATTGTGTGCTAAAGAAGAAAAGAGTGCATTGTTCATAGCATAACTCTGTAAATTACGTTATAAATAGATGTCCCCTCCCATGTAAAATACGCATTTCTATGAGTCTAAGAGCACAAGCACACTAGCAAGTTGCCTCAATGTTATGAAAGTCCCATTAATACCTCAACAACTTTACTATCATTTAATACTCCTTCTATAAGTAACCCTATCTCATCTTTCCCATTCTAATTTATTTCATTTCACTTACCACTATGCCTCGAGTTCTTTCTACTTTCTGTCAAGGATCCCATGTGGTGTTGGTGTAGTTGGCTGTACAGACAGACACTTGTACACTTGCACTAGACAGTAGACGGCAGATCTGATATTCATTGATGGAATTGGCCATGAATGGTACGTTGCCGTCATCACTTGCTGTACAGGGAGTTTGAGGTTAGTCCACATGAGCACAGAAAACACTTTACTCCTGCCATTTCCAGTTGGAATCCACATCGGAGAAGCCTTGCACATTAGCTCTCTTAGATGTCTCAGCGCAGAATCCTGGATGTATGATTGGTAACTTATCTGCTGGTGGCTATCAAAAAGAAAGCAATACACTTTGCTGTATTATATTATATATCATTTTAAGCATGAACATATAATATATGACACGTAGCTAAGAACCCAAACATTTCAGTTAACAGGCCCCATACATGTATTAGGACAATTTGAGGAATGGAGTCATACATAGTTTCCCAACTCTTTCAGTGTTATTTTCCAACCGCTTTACTGACACCCAACAAAAGATTTTTTGAAGTGGCTGGCGATCTGTCTGATGGGCGAAGGCGTAAAATGACAGGGGTCCACTGGTCACATATATGGCCAGAGCCTACCAACTCACAGATATACAGGGAACCCACAACTGGGTCAAGGACTGTGAAGCTGCTGCAGAGCAATAAATGAGTAATAAATCTAGGACTGTGCAAAGGCAATTGCAGGTCTTTGAAATATATTTATAAGCAGTTTAGTTTCTCCAGGCTATATGCCTGAAAATGTTAAGAGGGTTCAAGTATTATGCCCTTAAAATAGCTTAATAGTTACATGCAAAGAAGAAAAATATGACATGACAAGGTATATGGAAGCTCAGTTTCTGCAAAGACCAACCAACTGCCTATGAAATGCTCCAATAAAGTAAACAGCCTATTAGTCTCCCCAATAAAAAACTTGGCCTTCCCGACTCCCATTGCTTGGTGCAGTTATAAACTTACAATTTTGGGCTGGAAAGGTGCCTTTATTTTTCTGTTTTCCAGCTCACTCCAGTTGATTCTGGCATAGAATGAGTGCTTCCTGATGTTGCCATTTACTCCTAAGCGTTTGCTCTTGTTCATCTCCAGAAGCTAAAAAAGAAAACAAACATTTATCTGAATATAACAGATGTAAAGTCAGGCACCACCAAATGTATTTATATTTAGCCCTCTAAATTGAAATGAGAGCACTGCTTACATTAGTGGAAATTAACCTGAAGAAGGTAATGGAATCCCGTCACTCTATTTAAAAGTACTGCCCCCATGTACCAGATCCCTGTACCCTGTGCCCACATGTAACTGACCCCTGTACCCTGTGCCCCCATGTACCTGACCCCTGTACCCCCATGTACCTGACCCCTGTGCTCCCATGTACCTTACCCCTGTGCCCCCATGTACCTTACCCCTGTGCCCCCATGTACCTTACCCCTGTGCCCCATGTACCTTACCCCTGTGCCCCATGTACCTGACCCCTGTGCACCCATGTACCTAACCCCTGTACCCTGTGCCCCCATGTACCAGATCCCTGTACCCTGTGCCCACATGTACCTGACCCCTGTACCCTGTTCCCCATGTACCTGACCCCTGTACCCCCATGTACCTGACCCCTGTGCCCCCATGTACCTTACCCCTGTGCCCCCATGTACCTTACCCCTGTGCCCCCATGTACCTTACCCCTGTGCCCCCATGTACCTTACCCCTGTGCCCCATGTACCTGACCCCTGTGCACCCATGTACCTAACCCCTGTACCCTGTGCCCCCATGTACCAGATCCCTGTACCCTGTGCCCACATGTTACCCTGACCCCCTGTACCACCCCTGTACCCCCATGTACCTGACCCCCTGTGCCCCCATGTACCTTACCCCTGTGCCCCCATGTACCTGACCCCTGTACCCCCATGTACCTGACCCCTGTACCCCCATGTACCTAACCCCTGTACCCCCATGTACCTGACCCCTGTTCCCCCATGTACCTGACCCCTGTTCCCCCATGAACCTGACCCATGTGCCCCATGTACCTGACCCCTGTACCCTGTGCCCCATGTACCTGACCCCTGTGCCCCATGTACCTGACCCCTGTACTCCCATGTACCTGACCCCAGTACCCTGTGCCCCCATGTACCTGACCCCTGTACCCTGTGCCCCCATGTACCTGACCACTGTACCCCCATGTACCTGACCCCTGTTCCCCCATGTACCTGACCCCTGTTCCCCCATGTACCTGACCCCTGTACCCCCATGTACCTGACCCCTGTACCCCCATGTACCTGACCCCAGTACCCTGTGCCCCCATGTACCCTGTGCCCCCATGTACCTGACCCATGTACCCTGTGGCCCCATGTACCTTACCCCAAATTTTGATGTGACATTATTTCACTTGAAGGTGTGTAATTGTTTCTACTTACCTTTGGCAGAAGGTCCAGCATTTCCTGGCTCATGTGACGCGGGTATTCAAGCTTTCTCTCCTTAATCTCAAACAACTCCTGTGCAGAAACCAGTGATGGGGCAAATGGCTGTCTGCCGGTGGCCATTTCGTACATGATGACCCCGAAGGACCACCAGTCCACTGCAGCATCGTACTTCTCCAATGACAAAACCTTCAGAAAAAAAGAACTAATTATCTTCTTGAGTAACAGAAACACAGTTATATAAACTAGACACAGCAAAGGTGTCCAAAATAGAAAAAGACAAATAGATTTGAATTCCTCTGTGTATAAATTAGATAAAAAAAAAAAAAGATTGCTGACCTCCGGCGCACGGTATCCAGGTGTTCCTGTCAATCCGCTGATCTTCTTTCCGCCGATCATTCCTTCAACAGCGAGGCCGAAGTCACAGATCTTGATGTGCCCGTTGTTATCCACCAAGATGTTTTCAGGCTTCAGATCACTGCAACATAAGCGCAGGAAATTAACGCAGGAAATATTAGAAAGAGAAACGTGTGAGAGTGAGTCAGGGGTAAGTAAGTACATGCACATTAAAAGGTAAAAGAAAATAGATATTTTTGGAATAGGCCCATCTGGAAGCAATAAAGTTAAGTAGTAAGAAAATAGCAACAGATAAAGGATATTTAAAACAAGAGGTGGTACAGTAAAGGCAGATTATACAGAGAAAAAGATGCATTGCTTGGTTAAAATGAAAGGCTTAAATCCCAATTTGTTGTGAGTCTGGACAGAGTGTGATTCACTAAGAGGAACTGGCCCTAACTGACTGCACCAGATATAAGGGGTGCAAACATTACTGTTAGTTAGCAAAGTTAAGTATAGAGAGATATCAAGAGATATCAAGATGTGAACTATATCATGCTACCAGTGAATAGAATAGAGAAGAGACCTGAGATTTTACTCACCGGTGAATGATGCCATTGGAGTGAAGGAACTGTAGGGCTATCACCATCTCTGCAGTGTAGAATCTGTAAAAAAAAAAAAAAAGCAACCAGCTTAATTCCATGGGGGATACTTATCAAATATCATGCGGGTTACCTATCACCTGTTAAATTTGACTTTTCTTGTCCTTTCATACAAATCAGTGGTGCCCTGGTTCTGCTACTGTGCACACACCTTTCTTATTCAGGCAAAGGCCCAAGAACCAATACACAGCAGTGTGTCAATTTACATGAAGGACATTGTAATGTATTAATTCAATTAATTTGTAAATGACTTTCTACAGTTGTCATTTTGTGCTGCCTGAAACATTAGTTTGACATATTGCAGTCCTGCACAAAAAGTCTGCTCTCCTACTCCCAAGCTCCTCTGTGTATTGCTCAGCCCTGTGGGAGCATTGGCACAACCTGGAAAAGTGTCGGACTGGGGGCCCACCAAAGAACCATAAATCAGGGGCCCACTCTCAGTACTATTATTCTTCCTCTCCTCATTCAACCTCTATTCTCCTAGTCTCTATTCTTTACTTACTATAATTTATTATCCCATCTATTTAGCCTCATTGTTCTCAAAGAAATAGGGAATGGTCATGAAATAGGCCAAATGTTTAGCAGAACAAGGGCCCACTGACACCTGGGCCCACTGGGACTTTTCCTGGTATCTCTGTGGGTGAGTACGACACTGACCTGGACTGGATGAACAGTTCATACTGTGTTACATACAGTGACATAATGCTGGTGCCCCTTCATCTGAGTGTGAACAAGTGAACAATATGAGCACTTTCAGTCTGCGTCTGAGGTGTGAACAGTACAGGGCTTTAGGGGTATGAAATATAGAGGTGTTACAAGTGTGGACAATTCAGGGGAGATTACTGTCTGAATTTGAGGTTTAAACAATGCAGGGGCCAGTTAATATCTGTAGTGATACATTTTAAACTTTACACATGGTAAGTCACAGCAGGCAGAATTTCATGTGGGGGGGCCCACAAGTGGGAATCAGTTAGACAGCACTGCTCTATAGTAGGAATCGTATCACTTACTGGATGTTCTTCATTGACAGATTTCCTTGGTCTCCAATAACTTTGTGCAGTGTTCCCCCGCCGGCATACTCGAGCACAAAGAAGGCATGCAGCTGGTTAGAGAGACAAATGAAGAATTAGTGAGAAACACATGGCACAGAACTGTTCAGCAAGCAAGGTGAATTGGGGACTAGTTAGTTATCAAAGGGTGTTTTCCCTTGTTATGGGCATTAAGTTGGCCTTAGAAAGTCAAACCATTCATGAAACAGATTATGTATCAATATAAACAGTGTCCTGTACCTCGGACTGGAACGTGGCATGAGAATGGCATAGAAAGGGGCATCCTCTGGCGATCTTCAAGAGTCGGGCCTCCTTCATGATGCAGGTATAGTTGCCCTTGCTGGGTTGTTTTGGCACCGTCTTCATTGCCACAAGTTGTTTCTTCGGTGTATATGATGCCAACATCACCTAAGAGCAGAACAAAGAGATTAGAAATTATAGTGTCTTGAATGCTGCTTACAACATGAATGACTGATAATATCAGAGTCAATCAGAATGTTAAAGTGGTGGTTCACTTTTGATTTAACTTTTTTTGTTTTTGTTTGTTCAGGTACGTTTATTGACAGTCATGAAGCGAGATAAACATTACAGAATTGTATTCTTGCATAGCAGGACATAGTTTCTCTTGACATTGTACAGCACAATTAGGCACAAAAATGGAACAATATACACCTTATGCAATAACGGAATTTAATAAAACATACTGTATATAACCAAATATGCGTTTGTATTACTTTACTGTGAGGCTTAAGGGAGGTTTTCCTGTGTCAGTATGTTGGGAATGGGAAATTTCATCAACCAAGGGGACCAGATCTGATGGAATTTTGCCATTTGCCCCCTTTTTCTTAGAGTAAGGAAGTCTAGCGTCCCAATTTTGGACATTGTGCTAACCCATAAGTCAGGGGGCGGGCGGCCTGTCCGACCTCCAATTAAGGCATATCAACCTCCCGGCTTGAAACAAAGCTTTGTTCAGAAACATTTTTGTGGTTGAGGGCATTTGAATTCCTGCAAACAGACCCAATATATAGACTAGTGGATCATGGACCAACCTTAGGCCTAACACTTCGGATAACATATCCACAATTGCTGTCCAATAGTTTTGAATATCCTGACAGGCCCATAGTGTATGTACTAGAGTAACCTCTGACTTCTTGCATCTAAGGCAATTAGGGGAGAGATTAGGATTGATTCTATGTGTCAAATATAACTGTGGAATTTGGTGTCTGGGATTGACAGACACTCTGTTGGGTGATTTGAGGAGGGACTCCCACTGTTGGTCAGTGAGGACTCCTAGGTCTTCCTCCCATTTAATTTAACTTTTAATATGCTGTAGAATGGTCAATTCTAAGCAACTTTTCAATTAGTCATCAATATTATATTATAGTTTTTAAACTATTTGCCTTCTTCTTCTAACTTTTTACAGTTTTTAAATGGGGTCATTGACCCCATCTAAAAACAAATGCTCTGTAAGGCTACAAATGTATTGGTATTGCTACTTTTTATTATTATCTTTCTATTCAGGCCTCTCCTATTCATATTCCAGTCACTTATTCGAATCAATGCATGGTTGCTAGGGTAATTTGCACCCTAGCAACTGGATTGCTGAAACGGCAAACTGGAGAGCTGCTGAATAAAAAGCTAAATAACTCAAAAACCACAAATAATAATTAAAAACAATTGCAAGTTGTCTCAGAATATTACTCTCTACATCATACGTAAAGTTTAAGGGGTTGTTCGCCTTTGAGATAACTTTTTGTATGATGTAGAGAGTGATATTCTAAGATAATTTGCAATTTGTTTTAATTTTTTTTATTGAAGGTTTTTGGGTTATTTAGCTTTTTATTTAGCATCTGTTCAATTTGCATTTTAAGCAATTGGGTAACTATGGCCCAAATTACCCTAGCAACCATGAATTGATTTGAATAAGAGACTGGAATATGAATAGGAGAGCGTCGTAATAGAAGGATCAGCAATAAAAAGTAGCAATAACAATACATTTGTAGCCTTACAGAGCATTTGTTTTTTTAGAAGGGGACAATGATGCCCATTTGAAAGCTGCAAAGAATCAGAAAATGACAAATAACTATAAAACTATAAAACATAAATAATGAAAACCAATTGAAAAGTTGCTTAGAATTGGCTGTTCTATAACATGCTAAAAGTTAATTAAGGTGAACCACCCCTTTAACTCAAAGGTGAACAACCCCTTTAAAGACATTGCCAAGTGCTTGATTGTACTTCCATGTTTTCTGTACAGATTTATGTCAGATAACAAAAGAGATTTCTATATTGGGAGGCCCCGCACTCACCTGTCCAAACGTGCCTTCTCCTAGCTCTTGGTGGAATTTGTACCTCTGTATGTCCAGGGGGGCTGGTCTTTTCTCATCCACATGGGATTTCTTCGGTGCACTTCCACTTCCACCTTGTGGGAACAAAACAAATTCAGTCAAAAGCCCATATCAAAATATATTATGCATTGTATACTTTCCTAAATATATCTATCTACCTATAAGTATCTCCATAACAATAAATGGTGGCTAAGGCAGCACCCACATTTAGAGAAAAACTCTTTATCTTTATTATTTGTGAGTATTCCTAGCATTTAGTGTAAGAGGGATTTTATTTAAGCCTTTGGGGTTTTCAATTTTCCCTAACTGTCCTAACTGTCCACCTAACAATATATGTTTTCTAAAAACATACAGAAGTTTTAATTAAAGCAGATGGATGGATTTGTGGAAAACCCACCCCCAACAGGACCCATCAATGTGGGCAGTTAAATAACTTTCATGACTCTATATTAAAAAGAATTAGAAGTAGATGTAACAAAAAATAATAATGAAATATGTTTCTTAGATATTCCCCTTACCTTCCAATGGATCTTCTGGGCTCCTTGGTCTTTTCCTCTTGTCCTGCTCCTTCCTTCTTCTGCTGCTCTGAGGAATTTTCATCTCTTCTAAGCCGGTTTTCTTTTTACTTTTAGTTGTTTCTTCTTTCTCTTCTTGTTTTCTCTTCTTGCTCTCAGGTTTACTGGTCACATCTGAGAGACTTTCTTTTCTCTTCTTTGTTTGATCTTTTCTTACAGCTTTTCTTTTATTCCTTCCATCTTCAGGGGGCTTCTCCCCAACATGGATTGTTTTTTTACTCTCAGTGCGTCTCTTCTTCCTATTTCGACTGGAGTTGGTCTTCTCATCTGCATCTTGCTTCTTGGCTTTCTTCTCCTTCTTCTTCCCACTTTCATCCTGTGGAAGTTCTCTCTCTTCTGGAGTCAAACTCCTCTTTTTCCTCTTCTTCATCTTCGCCTTCCTTCTCCTTCTCCTTTTATTGTAATTCTATGTCGTTTTATCCAAAATTTGTCTTCTTTTATAGCATCCGATGTGGCAATCTCTCTCGCTCGCTCCCTCTCTCTCCACCGTCCAAAAGACAGTTGGGCAGTGGCAGTTGACAACCAACAGTTTACTCAGGAGAATCATGTGACTAGCAGCAGTGAGACATACAACCAATAGCAGTAGCTTGTGCCATTAGCAAAAATCTAGTCTTACAATCACTGACACCAGGAATCAGAGGACAGATTGATGCAAATAACTTCTAAATTGCTTTCATTATGTCCATCTACAACATACTGAGGTTTCCTTTTGGGCATTCTGTATTCTTGTAAATTTAATGTGTAAATCCATTGATTGTACAGCATTGAGGAATATGTTCGTGCTTTCTAAATATGTGTAATAAATAAGTTAAGTTTGACCTTTAAACATGTGACAAGAGTGTGGGCAAGTGTCCATTCTGTAATGTGGATATAGAAATCTTTGTCTACGGGCAATGGCATGAGGGATTTGGGGCTTATCCATAGCATTTTGTAGTAGCCCAGAAAAAAGGGCAAAGTTGGGTGTTTTGGTGTTGTGTGTTTAGGCTATTAAAAAACAACACTGCATGTAAAATCACCCAAAATCAAAAAATGAGGGTCTATTTGTATGAATCTGGCAGTGGATCCCAGGTCTAATTTTTATCAGTAGTGATCACTTCAATACAAAACTATATAGTGTATATTTAATGAATATTTCGCCTCATCGGTTAATTTCCTCCCAGGCTGCTCTTTATTGTTCTGCTTAATGGAGCCCTTAAACTAAATCGAAAGTGTCAAGGTTCAAAGCTCAATTTGGTTGCTGCACCCAGGGCCACCATTAGAAATCATAGGACCCCATATAATATAATTATTTGGCCCCCACTCCCTCCCCACCGCACAGTATAAAGGCCACACAGGAATGGGAGCTATAAAAATAAATGAAACACTTTTGGCCAGAGGATTATTAAGCCTGCCACCACGTCAAGGTAGACTCTTTAAGCAGGTACCTACTCAAACCTAAATTGCACTTTGTTTTAGAATCATTCTGCATTTCTAATGTACAAATAAGAGCCATTTAGTTTAATCCCTTGGCCAAAAAATAACCAGTCCTAATAAGGGCAATGGAAGGTGGACATTTGCCGCCTGCTGAAAATCTACACAACCAACGGGAAGCAAGTCTGCTGAAAATCTCTTCCCCATGAACTCAAAATTCGACCAATAGAAATTTATTATAAAAATCACACTTTTTAAACTCGGGTGAATAGGATCCACCTAGAAAACTTGAATCGAATTAGAATCAAATTTTATTTGATTTTTAAAAACTCGATTCGAGTTGCAAAAAACTTCAAATTGATTCCTGACTTAAACAGGAATTCAGCAGGTTTTAGTAGGCGAATAGTCGAATTTGAGTTCTTAAATGGCCAGTTTAAGATAAATCTTGAAAATCAAATTTGAATGTTTTGAAAAACTCGAATCGAATTTGAATAAATCCCTAGTTGAATTTGACAGTTTTGACCATAAGAAAAGTAGAAAATTCGAATTTCAAATATTCAATTTGACCCTTGATAAATCTGCCCCAAAATGTTGTGTGAGTAACACAGAATTGGGGACTGACGCTGAGCATGTTTGCCCAGTAACTCAGGGTTGCCATCAGTAATCAGGGGCCCCTTCTACCAAGTTAGGAGGAATGTGATTATTAGCCCACCAGTCACCTGGTTGGTGGCCCTGCCAGCAAGTGGAATGGAAATGAGTGATTTGCTGTGGCCTCTAATTATGTCCAAACACCATCCAACCCACAAATCACTTCTTGGTGTCTGCTGAAACACCATTTATATAGGATGCTAGTATAATGAGCAACCCAACTTAATCACTGTGCCATAACAATAACAATTGCACCAAACCCTGCATTTTACCCCAGGGCTACTGACACATCTTTTCAATGGTGGGTGCGTAATACTCAGACCCCAATAAACCAAGGCAGCATTTCCACTGAACTAATCTTCCTTTAATTCTACACAAACAAGTTGCTTAAGTTTGATTACAAAATACATTCTCAGACACACACAGAGTTTCCTTCCCACCCCACTGACACCAGGGGGTGACACCAGAGAGCACAGGAAACTGGTATTAGAGGGGCTGCATGGTGAGAGGCTCCTTCCCGTGGATTCAGAGCCCAGAGGCTCCCCCTTCCCACAGACTGAGACACAACAATACAATACAAGTGATATAGTTGGCAGTGTAGTTTTGTGGGTGACTCTTCCGGGAACAATACCAGCAGCCTGTCTCTTGGGCATCAGCTTCTCACTAACTGTATGGACACACACACACACACTCACACACCCCCTTATTATACATTGCGCCCGTTTTGTAAGGTGTAGGACTGCCCTGCTGGCTGCTGCTCAGACTGAGGGAGGGTGTGGGGGGAGCACAGGGCCGGCAGATCGCTCACCATTAGGACCCAGGAGCAGCTTTTCTTCCTGCACACTGTGACTGAAGTTTGCCGGGATCATTTTCAATATGAGGCCCGCCTCCTGCCTGTGATGTTCCTCTGTCAGGGAAGAGCAAACGAGCGCCAGAACAACCAAACAGCTGCAGACAGCCTCATACTGATCTGGGCTCTGAAAAAACTGGGTAAGTTTGTGGCTGGCTGCTTTCCACATTCCCCCTCCGCTCTCAAACTCCCCCCCCTGCTAAACTGTGAATAGTGCAAAAGGCTAAAGCTTTTTTTCCCTCAAACTATAAATATCTGCCAGTGTTAATTTACTCTCCCACTTTTACTAAGTATGTATACATACACTACAATAAATTATTGTGATTTTTGAAAATGGAGTGCTGGTCCTTTTCATAATTATCTGTCTGTCTGTCTGTCTATCTCTCTATCTATTCATTAGTAAGCAGCCGCACTCGAAAACCGGTCTTTCATTGAGATGTACGGGTGACCCGCACTCCAATTCTTTGTGAATCAAACAAATTTATATATATATATATATATATATATATATATATATATATATATATATATATATATATATAATATATATATATATATAAAGCTGGAAATGGAGATCGCACTCACAAGTCTTAGAAGTGTTTAAATGTCTTTATTCAGTAGACAAACGCTGACGTTTCGGCTGACACAACAGAAAGGCTGTCGTGTCAGCCTAAACGTCAGCAATTGTACACTATTGTACACTATTTTATATATGGCATCTTTACTTCTTGTGTTGGTTATTGGTTGCTTTGTATGTAATCTGTATGTTCAGTGTATATACCCAATTATTGTACAGCACTTGCGGGATATGTTGGCACTTTGTAAATACTTTATATATACTTTATGATACTTTACAATGACATGTGCACAACATTTTGGTAATCTGTATGTAGGTATTGGAGACTATACAGCAGGGTTAGGCAGGCAGAAGAGGCACCTGACTGGGGCACAAAAATAGGGAGATGTTGGGCAGGTACCTTGTGAAGGGTCTTCTACCTACCCCTAGTCCAGGTTCACTCAAATCCCATTGTTAATCTCCCCTCTTGTCACTGCTGCTCCCCATGCAATGTCACTGTGTATGTGTGGGCATGTTTGTGCATGCACATGAGGGGCGAGGTGGCTGGGTGGGTTACCTAGGGTGCCAGGTCAGCTTGGCCATTCCCTGCTATACAGTTCAGTTCAATGATGACAGTTTTTCACTGCACTGATTCCATTGCTTTCTCTGACCTGTTCAATTGAGGTTGAGGCCAGAAGGTAGCTGCCATGCTGATTTAATTTCTGCACATAAATGCCTGCAGTTGGACTAGTAATGCAGAAACACGGGATACATCATGATTTAAGTATATTGGCCTTCAGTAATGTAACATATTTGAGAGATAACTGTATGAATGAATTAGGCAACCTCTATTATTCCAGTCCTGTATGAACAGAGCTCATGTAGCAGCTGATTGTAGCCCAGTATGATAAGAGACTTGTGTTGTGTAGGATACCAAATTTGCACAAAGCCTGGGGCAGATACATGTTCGGCTGACTGCATTGTTTGTGTGTGTGTGTGTGTGTGTGTATATATATATATATATATATATATATATATATATATTATATATATATATAAATCCATAGTAATGGAGGGCACACAC
The DNA here is from genome assembly GCF_017654675.1 of Xenopus laevis. Lineage (NCBI taxonomy): Eukaryota > Metazoa > Chordata > Amphibia > Anura > Pipidae > Xenopus > Xenopus laevis. The sequence goes on along the minus strand of NC_054374.1, from coordinate 40,017,712 downwards.
AAAAAGAATCCATCGACTCCCTGGATGCCAAGTGGTAGTTCTGCAAGCACATCCACAGCAATAACTCAGCACGCACAGGGCTTGCTTAAAAAATGCAAACATTATTTTTTATTGTGCAGCCTATATATTGGAGATTTATTATACCCTGAGGCTGCAAAAAGTCAGAATCAGAAAATCCTCCATCTTCAACCTGTCATGGTCCTGTAGAAGTCAGTTGCATTTTGAAGATATTATTGTGTGTGCTGGGTTTTGTACAATAATCCAAATATTTCTGGCTTTTTGGGCTTCAAATCTGGAAAATTTGGATTTCTTGAAAAAGTCGCGATTTCATGCTACAATCCAATAAAAGTAGTGGTTTTTCCTGATCCAAGTTTTTTCGAGTTTTTATAATAATAAATAAGGGCAAATCGTGGATTCTAGTTTGGTCTGATTTTGTTTTATTTAAAACATCTGAAACATTTGGATTTTGATAAATAGCCCCCCCAATGTCATCTTTTGGTAGAAAGAAAGCTGGGTAGAAAAGATTTTTTTGTTTCACCTTATTTTAATTATGCCATGGTTTAACCCTTTGCCTGCCAAGCACGTATGCAGGCAGGGGCTTTAACTGCCGAGGACATACTATGTATGTCCTTGCAGAAATCAGCAATTCTCTCAGCTTTAGCCGACAGAAGGTGAATCGGCAGCAGAGAAAATTCATATGCACTATTTTTATTTGGGGTCCGCACATGCCATCTGCTTATGTTTATCTGTACATATTGGGCATCAAATATGTAAAGTAGACCCTTGGCATCAATATTTAGGGTGTTTTACAATTGTATGTAAGAAATGCTAAGATAAATGCGGCCAATTGCAATATTTTTAGGCAATTTTCAGAAATGTCACTTTGTATGGTTTTCTAGCTAAAATTATTTTTGTTGTTTTAGTTTTAATACTTCTCTTTTCTGTTCACAGGTTGCCCTGTCTGATGCACAACCTTCCCATTCTGTACTGTGAGCAGATAAATGTGGAGTCATTGCTTGTTGACCCCATTGGAAGAATCTGGCCTCCTATGGGGAAGGAGAATCATCTTGCAATGTTGGTTTGTTCCAACCAAAGACTCTCAAGTGCCTGTAATTGATTTGTAAAAAATTATAAATAGGTACATTTAAAGAGGTTTGATGCACATACCCAGCATTGCAGGGATTTGTATGTTACACCTTGTACATGTGGACTAGTTGTCTTTTTCTTGTGTCGATATATATAGTGGCCATGTAAGATGGACAGTGAAAACCATCTCCAGAGTGACAATGAAAGAGGACAAGGACCATGTTTTTCCCAGTGTCTTGAGCAAAGTTGTAGTTTTCTGTTTCTGTAGCAGGTGAAATAAATTACTACCAAATGGTAACCATGCATTGCTTAATGGAAGGAGTCATCTTTTCTTCAAATGAAGTATCAAAGGCATCTGTTCCACAGTAGGAACCCATTTATTTCAAAGACATATTGTTGCATAGCTTATTTAATGTGAACACCCTAAACGCCTTCATTCAACTCGATTATTTCTGCTCTGAAATCTGGTGATAATATAAATTATTGGAAACTGACCCTAGAATAATAGTTTCACTTGCATTCAAGAATGTTGAATATACTGTGAGCAGGCAGTGCTTTTGGCACTTATAGTTACAAATGCAATCCTTCTGGAAGCATTACATTCTGACTATAGAGACTACCAGTGGGTAATTTGCTGGTTTCCAGTCTGTACATAATATGTGCCCATTATTATGGCATCGGAGTAGAGTTATACAGTCACTGAAGAGGCTCTAGTTTTGCTTTGGAAGCTTAAAATGGGTATAATGTCCCAATATCCTCTGTGTCGGGCTCCTGCTCTCAAGAGCCACCAGAAGCAGATGGTTCATAATGAAACTGGATCGCTTAGATATGTTGCTCTCCAAGTTCATATGAAATGTTGTTTGGTTTCTGAATAAATTTATCCTGCTACTGTGGCTAAGGACTTTTAACAAAACAAAATGCTTCAGATTACTCAAATTGTGCTGAAAACATTGACTGCTGGAACTCCTGGTAGTGGAACATGCAATCCCTTTAGCATCTATATACATCATATAAATACCTTCACAATACCCACTACCTCACTAAAATAACAAGGTTGTGTGTATTACCAATATTAGCCTACTAAATATATATGTTTATGGAGTTCCACATCTAGTTCACATAATATGCTTAATAAACTGGAGCAGTCTAGCCTGTCAGCCAGTATATTGAAGGTTTAAAGGACCAGTAACACCAACAAATGAGTGTTTTATATGCAGTCAGGTCAGAGAGAAGTGTAGGCAGAAGTCCAATGTACTTACCTCTTCTGTTTGCTTTCCCATATTTCAGGCCCTCCAGTCATGCACAGGATCCCCATGCCGCCTGCTCGGCACCAACCCCCTAGTTGTGTGTGTTTGCTTAATAAAAAACTATACGGTTTATAAAAATATGCTGCTGTATAGCCACTGGGGCAGCCATTTAAGCTTTAAAAAGGAGAAAAGACACAGGTTGCACAGCAGATAGAAAAGCTCTGTAGAATACAATGGGTTCAGTTCTTACACAGGAAAATATAAACTGGGCTCAGATGTCTCCCTCTACAGCAGTATAGAATTAAAAACCATGCTGATTTGCTACAGTTCCTATTAAAATATATAAGAAGACAAACTTGTGTCACCAAATCAAGTATTTGCAAACAAAATTTGTTAACTAGTGATGACCGAAATTTTTCACAAAATTTCGCTGCGAAAATGATGCTCATAGATTGGGTGAAAAAATGTGTTATGTGGCAAAAAAATTTTGTTCAATTTGTTGCAAATAGACCAATGTTTTTTGCCAAATTTTCTCAGTTTTTGTGAATTTTCAGCAAAACAGGTCAGATTCGCCCTTCTCTTGTTAGTCTGATGCCTGTGGTGGAATCAGAGTAAATATTTGGTATGGCATGGGAAATCATCTGAAAAGTGATCTATGCCATTGCCTATATCTACCCACCATAGTGTAGCCTCTGTGTAATGCAAGTGATAAATCACGCCAGAAAGCCCCACAATCACCGGTGCACCCAAGTATATTTGTTGAAATTCGCTGCTGAAGGGTGTCTAGGCCTGCAATGACAAAAGATGAATGTAAGCAGTAGGTATAGTATCTCTACCATTATTTTATTGTTGCTGCCTTCAGTAGCATGAGTAACAAAGGGTAAGTTGTATTAACTGAAAACTTCTTATTTCCTTTTGCAATCAACAAATATGTCATACCTCTTTTTGTTCTATGTAAAATTTTGATTTTACAGAACTAAACAAGATTTAGGAAGATAAATCTAAAACACTACGTTGCAGGCAGCATTAATTATGTAATAGACAAGTTTTTAGAATGACAGGAGGGTAATGTTCCCTTCAGCCAGTAATACTTGTGAGTGTAGAAATGTTACAGACACACAACCCAGAACAGTGAGGATTACACAGACTGGAGTAAAGATGCTTCTTACAATAATACCCTGGCCTGGTGCAGGTTTCAGTGATAAGAAGCACTGGCCTAGTACTGGTTCCTATCAGATTAATCCAGACTGGGGCCCTAGGAACAGTACGGTAAGTAGAGACCCCATCTTCTCATTCAACCTTTCCACAGCATGAACTGCTATCTAATTGGATGGGATACAGAAATGTCAGAGTTAAACCTCCTATTCAAATTATAATTTCTACCAAAAACACTTGATTGCTCAGGTTAGTGATGTCGCACTGCTAGTATTCTGAACACAACTGTATAATTAATCCTTATTGGAAGAAAACCTGCCTATTGGGTTTATTTAGGGGATTATTTACTTGAATCCAAAATTTTCAATTAATTAAAAAAAACCTGACCAAACTATAATCCATTATTTACTCTTATTTATCATAACAAACAAACAAAAAAAATCGGATCATTAAAAACTGAGACTTTTTCGGATTGCCACATGAAAACCATGACTTTTTGAATTGTCACCTGAAAAATCTCACATTTTTGATGCCTGAAAAGTCAGAATATTTGTGAAATCAGCAGAAAAGCCTGAAATGTTCGGATGATCGTACAAAACCCAGCACAGACAATAATATCTTCAAATTGCAAATATGACTTCTGCCATTGACTTCTACAGGACTTCGACAGGTTGAAGCAGTATTTTCAGATTTGGACTTTTTCCAGCCTCGAGGTATAATAAATCTTGAAAAATTCGAGGTTTTTTATTCCCACAAAAAATTCAGATTTTATAGTAAAAATTTTTTTTGGAGTTTTTACCATTCAGGCTTTTATAAATAATAATGAAAAATAACCCCCTGAATTTTTAAATGATTTTGTAGTAGACTTGAGTTCTGAAGATCCAAATAACAGAAAGATCCGTTATCCAGAAAACCAGGTCCTGAGTATTCTCGATAATAGGTCCCATACCTGTACTGGCAAGAATAGTATATTTTGATGCTGAAAGTTTTCATCCAAAAAAGTTAAAAACCAGGAAATTTTGGAAATTGTGAATTGTATGTTGCAGATTGCTACCTGTTGTAACTACAGAGGAACTGCAAGCCAAGATTTCAGCATAATTGGACTGATTATTGCTGAGGCCGCGGTGTCTGCCAGCTAGAAATTGTAGTCATTTTCAAATGTACATTTTTTTTTTTTTTTTTTTTTTTTTTTTTTTTTCAGTTTCAAAAGAGCTTTATTGGAAATTAGCAGTGATACAAAAACTGTAACCACATTAACAGCACCAAGCCACATATGTCTTAAACAGTAGTGCAAACATCTACATTGTCACATACAAGGTTGTTGGTGGTAAGAGACTGCAGAATAACAAACTTACAAGTGCGGGTCAACAGTGTTTCACAACAGAACAGCTAGGACTCCGTATACTCCAAAACAGAAGGAGACAGACATAAACGAAACAACGGTAAAAGTGTAAGTAGGAAAGAAGGTGGAGGTGAGGGGGAAAAAGGAGAAAGGAGAGGGGGTGCAGCGGGGTGGTACTGAGTCCACAACTCAGGAAAGGTAGGATTTATAAAGTTCAGTTTCCTTAAATAGGAACCATCTCATCCAGGTAGTAGAGAATTTCGCGAATTGATCAGGGGTATGGGATGACATTTCCTCGAATCTGCAAATTTCCGTAATTTTGTTAAGCCAATCTTTAATGGTAGGCACATATGTCGTTTTCCAGTGTAGTGGTATCAATATTTTAGCGGCATTAAGCAGTTGGGGCTCTAGACCCGAATTAAAAACCGCCATAGGTACTGTATTATGAAAGAGCAATATTTGCGAAGGATCTGCCGCCACATTGTCTCCCAGGATTTGCCCAGCCAGTGAGCAGACCTCTGTCCAGAAAGGTCGCAGGAGGTCACAATTCCAAAATATATGGTATAAAGTGCCTGTTTCTCTTGTACAACGCCAGCAAATACCATTGGAGTTTTTGTATATATGCTTCAATTTGGAAGGAGTATAATACCATCTCGTTACTATCTTATAGTTCAGTTCTTGTATGCGACAACACGTGGAGCTCTTGAGTAGTTTTGAGAGAATATTTGCAATCTGTACCTCCTCTAACTGGAGATTGAGATCTCTAGCCCATCTCTGTATAAATGAGACTGATTCCCAGTTAGTAGGTAATTGTAATAGTTTGTAGAGGCGAGAGATGCCATGACTTGGAGGATCATGTGCCGAACAAGCCAATTCAAAGTCAGTAAGGTCTCGTCCTAATGTTTGTGAACCGCCTAAGCTATGAAAATAGTGCGAGAGCTGTGCGACTTTAAGGTGATCTATCTGCTTGAAGTGTGGTAAGTTTTGCAGTTTTTCTTTGGGAAGAAGTGTTTTGTTTTCCATAAAGTGGATAAGCTGGAGGTTCCCATCCACAAGCCAGTCCTGGAAGCTGTTAGGCAGCAAGCCCGGGGGAAAGGCCGGGTTGTTAATCAAGGGTATTAAGGGCGATGGATAAGTTGTGAGAGAGAACTTCGTACGGCATTTATCCCAGACAGCTAAGGTGTTAGATAAAAGAGGATGATCGGGGTGCTTCAATCTTCTATACAGGTTATCTATCCAGGGTAAATGCAACAGATAGCAGTACGTGGACTGCTGCTCTATTTCTATCCAGAGTTTAACATTAGCGTAATGAGACCAATCGAGTATTCGTAGTAAGACAGCAGCATTATAGTACATCTTGCAATCGGGGAGTGCTACTCCCCCCTGTTTTTTAGGTTTCGTTAGCATTTTTTGACTAATTCTAGCTTTTTTGCCCTGCCATATAAAATTGTTTATCAGGCTTTGAAGTTGGTGCAACTGGGTATCTCCCAGTTGTAGAGGGAGTGTTTGGAAGATATATAGAATTCGGGGCATTATGTTCATTTTTACGACATTCATCCTTCCCATCCACGATATAGGTTTATCTCTCCATGCATTGAGATCTTTCTTTATCTTCGATATAACTTGTTTTAAATTAAGATCCGCCCAATTCGCAATGTCCTTAGAGATAAGGAGACCTAAGTAGGTAAGTGTTCGCGTGGCCCATTTATAAGGGAAACCGGTGGATAGGGCTTGTATAGTGGCGTCTGGTACAGAAACATTAAGTGCCATGGATTTAGAAAAGTTTATCTTAAAATTGCTAAGAGTACCGTAAGTGTGAAATGTTTGATTAAGCGCCGGAATAGAAGTCTCAGGTTTAGTGAGGAAAAATAGTAAATCATCCGCGTACGCGGCTATTTTCAAATGTACATTTTTGAACATTACCCAGGGTAAGATCCACAGCAGATCATATGGTGGGCTAAGTGTTTACATATAGATCTTAAGTAATACTATCTTATGTTATATTATGTTCTTGCCTCACATACATTTCAATAACCCCCATGACAGCACTGTTAGAGCCTCTGCACAAGTAAGAAACCATAATGCAGGGTCTGGGATAGGTCAGAGACCCAGGGGTAAAGGCAGTGTTAGTGTATTCTGGTTAGAGGAGTGTATCTGTATGTCAATACATGGCTTTTCTATAGAAAGTAACTTTTAAATCATAGGTGCCAATACTTCAGTAGGTATGCTTAATTATCAATTATTATTATTATTACTGACAGGAGCGGAAACATCAGGGTGTAATAAGAGCAGCTGCTGGAGAGCCCAGACATTTTCAGTGCCCACTTCATTAACCTTCCTGCACTGAGCCAATGTAAACATATTCATTATTAACATTTGTTTTGCCCATTCCACCATCGTTCTAAAAATATTTAACACAACAGACACATTTTTACACAAGGTATATGCCTGTCTGTGAGCAGCAAGGGTCTCTATTTAAAGGGCATGTAAAAGCAAAAAAAATAAAATCCCATTTTTACTTTCTTTCATGAAAAAGAAATCTATCTCCAAAATACGTTTTTATAAGAAACCTGACTGTATGCAGTGAAATTCTCCCTTCATTTACTGCTGTGAATAGGAGTTGTCAGACTGTCCCTAACTGCTCTGCAGGAAAACAATCATACTTATGAGCAACAGGAGGAGCCCCCACCATGCAGAACCCATGCAGCTTTGTTTGTTTCACTGTAGGGCAGTCAGCGACTGTGTGGAGATTTGTATTGAATTTTATTGTCGCCTTTACATCCCCTCTACTGTTTCCAACTCCAGCTGTAAGGACAAAGATCATGGAGCCAGATTTAAACAGATAAACTGGGATTCTATTAGGAGGATTATTTTGTTGCAGCCACTGGTTCTGCAGAGTTGGACAAAGTTTGTATTAAACAATACAAAAACTATAAAATACACATTAGATTACATGACAACACAGGACCCAGTGCAGTCTGCATATTCTGATCATTAATCAGTCTTGCTGTATCGGCTTCTGGCAGATATTATTTGACTTGTGCTGTTTAAATTGTTAATGATGATCCCCAAGCAGCCCAGACCACACTGAGCATGTGCACGGTCTTGCAAAGATGTTTAACAATGTTACAAGATGGTGACCCCCTGTGGCCAACTTTGAAAGCATAAATTATTTGTTTGTTAAGTGTCACGTTCAGCACCCTATATCCAGAACCCAAGCTAAGCTCCCTGGTCTCGGCTCTCACTTCTGCCTCTAACCGCTGCCTTTCACCTCGGGAGGAGCCCTCAGCTAATCAGATGCCGCCAGGTCTTGTTTGGGAGAGGAGCAAAGCTAGCGGTTCTGGACGAGTAAAGGGGCACAATCGTCTCACCAGGATACTGGAAGGAAGAACACCACCAGAAACAGGCAGGCCGCGCCAGCACAAGCAGAGAATTGTAAGACAGGCTGGAATCAGGATAGGAGAACGTAGAATAGTCAGTGGACAGGCAAAGGTCGGATTGGAGAGGTCAGAGTAGTCACAAGCAGGCTAGGATCAGGATCGGAGATGTCGGAGTAATCTGGCAGGCAAAGGTCAGGATTGGAGAGGATCAGAATAGTCACAGGCAAAGTAAGGGTCGAACCAGTAATATCAGAAAAAATACATGAAGGAAAGGCACCTAGGAACTTTACAAATAGAACCCAACAACAGGCAGTGTTTTTTACTACAAGGCCCCTTTAAATGCTTTGAATCATCACTCCGGCGCATAAAACCGGGAAGTGCATGCCGCGCGCCATAGGGAAGCCGGCACAGGAGGAAAAAGGCAGCATGCGGCGGACGTCCCTGCCGGAGACACAGCGGGGGTCCCCGCCGCCCGCTAGACCACCGGGGTAAGTCCTTACATTAGGCTTGTGGTGCAGATAGTTCATATTTATGTTTAGTATACAAAATACAGCATTTCTAGCCTTATTCTATTTTAGAATTTAGTTGCCCTTTAAGATCTGGAAGACAGGATTATGCCAGATCACCGCATGTAAAGTGCCTCTATATGACATTTTAGCTACCAAGACTATGTGCATTTGCAATGCTTTTTCAGGACTCTGCAAACTCTGATGGTTATATTGTGAATAAAGTACCCCCTCTTGTAAAATATAAGGATATTATAGGTTACCGAGGAGTTTCATGACCATAATTCGGCCGAGTGTTTTTATACAGGTCATGGAACTCCGAGGTAACTTCTAATATCCTCATATTTTGCAACTGGGGGTACTTTATTTATTATAATACACAAATTTCAGTGAGTCATATGAAAGAAATGACATCAGAACTCACCGTTTATAACTGATGACATCAGAACTCACCGTTTATAAGGATATAATTTACAGGATATTCATGGCTTTTGTGTATTATATAAGTATAATTCACTCTTGTTCTTTCTCTCCCTACACAAGCATATGTCCCTCCCTACACTTCTTCTGCCAAAATGGCACTTGCTCCACCTCTACCTTCTCCTTGAAGGGATACTATCTCAGGAAAACCTTTTTTTTTTCTCAAAACACATCAGTTAATAGTGCTGCTTCAGCAGAATTCTGCACTGAAATACATTTTTTAAAAGAGCAAACGTTTATTTTATATATAATTTTGAAATCTGACATAGCTTTAGACATTTTGTAAGTTGGCCAGGTGCCCTCATTCATGTGACTTGTGCTCTGACTTCAGTCATTCTTGTCACGATCGCCGCCCGGAGCAGGTCCAAGAGCTCCGGGCGGCACGTCCCTCCTTGCCGGCGTCGCTCCCAAAATGGCGGCGCCCATGGCCGCCACGTGGGTAGCGGCGCCGGTGCGATGACGTCAGCACGCCGACGTCGGCGCAAGGGCGTCAATGACATCACAATGGCGCCAAATTCAAAATAAAAACGCCAACTAGACGCCAGAATGGCGCCCAAGTATAGGACTACTTTCCTTATAGTATCCTGGGTTTCCTGTGAAGCTTTATTTGCTAAAATCTTGTTCCTGATTGATTTCCTGACCCTTTGCCTGGACTTTGGACTTTGCTGAATTCTGCCTGCGTGTGAACTCTTGCCTGGATCCTGACTACTCTTTGAATTAACCCATTGGACTCCTCGATCCTGACTACCTCCCTGGAGGGAGCTCCCGGCTCCCTGACATTATACTTGGGCCATGGATCATACTGAGGAAGCTACGCCTGATGTTGGTCGAGCGCTCCGCGGACTGGCATCCCGCATGGAGGAATATGAAGCCCAGCAGTACCGCATAGGACAGGCACTCGATACCCTTCTCTCCCGAGTGCCTCCAGCGCCTCCTGCTTCCCAAGCGGCTGCAAATCCTCCCATGGCGGACGTCTCGTCTAGCACAGGTTTCTCGTCTGGTGAGCCTCGTATTCCGCCTCCTCCTCGCTTCAGTGGGGACCCACAGGCCTGCAGAGGTTTCGCTACTTAGTGCCAGATCCAGTTCGAGTTTCAACCCTCGCACTTCCCCAATGAACGTTCCAAGGTGGGGTATGTGATGTCTCGTTTGGTGGGCAAACCGCTTGAGTGGGCAACATCTCTCTGGGAGAAGAATTCTCCACTGACTTTTGATGCCAAGGCTTTTCTTCAAGCATTTCGTACTGTGTTTGATGCCCCGGGTCGGGTCACTAATGCCCCTTCTCGTCTTCTGCAACTTCGACAGGGTAACCGCAGTGTCAGTGACTATGCTATTGACTTTAGAACTTTGATGGCTGAAACTTCCTGGAATGACGATGCCTATAAGGCTGTATTCTATCAAGGTCTGTCTATTCGCATTAAAGATGATCTTGTCTCCAGGGAGTTCCCTGATCTGCTGGAAGATCTGATTGCACTATCCATCAAGGTGGACACTCGTCTTAGAGAGCATCAAGTAGAGAGGGAGTGTTGTAAACGAGTTCAACCCATGTTGGCACCTCGCTTCCAGAGACCTCTCTTGCAAACTCCGGCTGCTCAAGCTTCTCCTTCCCCTCCGGAGGAACCGATGCAAGTTGGAAGGGCTCGTCTTTCCGAACAAGAAAGACTCCGTAGACGAATGGCTGGCTTATGTCTGTATTGTGGCGGACAGTCTCATTTTGAGAATTCTTGTCCGGTGAAGCCCACGAGTTCTGTTCCCCGAGGTATATCTAGGGTAACTCATGTAGGGGGCACTACTCCGAAGTCTCAAGAGAACACTCACAGGTTTCTACTTCCTTTACAGATTCGCCTAGCCACTAAGACCATTGTCGGCTCAGCTTTCATTGACTCTGGAGCTGCTGGGAACTTCATGGACGCTCTTTTCGCCAAACACATGGAAGTTCCCTTATTCCCATTGTCCACTCCGCTTCGTGTTACTGCCATTGACGACAGACCCCTGGAGGCTGAATTTATCTCCAAGACGACTGGGGAATTGCCTGTGCAGGTTGGGACGCTGCATAAAGAAAGACTATCGTTCCTAATTATTTCCTGCCCATCCATTCCTGTTGTCTTGGGTCTCCCTTGGCTGCGCCTGCATAATCCCACCATTGACTGGTCCGCAGGACAGATTTCCCGTTGGAGCCCATTTTGTCAGCAGCATTGTCTTCCTGCTAAACCCCTCCAGAGGGTGAATATCTCTATGTCTGATCTGAAGACTCTACCTTCCTTCTACAGGGAATTCTCTGATGTATTCTGTAAGAAATCCGCAGAATTCCTTCCTCCACATCGGCCATACGATTGTCCTGTCGATCTCCTGCCAGGAACCATGCCTCCTAGAGGTCGCACTTATCCTCTCTCCCCAGCAGAGACCGCTGCCATGAAGGAATATATCCAAGAAAATCTCCAGCGGGGGTTTATTCGCCCTTCTACTTCTCCTGCCGGGGCAGGTTTCTTCTTCGTGGAAAAGAAGGATGGAGGCCTACGTCCTTGCATTGACTACCGGGGCCTTAATAAAATCACTGTTAAAAACCGGTACCCCTTACCTTTGATTGCTGAACTCTTTGACCAATTGAAAGGGGCTAAGATTTTCACTAAGTTAGATCTCCGTGGGGCGTACAACCTCATCCGCATCCGTGAAGGGGATGAATGGAAAACGGCATTCAACACTCGGGATGGGCACTATGAATATCTCGTGATGCCCTTTGGCCTCTGTAATGCCCCCGCTGTCTTTCAGGAGCTTGTGAATGACATTTTCCGGGACCTCTTGGGAAAGTCTGTGGTCGTGTACCTGGATGACATCCTAATCTTCTCGAAAGACCTCGAATCTCACCGCTCCCAGGTGAAAGAAGTACTCTCTCGTTTGAGGAAGAACTCTCTCTTCGCCAAGTTGGAGAAATGTGTCTTTGAAGTGTCTAAAATTCCTTTCTTGGGTTATATCATCTCCCCATAAGGTTTCGAGATGGATCCCGTTAAGGTGTCAGCAATCCAAGAATGGCCCCTTCCCTTGAGCACCAAGGCTATACAAAGGTTCATCGGATTTGCCAACTACTACCGGCAATTCATCAGGGGGTTTTCTTCCCGCATTGCACCTATCCTTACTCTCATCCGAAAAGGGGCAATCTCAGGTCCTGGCCTCCAGTTGCCGTAGAAGCTTTTCAGTCCCTAAAAGACGCATTTTCTTCTGCCCCAGTTCTCCGTCATCCGGATCCTAAGTTGCCCTTTTGCATTGAGGTGGATGCATCTGAGGTAGGTGCAGGGGCTATCCTATCCCAGAGACATTCTACCGATGGGAAATTGCACCCCTGTGCCTTTTTCTCCAGAAAGTTTTCTCCTGCAGAGCAGAATTACGATGTAGGAAATCGAGAACTCCTGGCTGTCAAACTTGCTCTCGAAGAGTGGCGTCACCTCCTAGAGGGTTCTTCAATTCCGGTCACGATTTACACTGATCATAAGAACTTGGAGTTCATACATTCTCTCAAGAGACTGAATCCTCGTCAGGCCAGGTGGGCTCTGTTCTTCTCCCGCTTCAACTTTGTCTTGACCTTTCGTCCTGGCTCCAAAAATCGGAAAGCCGACGCTCTGTCTCGAAGTTTCACTCCGGTGGATCGTACTCCTGAAAGACAAGAGCCTATTATTCCTCCTGTCAAGATCATCGCTTCACTGTATCCTCAGTTTGCTGATCAAATCCTGGCTGGTCAATCTTCTGCCCCTCCTGATACCCCCATCGGATTGGCTTTTGTACCTCCTGAGCTTCGTCTGCCTATTCTGCAACAGACTCATAGTTCCAAACAAGCGGGACATCCTGGTCCTGTTAAAACTCTTGAACTTTTACGGCGTCTTGTCTGGTGGCCGACAATCCGTAAAGATGTCAAAGACTTTGTTTCTGCCTGTACTGTTTGTGCCACTTCCAAGTCCAGCCATTCTCGCCCCAGTGGGTTACTACAGCCGTTGCCTGTTCCCTCTCGTCCTTAGACGCATTTGGCAATGGACTTCATTGTTGAACTTCCTCCCTCCTGTGGGAACACCGTGATTTGGGTTGTCATTGACCGCTTCAGCAAGATGGCCCACTTCATTCCTCTACGGAAGCTTCCATCTGCAGTGGAGTTGTCACAGTTGTTCATCCAGTTCATTTTTCGCCTGCATGGCTTCCCGGCTGAGATCGTTTCTGATAGAGGGTCCCAATTCACGGCAAAGTTCTGGCGTTCCCTGTGCAAAGATCTGGGTATTAATCTTCAGTTCTCCTCAGCTTATCATCCCCAGACCAATGGAGCGGCTGAGCGAGTGAACCAAGCCTTGGAACAGTTCTTGAGGAAGCACGTTTCCCTTTGTCAAGATGATTGGTCTGATCTCCTCCCGTGGGCGGAATTTGCTCATAACAATGCCTGCCACACTTCCACTGGAAGGTCCCCTTTTATGTCTGTCTATGGTCAACATCCTCAAGCCTTCCCACAAGACTTTGTGTTGTCTGATGTTCCAGCCGCTGATGACCATGCAGCCCACATGTCTGCTATTTGGGCTGCAACCAAGTCAAACCTGGAGAAGAGTGCTCTGGTTCATAAGACGTTTGCAGATCGTAGACGTAGACCCTCTCCTCCCTACAAGGTCGGTGATAAAGTCTGGTTGTCTTCCAGGAACATTCGGTTGAAGGTACCATCTCCTAAGTTGGGTCCGAGGTTCGTAGGTCCGTTCTCCATCTCGGAGGTGATCAACCCTGTGGCTGTCAGACTTCAGCTTCCCCCTGAGATGCGAATTCCTAACGTGTTTCATGTCTCCTTGGTGAAACCCGCTACCTCCAACCGCTTTTCCGTTGTCCAGCCTCCCCCTCCTACCATCTCTGTGGATGGTCAACAAGAATATGAGGTGGAGAAAATCCTTGACTCCAGGATCTCCAGGGGCTCTCTTCAGTACCTCATCAAGTGGAAAGGCTTCGGCCCTGAAGAATGCTCCTGGGAAGGACGCTCTGATGTCCATGCTCCTCGTCTGGTGAGGGAGTTCCACTCCAAATTTCCCCAGAAGCCAAGTCCTGGTGGTCCAGAGGCCCCCCGTGAGGGGGGGGTACTGTCACGATCGCCGCCCGGAGCAGGTCCAAGAGCTCCGGGCGGCGCGTCCCTCCTTGCCGGCGTCGCTCCCAAAATGGCGGCGCCCATGGCCGCCACGTGGGTAGCGGCGCCGGCGCGATGACGTCAGCGCGCCGACGTCAGCGCAAGGGCGTCAATGACGTCACAATGGCGCCAAATTCAAAATAAAAACGCCAACTAGACGCCAGAATGGCGCCCAAGTATAGGACTACTTTCCTTATAGTATCCTGGGTTTCCTGTGAAGCTTTATTTGCTAAAATCTTGTTCCTGATTGATTTCCTGACCCTTTGCCTGGACTTTGGACTTTGCTGAATTCTGCCTGCCTGTGAACTCTTGCCTGGATCCTGACTACTCTTTGAATTAACCCATTGGACACCGCGACCTTGCTCCCTCAAGAGGGCTTCCTCCTCGATCCTGACTACCTCCCTGGAGGGAGCTCCCGGCTCCCTGACAATTCTTTACTGCCACGCAGCAAGTTGGATTGATATCACCTTTTCCCCCAGCAGCCCATCAGCAGCTTATTAACAGAACACTGGGAAGGTAGCAGGACAACATCTCCCTGACACCTCTCCAGAAGGATTCAGTTTCCTGAACGGATGGTGTCTGCTTTGGCTAATAGCACTGCTGCTACTGTCGTTAATATTAACAAGTGGGAAAACTTTCCCATGTACCATTAGCCTCAATTAGATTGTACAGTAAAGGAGATATACATATACACACAGTATGCACTTGTATATAATGGTACACTGCCTTCTATGAACAATAACTCCACATCATAAATACATTATACAATGAGAGGGAGAAGTAGTGGCCCCCAAAATACATTAAACACAATGAGAAGCAGTGGGAAGTTTAGCCCCATATACAATAGACACACTGGAGCTCATTTATCAACACTGGGCAAACAAATAGAAATGCTTTATTTTATATACTGAACTCACTGCATCAGACTAAACTTTCATAAGATCTGTAACAGCAATGATCCAGGCCTTCTAATTTATGCCCAGACAGTCACCATCTTGGATTTTGTTAGGTTGCAGCCCAAGTGGGCCCTGGATCTCCCAGTCCGATATTGCTGTATTAGAGTGCAGTGCGCACAAAAGTCACATGAAAATAACTGGTGCGGTCACAGCTTGTGAAACATAAAACTGACTAGAGTTTGTGTAATTGTGAAGGAGCCTTAGATAGTGAGCCCCAATGAGGCCAGGTCTGATGTGAATGATGTCTATTCTATGTAAAGCATTGTCGAATATGTCTGTACTATATAAATCATTCATTTAAAGAAGGCTTGTGTGAGCGGGATCTTGGATCCAACTCATATCGACCTGCGGTAACAAAATATCCTCTAAGATTTTCTGCTTATTCTGACCAGAAATGGTTACAGTTTGATTTCTTCTCTAAAACAAGCAATTGTTGAGTGCCCAGCATGTGTTGGAGGATGAATTGTACATTAGGGTTGTTACTAGGTGCCTTAGTGGCACATCAGTCTGTTAGTAATCCAGCCGCCTCTTCCTTATATCCCTGTGCTGTTCATTAGTGCTCCTCATAATCTAACCTCAATAGAAAAATCTGTCCATCCAAATTCATGCTGCTTTCTTCCTTTCTTGGGACAGCTCAGCACTAACCTGCAAACTATTGTTAATGAACATCGCATAATGATATTTCTGAGCCAAAAAGATATTCCATAAAAATATACAATGGACTGATATTGTTAAATTCTTTGTTGTGTCATTTAACGCAACACAAATAATAAAAAGACTTTTGCAAAATACTGTATATATGTAATGTATGTGTATGACCCCCTTTGTTGGTTAATGTGAGCAGGATACTATCCCCCACTTCTTTTTCCACAAGCATTAGCTTATGTTTTGCCTTAAAATGTGTGGCTGCCCACGTGTGTGTAGTCATGTAAAATATTACATGTAAGGCTCCAAAGGCTCTTTGGACTTGAACTACATGAACAGGCTGATGTGGCTCTCATCCAATGAGATTTTTAGACCTGCTTAATTGATATCTGACCAATCTTTAGCCAGACAGGCGCCTTAGCCAACCAGGTTGCCTAGGGTGCCCGGTTGGCTTGGCCTGACCCTGCAAGGGACTTAGAGAACTAACACTATTGTACAACAGCCCAGTTACATGATAGAGGTTCTTTATTTGAGTCAGTCCTGTCTGTTGCAGAAGAAATACTTGTTCTCATGTTGGCCAACACACATATTTTGAAAGTATAACCAGATAACAGTTGTATCTACTGTAAAACTAGAGAACATATAGTACATAGGTGCACTACATCCTTATATATTGGAAACATTTTTGTTGGGGCCCCCAAAGTTACACCACTGACTCTATTCTGCATCTATTTTGGAGTAATACTTTTATCTGCAGGGCAGGGTGCAAAATACAAAACAACATGGTTGATTGTACCTACTTTTTGCACTTCACGCCCTGCTTTGCAGTAGTAAATTAAACCACACTGGAAATATTTAAAGGCAAAAATCTATTTACTGAAACATTTCTACAGCTGGAAGTATGAACATCCCTCTTTGACTTTCATTGCTTTGAATTGAAAATATCACAGTGATCAAAATATCATTGTGGGCGTTGTTATTCACTAGCAAGGTTGTAAGATGTTATTAAAACTAATAGAGGTATGCCGTTCCGAAAACATAACAAAAAGAATTCAGCACAAATCAAATATGTATTAAAAATATCTTCTTTTAGTGGAGTGACAGAATAAGTTGGAGCCTCTGAGAATCACTTGGGCATGTTTTCCTTGTTCTTGTTGGGATGGCTGATGGCAGTTCATGGGAGGCATCCCGTCAGTCTTGTAGAAAAACAGCAAACTTCTGAATACATACATAGTATATTGGTGCCCAACTGTTGTGTTACTGAAAATAATGCCGCAGTTTTAGCATAGAGAGGCAAACAAACTTTCTTCGCTCAGGATGTGAAGTGACAGCTGCTTCATAGAATAGCTTATATCAGGGGTGTAACTAGATATTATTGGGCCTCACAGCAAATTATTATTTTTCAGGCCCCCAAGATGTCTAGAAGTTGACCTGTTTTACCAATATTTCTTGAAATTATCTATGAATTAGGGCCTCATGGGGTCCCTATACCTCCTGGGCCCCCCTGCAGCCGCAGGGTCTGCTGCCTCTGTAGTTACGCCCCTGGCTTATATACTGCAAACTTCTGAATACATACATAGTATATTGGTCCCATCTGTTGTATTACTGAAAATAATGCCGCAGTTTTAGCATAGAGAGGCAAACAAACTTTCTTCTCTCAGAATGTGAAGTGACAGCTGCTTCATAGAAATGCTTCAGTACAAATATGGTAGAAAATATATTTATTGCATTTTTCTTTGCCTTGCTTTAAAAATACACAATATGATGAATACAGAAGTCATTCCGTCTCTCCTGAATGATCACTAGCTCATTACTTTTACGCTGGTATTCTGTACAGGGACACTGTATTGTGGGTACACAAAAATTGCACCATGTGCTTCATTGCTAAATAAGCCTTTTTCTCTCAAAGGGATTGTTGACCTCAGAGTTAACTTTTAGTATGATGTAGGAAGTAATATTGCAAGACAATTGCCAATTGGTTTTCATTATTTTTTTTATTAATTATGCTTTGTGAGTTATTTTTATTCAGCAGCTCTCTCGTTTGCAAATTCAGCAATCTGGTTGCTAGGGTCCAAATAACCCTACCAACCATGCACTGATTTGAATAAGAGACTGGAATATGAATAGGAGAGGCCTGATTAGAAAGAAGAGTAATAAAAAGTAGCAATAGCAGTACATTACAGAATATTTGTTTTTAGATGGGGTCAGTGATCCCCATTTCAAAGCTGAATGGCCAATTCTACGCAACTTTTCAGTTTGTCTTCATTATTTATTTCTTTATAGTTTGTGTATTTATATACATATCATAAAGTAGACAGTGGGAGAAATCAGGTTACTGATATTATTTTGAAATCTGGAATGCTTTAAAACACTAAAGGGCATATTTATGAAGGGTCGAATTTTGAATTGAAAAAACTTCAAAATTCGAATTCAAAAAGACCAACCGAACTTAAGTCAAAGTTTTTTTTTTGGTCGAATAGGTCCTTATTCGCCCGAATTCGAATCGTATGATTCAAAGGAATATCGAATCCGATCAAATTTGATTCGATATTGTCAATTTTAGATTTATTTTTCAAAAGAATGGGTCAAAATATTTTTCACCTCGACCTTAGATAAATCTGCCCCTAATGAAACTCCATGGATATTGTAGTAAAATATCCACAAAACTGATGGTAGTACAGAAATGCAGTGATCTGCAAATATAATTTTCTCTTGTTCAGCCTACAGGCAGGGCCGGATTTACATAGTGGGCACCCTTAGGCCCTCTGATGTTCGTCGCCCCTGTCCCCTTCCTTTTATTCGCGCAAATTTTCATTGTCTGGACCAGAGCAATGGGGATTGGTGCATGGGAAATTTAAAAAACTATTTTATCTCCGGAGTGTCCACAGTGTTTCTGAACCAATGTGGGTGTAGTTGTACCATTTCGTTTTTAGACACCAGTAAAAACACAATAAATATCAACAAAATGACTAATTGGTAG
The DNA here is from genome assembly GCF_017654675.1 of Xenopus laevis. Classification (NCBI taxonomy): domain Eukaryota; kingdom Metazoa; phylum Chordata; class Amphibia; order Anura; family Pipidae; genus Xenopus; species Xenopus laevis. The sequence continues at coordinate 39,998,801 of NC_054374.1, read as the reverse complement.
GATAAGACTCATGTTTTGAGCCTTTTACCACTCGGCTCAATCACTAATGTAATGGAGTATAGGGAGTAACAATTCCGCTATTTGGTCTCATGTGTAAATAGTTTAATTAGTGTTTCAACCTGGGTAAGAACCCTACAATCAGCCTTCATTATTCTCATGGAAATAATCCGCTGTATATCTATCTATAGCTCTTATCATATAAAAGCAAGGCTGCAGAGTTAATTCCTATATATATATATAAGGTATATAGAATATATATACACTTATAGGAGATGTTAAACAGAATGCTTGGGACCCGGGGTTTTTCCGAATAATGGATCTTTCCAAAATTTGGATCCCCATCAGGACTGGATTTACTGTGCAAATGACCCTAGGCTGTGCGCCCTAGCACCCCTCTGAGTGGAGCTGCGTGTCTCCAGTGCTCCTCATGCCGCCTCTAATATTATGCTGCCCTAGTCCCGGGCCTTTGTGGCCTAGCAACAAATCTGGGCCTGATCCCCATACCCTGGAATGTCTTCTTATTTATCCAGGTCTTGATACACAGTATCTAGTAGAATTAATTCAAAGGCAACTGGACATTTAGGGGGTTATTTATTTATAAGTCAGATTTTTTTCTGGTCAGACTTTTAAAGGGGAAAAACACCCCTTTAAAAAAACAAATTTTTTGAGATTTAGTAAACCCCAAGCTGTTAAAAGTCGGAATAATAACAATAAGAACTCCATCTCAAACCTGCCAAGGTCATGTAGTCAATGACAGATGTCCTGTTTAAAATTGGAAGATACAGTATCACAATCTGCACTGGGTTGCATGCAATAATTCAATGAATTGTGGTTTTCTGGCGATAATGTGAAAAATCGTACAGTAAGGTTTTTTTTACAACTTTATTAGGTCTTTTCCCACACCAGATTTGTTCAAGTAAATTGTTTGATAACGATGATTAAAAAAACTTTCACAAATATACCTTTGCCTCCATTTACCTGCCGAATAAGGAGCAAAGCATTACTATGGAGCGTGTCTATACCAGGCTTTTGGGTTTTGCAGAAGGCACTTTATTTATAGGTGGGGATTTAAATACCCCGTTGGACCCTGGAATTGACTGCTCTTCAGGTAAATCCTCTCTACCATTCAAACAAATTAAAAAGCTCAAGACTCAATTGCATTCTCTACGAGTGGTGGATGGATGGAGAGTAGTCAACCCAACGGTTAAAGACTACACACACTATTCTCACAGCCAAAATACTCATAGTCGGATTGACTATATTCTGCTTTCTCATGACTCTTTAGATAGTATCATTCACACGGACATAGGTCCGATTGCATGGTCTGACCATGCTTTTGTGTTTTTAAGTATTTCACTATCCACCTCTAATACAAAGCAATTCTCATGGAAATTGAACGGTAGCCTTCTGCAGAATCCAGAGGTGTTAAAAAGTTTAACCACAAACACGACAGAATATTTTCAACTAAATGTTAACACGGCCTCTAATGCTATTTTGGAATGGGAAGCATATAAATGCTATATAAGGGGTATCCTGATACAATTTGGCGCAAGACTAAAACGCGATAAAACTAAAAAGAAACTAGAATTAATACAGAAACTTCAGCGAATTGATACAGCCCATAAAGCCTCACAGTCGCCTCAATTACTGACTGAACTGACGCAGGTTAGATTAGAACTTAAGGCATTAATACAAACAGAGACAGACCGTGCGGCTTTTGCTCTTCGCAAATTATATTATGATCATGGTAATAAGTGCAGAAGCTTGTTAGCTAGGGCTCTTAAAGCTAAAGAACACAAAAATCATATTTTCCATTTGAAAGACCCCAAAGGTTATTTACACAATTCACCTAAGGGGATTCATAAAGTTTTGGTGGACTTTTATCGAGATTTATATAATATTCGTGACACGCATCTCGGCCCCTCCCCTCAATCTAACGCTGCTCCAGTTGATCCTTATGTAGATTATTTAGAGTCTTCTAACATGTCACAAGGGGATCCTGATTGGCTCAATGCATTCAGTAGTTTGTGGAACAAATCCAGGGCAGCAACTTGTCTGCAAAGTTCTTTATTGGGAAGCTGAGTTACACAACATGTTTCGGGCCTACGCCCTTTATCAAGTGCAAAAAAACGTTTTATGCACTTGATAAAGGGCGTAGGCCCGAAACATGTTGTGTAACTCAGCTTCCCAATAAAGAACTTTGCAGACAAGTTGCTGCCCTGGATTTGTTCCACAAACTACTGAATGCATTGAACTATTGGGTATTATACACAGAATACCTGTGGAAGAAGCCAACAACGAAATTTGGTGAGCTTGCTCTGAATATTATATTTGATCCTGATTGGCTACAATCTATAGAAAATGATATCACAGTTTTAGAATTGGAGCGAGCTATCAAGGATACTCCCGCAGGGAAATGTCCAGGGCCTGATGGATTTTCAATGTCTTTTTACAAAATCTTACTGCCCCATATAGTCCTTCCGCTTACTAGAGCATATAATGCGATTAGCAAGGGACATCTCTGGTCTCCCACTTCGCTACAGGCACATATTAGTCTTATACTTAAAAAAGGAAAGGATCCTGCTTCCCCCACCAGTTACAGGCCGATTTCTTTAATTAATAATGATGTCAAATTATTGTCCAAAATCATTGCAACACGTCTCAAACCTGGTTTAGCTCAACTGATACACTTGGATAAAGCGGGGTTTCTCCCTCTCAGGGAAGCAAGAGATAATTTGAACAGAATTGGTAATATTATTGCTTTGGCTGCGTGGCATCGAGTCCCCCTCTTTCTCCTGTCCACTGATGCCGAAAAGGCGTTTGACAGGGTAAGATGGGACTATATGTTCCACTGTCTTCGGTATATAGGCATGGGCCCGAATGTTATGAAGTGGATCACGTCCCTGTACACTGAGTTGTCTGCTACAATCAAGATAAATAACTCTCTCTCGGAGTCTGTCTCACTTCATAATGGTACTAGACAGGGGTGCCCATTATCGCCACTTCTGTTCATATTGTCTTTGGAGCCTCTATTGTGTAAAATAAGAACTAATCTTAATATCCATGGTATTTCCGATGGCAAGGTACAACACAAAATATGTGCATACGCAGATGACTTGTTATTCACGCTTACACAACCTATTGTTACGCTGCCTAATTTGTTACTTGAAATAAAACACTTTAGCAGGTTAAGTAATTTTAAAATAAATTATGATAAGTCAAGCGCACTTAACATCAGCTTACCACATACAACTTTCATGGCGCTTAGGGATCAGTTTCCCTTCAAATGGGCAAAAGATAAACTTTTGTATTTGGGTATCCACTTGACTCCGAATTTTACAGATTGGGCTCGTATTAATTATCTTTTTTTGTTGCAGACTATCAAGAGTGACTTGAGTGATTGGTCTGGTAAGGCTTTGTCATGGTTTGGCAGAGTTAATACAGTAAAAATGAATATTTTGCCACGCTTGTTATATGTGTTTCAGGCCCTTCCGATGAAACCTCCGCTCGATTTCTTCAAACTTTTGAACTCCTTGATCCGGAACTTTGTGTGGAATAACAAAAGCCCTCGGATTAAATTCGACATTCTCACGCGTCCTAAAACTAAAGGGGGTACTGGTTTACCAGACTTCAGCAAATATCATCAAGCAAGTGTTTTGCTAAGGATTTTGGATTGGACTTATCATGGCCGCTCTAAAGCTTGGGTCTCTATAGAACAGACCTTTTCAGCTCAGCCTCTGCAACTTCTTCCTTGGCTTTCTCCGAAGCATCGAAACACTGATTTACAACATCACCTTTCTACTTATGCCCTCAATGTTTGGGATATGCTTAAGACAAGGAATGGTCTTATGTCGGCAAAATCCTTGCTGACCCCTCTTACGCATAATGCTGACTTTCCTCCTGGTGTGACTAAGGGCTATCTATCTCTTTGGCAACAAGGCACAATAACACAAATTTTCCATTTATGCCCCAAGGGAATTTTACCTCATTGGGTGCAACTCAAAGAGTTATTACATCTACCTGCATCTGAACTCTTCCGCTACCAACAGTTGGCGAGTTTTATTCGCCCTAAGCTCCCGCAGCCCTTGGGCACTTCTATTTATACAACATTTGAATCCCTGTGTTGTCAAGCAGCTCCGGTCAGACGTAGCATCTCATCTATTTACCGGATACTTCTGACTAGAGATGTCGCGAACTGTTTGCCGGCGAACTTGTTCGCGCGAACATCGGGTGTTCGCGCTCGCCGGAAGTTCGCGAACGTCGCGCGACGTTCGCCATTTTGGGTTCGCCATTGTTGGCGCTTTTTTTTGCCCTCTCACCCCAGACCAGCAGGTACATGGCAGCCAATCAGGAAGCTCTCCCCTGGACCACTCCCCTTCCCTATAAAAACCGAAGCCCTGCAGCGTTTTTTCACTCTGCCTGTGTGTGCTGAAGAGATAGTGTAGGGAGAGAGCTGCTGCCTGTTAGTGATTTCAGGGACAGTTGAAAGTTTGCTGGCTAGTAATCGTTTTGATACTGCTCTGTTATTGGAGGGACAGAAGTCTGCAGGGGTTTGAGGGACATTTTAGCTTAGGTAGCTTTGCTGGCTAGTAATCTACCTTCTACTGCAGTGCTCTGTATGTAGCTGCAGTGGGCAGCTGTCCTGCTTCTGATCTCATCTGCTGACTGCTGCAATAACAGTAGTCCTTGTAAGGACTGCTTTTATTTATTTTTTTGTTGTTTTACTACTACTACTACTACTACTACTATAAGAGCCCAGTGCTATTAGTCTAGCAGTGTTGGGGAGTGGGACTGGTGTGCTAATCTGCTGCTCCTAGTAGTTCAGCAGCACCAACTTTAATTTTTTTTTTTAATATTCATTTTTTTTTATTTTACTTTTTTTATTTTACTACCGCTGTAGTAGTGTATAAGTTGACCTTTTAGGCATTATTTGCCCTGTAGGCATTATTTGCACACTGTTTTCTTCAACCCGCCATCGAGCTGTGTGACCTTGTTCCCATTCTGTCTAAATATCCATAATATTACCGTCTCCAGAAAAAACACCGGAGTCACTTTTTTCAAGCAGCATTCATATATTTTACGTAATCCGTATCCACCGCTGTAGTAGTGTATACGTTGGCCTTGTAGGCATTATTTGCACACTGTTTTCTTCAACCCGCCATCGAGCTGTGTGACCTTGTTCCCATTCTGTCTAAATATCCATAATATTACCGTCTCCAGAAAAAACACCGGAGTCACTTTTTTCAAGCAGCATTCACATATTTTACGTAATCCGTATCCACCGCTGTAGTAGTGTATACGTTGGCCTTGTAGGCATTATTTGCACACTGTTTTCTTCAACCCGCCATCGAGCTGTGTGACCTTGTTCCCATTCTGTCTAAATATCCATAATATTACCGTCTCCAGAAAAAACACCGGAGTCACTTTTTTCAAGCAGCCATAATATATTTTACGTAATCCGTATCCACCGCTGTAGTAGTGTATACGTTGGCCTTGTAGGCATTATTTGCACACTGTTTTCTTCAACCCGCCATCGAGCTGTGTGACCTTGTTCCCATTCTGTCTAAATATCCATAATATTACCGTCTCCAGAAAAAACACCGGAGTCACTTTTTTCAAGCAGCCATAATATATTTTACGTAATCCGTATCCACCGCTGTAGTAGTGTATACGTTGGCCTTGTAGGCATTATTTGCACACTGTTTTCTTCAACCCGCCATCGAGCTGTGTGACCTTGTTCCCATTCTGTCTAAATATCCATAATATTACCGTCTCCAGAAAAAACACCGGAGTCACTTTTTTCAAGCAGCATTCATATATTTTACGTAATCCGTATCCACCGCTGTAGTAGTGTATACGTTGGCCTTGTAGGCATTATTTGCACACTGTTTTCTTCAACCCGCCATCGAGCTGTGTGACCTTGTTCCCATTCTGTCTAAATATCCATAATATTACCGTCTCCAGAAAAAACACCGGAGTCACTTTTTTCAAGCAGCATTCACATATTTTACGTAATCCGTATCCACCGCTGTAGTAGTGTATACGTTGGCCTTGTAGGCATTATTTGCACACTGTTTTCTTCAACCCGCCATCGAGCTGTGTGACCTTGTTCCCATTCTGTCTAAATATCCATAATATTACCGTCTCCAGAAAAAACACCGGAGTCACTTTTTTCAAGCAGCCATAATATATTTTACGTAATCCGTATCCACCGCTGTAGTAGTGTATACGTTGGCCTTGTAGGCATTATTTGCACACTGTTTTCTTCAACCCGCCATCGAGCTGTGTGACCTTGTTCCCATTCTGTCTAAATATCCATAATATTACCGTCTCCAGAAAAAACACCGGAGTCACTTTTTTCAAGCAGCCATAATATATTTTACGTAATCCGTATCCACCGCTGTAGTAGTGTATACGTTGGCCTTGTAGGCATTATTTGCACACTGTTTTCTTCAACCCGCCATCGAGCTGTGTGACCTTGTTCCCATTCTGTCTAAATATCCATAATATTACCGTCTCCAGAAAAAACACCGGAGTCACTTTTTTCAAGCAGCATTCATATATTTTACGTAATCCGTATCCACCGCTGTAGTAGTGTATACGTTGGCCTTGTAGGCATTATTTGCACACTGTTTTCTTCAACCCGCCATCGAGCTGTGTGAGCTTGTTCACATTTTGTCTAAATATTGATAATATTATCGTCTCTAGAAAAACCACTTGAGTTACTTTTTTTCAAGCAGCATTCATATATTTTACGTAATCCGTATCCACCGCTGTAGTAGTGTATACGTTGACCTTGTAGGCATTATTTGCACACTGTTTTCTTCAACCCGCCATCGAGCTGTGTGACCTTGTTCACATTTTGTCTAAATATTGATAATATTATCGTCTCTAGAAAAACCACTTGAGTTACTTTTTTTCAAGCAGCATTCATATATTTTACGTAATCCGTATCCACCGCTGTAGTAGTGTATACGTTGACCTTGTAGGCATTATTTGCACACTGTTTTCTTCAACCCGCCATCGAGCTGTGTGACCTTGTTCACATTTTGTCTAAATATTGATAATATTATCGTCTCTAGAAAAACCACTTGAGTTACTTTTTTTCAAGCAGCATTCATATATTTTACGTAATCCGTATCCACCGCTGTAGTAGTGTATACGTTGACTTTGTAGGCATTATTTGCACAGTGTTTTCTTCAACCCGCCATCTAGCTGTGTGTATTATCGTTTCCAGAAAAACCAACTGAGTTTTTGTTGTTGTTGTTGTTTTTTTAAAAATAATGCCAGGCAAAGGCAGGCCGCCACGCAGAGGCCGTGCTAGGGGCCGTGCTGCTATGCAATCCTGTGGCCCTAGCAAATTGCCCAGTTTTAAAAAGCCAATGACCCTGAACTCCCAAAATGCTGAAGAGGTAGTTGACTGGCTTACACAGCACACCCCATCCTCTACCGTTTCTAACTTTACCACAACATCCTCCTCATCCTCCACTGCTATGGCCACCCCACGTAACACTTCCTCCACCACCGGTGCCCCTTCTTCACTGGGGTCAGAGGAGTTATTTTCCAATGAGTTTCTTGAACTGAGTAATGCGCAACCATTATTGCCAGAAGAAGATGAAGGAGATGAGGACCTTACACCAGATTTAATTCTGGCAGAGAACACGATAGAGATGGACATAATGAGGAGGAGGTCCCCGCTGCTGCTTCCTTCTGTGATGTGTCAGAAGAAATTGATGCATCTGAGGAGAATGATGATGAGGAGATTGATGTTTTGTGGGTGCCTAGTAGAAGAGAGCAAGAGGAGGGTAGTTCAGATGGAGAGACGGAGAGTCAGAGAGGCAGTAGGAGAATAAGACTTAGAAGAAGCAGGGAGGACAGCCCGCAGGGATCAGTAGGGCAACAACATGTATCGGCACCTGTGTTCAGCCGGCCAACGCACCCGCCATTGCCGCCAATACCGCCAACTCCGCCAACTTCTACTGTTACCGCCAGATCGCACACTTCCAAAAAGTCAGCAGTGTGGGATTTTTTTAATGTGTGTGCCTCTGACAAAAGCATTGTAATTTGCAATGAGTGCAGTCAGAAACTGAGCCTTGGTAAGCCCAACAGCCACATAGGTACAACTTCTATGCGAAGGCACATGAGCGGCAAGCACAAAGCACTTTGGGAGCAACACCTCAAAGGCAACAGGCAAACTAAAAGCCACACTCCTTCTGGTCCAGCATCTTACTGCTCTACCTCTGCTCTCCTTGACCCGTCTGAACCACCCTCCACTCCGCCTTCCACCTTGACCACCTGTTCCCATTCCCAGTCATCTGCCACCAGCCAAGTTTCTGTGAAGGCCATGTTTGAGCGTAAGAAGCCAATGTCTGACTGTCACCCCCTTGCCCGGCGTCTGACAGCTGGCTTGTCTGCACTCTTAGCCCGCCAGCTTTTACCATACCAGCTGGTGGACTCTGAGGCCTTCCGCAAATTTGTAGCAATTGGGACACCGCAGTGGAAGGTACCCAGCCGCAATTTTTTTTCTAAAAAGGGAATACCACACCTGTACCAACATGTGCAGAGCCAAGTTACCGCATCTCTGTCACTTAGTGTTGGGCCAAAGGTCCATATGACTACTGACGCATGGTCCTCCAAGCATGGTCAGGGCAGGTATGTCACCTACACTGCCCACTGGGTGAACTTGGTAATGGCTGGGAAGCAGGGAATGGGTAGCTCAACAACAACAGTGGAGTTGGTGTCACCGCCACGGATTGCACGCGGTTCTGCCACCACCTCTACTCCTCCATCGCTCTCTACCTCGTCTTCTTCTTCTTCTTACTCTGCTGCTGGTCCTCCTTCTCCTCCTCCACACCTGTGCACCCCCAGCTCCCCCTAGGCTATTCGACGTGCCAGGTACGCCGTTGTCACGCTGTCTTGGGGATGACGTGCCTGGAAAGCAAAAACCATACCGGATCTGTACTCCTGTCATCTCTGCAGTCACAGGCCGATCGGTGGCTGACCCCACACCAACTGCAGATCGGAAAAGTGGTGTGTGACAATGGAAGCAATCTGTTGGCAGCGTTGAGACTAGGCAATTTAACACATGTGCCCTGCATGGCACATGTGTTAAATTTAATAGTCCAACGTTTTGTCTCCAAGTACCCAGGATTCCAGGACGTTCTCACCCAGTCCAGAAAGGTGTCGGCCCATTTCAGACGTTCCTACACAGCCATGGCACGCCTTGCTGACATTCAGCAGCGCTACAACATGCCAGTCAGGCGTTTGATTTCTGACAGCCAGACTCGCTGGAATTCAACGCTCCTTATGTTGGAACGTCTGCTGCAACAACAAAGGGCCGTCAACGAGTACCTTTTTGAACTGGGTGGTAGGACTGGATCTGCACAGCTGGGGATTTTTTCCCCCGTTACTGGGTGCTTATGCGCGATGCCTGCAGGCTCATGCGACCTTTTGAAGAGGTGACAAATATGGTCAGTCGCACCGAAGGCACCATCAGCGACCTAATACCCTTCGCTTTCTTCCTGGAGCGTGCCGTGCGACGAGTGACAGATGAGGCTGTAGACCAGCGTGACGAGGAGCTGGAAGCGCACGATTTCTGGTCGGAATCACCAGAACGAACCCAGGCACCTGCTGCAACGCAGGGAGAGGTGCCAGAAGTGGAGTCAGAGGAGGAAGGTGGCTTTGTGGAGGAGGAGGAGGAGGACCAACAGGAGCAGGCTTCCCAGGGGGCTAGTGGTGACCTTTTGGGGACCCCTGGTCTTGTACGTGGCTGGGGGGAGGAGACCGTGGATGATGCAGTCCTTGATAATGAGGAAGCGGAGATGGATAGCTCTGCATCCAACCTTGTGAGAATGGGGTCTTTCATGCTGTCATGCCTGTTGAAGGACCCCCGTATCAAGAGGCTTAAGGAGAAGGACCTGTACTGGGTCGCAACGCTACTAGACCCTCGGTACAAGCATAAAGTGTCAGAAATGTTACCAACATACCACAAGTCCGAAAAGATGCGGCATTTACAAACCAGCCTGCAAAACATGTTGTACAATGCTTTTAAGGGTGATGTCACTTCAGGAACTCATCAACATTCCAGGGGCAGAGGTGCCAGTAATCCTGCCACGAGCACACCTGCAAGGACAAAGCCCTTTGGCCAGTCTGTAACGTCAGACATGCAAATGTTTTTCTGTCCAAGGCAGCGCCACAACCCTTCTGGATCCACCCTCAAAGAACGCCTCGACCGGCAGGTAGCGGACTACCTGGCATTAACTGCAGATATCGACACTCTGAGGAGCGATGAACCCCTGGACTACTGGGTGCGCAGGCTTGATCTGTGGCCAGAGCTGTCACAATTTGCCATGAACCTCTTGTCTTGCCCAGCCTCAAGTGTGCTCTCAGAAAGGACCTTCAGTGCAGCAGGAGGGATTGTAACTGAGAAGAGAACTCGCCTAGGTCACAAAAGTGTCGATTACCTGACCTTTATTAAAATGAATGAGGGGTGGATCTCGGAGGGTTACTGCACGCCGGAAGACTTGTTCTGACTTCTATGCAGCTGTCCTTCTCTTCAAGCCTCATGACTCCACACACAGCTGTCCTTTAGCGTCCTCCTCCTCCCTCCGCCACCGTTACAAACTAGGGTGCAAACCCTACTGGTTTAATTTTTTCTGGCCTCTGTGCTTCAGTGGCTGCAACCAAAAAAATGCATATTTTCTGCATTTATATGGCATAATTTTTCTGGCCTCTGTGCTTCAGTGGCTGCAACCAAAAAAATTTATATTTTCAGCATTTATATGGCATAATTTTTCTGTCAACTGTGCTTCAGTGGCTGCGACCAAAAAAATGCATATTTTCTGCATTTATATGGCATAATTTTTCTGGCCTCTGTGCTTCAGTGGCTGCAACCAAAAAAATTTATATTTTCAGCATTTATATGGCATAATTTTTCTGGCAACTGTGCTTCAGTGGCTGCGACCAAAAAAATGACTATTTTCAGCATTTATATGGCATATTTTTTCTGGCCTCTGTGCTTCAGTGGCTGTGGCCAAAAAAACTGGGCAAACAATGCCTACAAGGTCAACGACGTTGACCTTGTAGGCATTGTTTGCCCAGTTTTTTTGGCCACAGCCACTGAAGCACAGAGGCCAGAAAAAATATGCCATATAAATGCTGAAAATAGTCATTTTTTGCCATACGTTGACTCAACGTATATGGCAAAAAATGACTATTTTCAGCATTTACGTGACATACTTTTTCTGGCAACTGTGCTTCAGTGGCTGCAACCAAAAAAACTGGGCAAACAATGTCTACAAGGTCAACGTATGGCGAAAAATTACTATTTTCAGCATTTATATGGCATATTTTTTTCTGGCAACTGTGCTTCAGTGGCTGCGTCCAAAAAAACTGGGCAAACAATGTCTACAAGGTCAACGTATGGCGAAAAATGACTATTTTCAGCATTTATATGGCATATTTTTTCTGGCAACTGTGCTTCAGTGGCTGCGTCCAAAAAAACTGGGCAAACAATGCCTACAAGGTCAACGTATGGCAGTTGTTTAAAGAGAACAGTAGATTACTAGCCAGCAAAGCTACCTAAGCTAAAATGTCCCTCAAATCCCTGCAGACTTCTGTCCCTCCAATACAGAGCAGTATCAAGCAGATTACTAGCCAGCAAACTTACTATCATCTGTCCCTGAAATCACTAACAGCTCTCCCCCTACACTATCTCTTCCAAGCACACACAGGCAGATTTTTCAGATACATTTTTGCCCTTGATCCCCCTCTGGCATGCCACTGTCCAGGTCGTTGCACCCTTTAAACAACTTTAAAATCATTTTTCTGGCCAGAAATGTCTTTTCTAGATGTTAAAGTTCGCCTTCCCATTGAAGTCTATGGGGTTCGCGAACCGTTCGCGAACCGCTCGCATTTTTGCGCAAGTTCGCGAATATGTTCGCGAACTTTTTTTCCGACGTTCGCTACATCCCTACTTCTGACAGGTACTGATGAGCGACTGCCTCCACAACCGCATCTTGCTAAATGGGGCCACGACCTTAACCATCCGTTCTCTGAGCAGGAACAAGAAGAGATGATTCTCAAATCCTGTATTGGTCCTAGGAGTTGCCGCATCTTGGAAAGCAATTACAAGATCCTGACGAGATGGTACAATGCCCCTACTAAATTGAATAAAATCTTCCCGGGGGTCTCGGACATTTGCTGGCGGTGTGGACTTGGTCGGGGCACATTGCTCCATATTTTATGGGACTGTACAGAAATTCAGAAATATTGGACGCTGCTTCTGTCTGTATGCAAGGATCAGCTACATCTAGAGATCGAGATGACGGCGGCAGCGGTATTGCTACACCACAATGACATTTCAACATCCCTTTACAATAAATCCTTGGTTCAATATGCATTGAATGCTGCAAAAATCCTGATTCCACGTAAATGGAAATCCACTTTGGTGCCTACTATCTCTGAATGGTGGACGGAAATGGAGGAGATTCGAAAGTTTGAAGAGATCCATGCAGCAACCCAAACAGCTATTCGGAAACACTGGGCCACTTGGCTGCCGTGGACTCACTATTTGGAAGGGGCTAGACCGGGTCGCTTAGTTGGCTGCTCTCTGCCAGACCATGACAGGGCCACCTCTTAGTTCAATTCATGTCTGCTATTATTTGCATTTGTTTGCCTTTTTTGGTACTTAGTTTTGCCTAAACTGTATTTATATTGTCACACTGCTTCCTTTCTATTGTGATTCATTGCTTTTTCAGAGTGTATTAGTAAGCCTGGACTGTTCTCCCCCCTTTCTTTTCTTACCCCCCTTTATATGTTCTCTGATCAGATTGCACTATACTAAGATTGTATACTTCTAGCAGCGTACCGAAGATAGATCTGTTTGTTTTATGAAAAGATACATTGCTTAGCCTACTTTTAGGATTTTTTGTTTTTCTGAAAGTCTTGATAACTTTAGTAGCAACGAAAGTAATGTGTTTTTGAAATGTTGACTTTTTGGCTATGTCTTTAATGGCTATGTGCAATTGCTGTAATGTTTCTTTTTTGCTTGACAAAAAATAAAGATTTTAAAAAAAACTTTCACCACTTCAGTGGCTTCTTCAGTTCAAAAATTTGTCAAAATCCAAAAAGCTCTCACCATTTTCAGAAAACTACTCCAACCAAATCTGCACAGACTTCCCCCCCCATTCATCAATAAATGTTTCCAAAAAATTCTTGAGTGGGAAAGAAATCAATAAAATCGTGAAAATATCTGAACCGTATGAATTTTTCGGATTAGTTGCTGAAAAACACAACTTTTCCAGAGTTGATGCCCGAAACCTGCGACTTTTTCAGGTTTGACGCCTGAAAACCATGAAATTTTCCGATTATTGAATGAAACCTAGCTCAGATCAGGATATAAACAGGACATCTGCCATTGACTTCTACATGAACTCGGCAGGTCTGAGTTGGAGTACTTTTTTATTCTGACTTGTAACACCATCGGGGTTTATTAAATCATGAAAAATTCATGTTTTTTTCCCTTTAAAGGTTAGATCAGAAAAAATCTGACTTTAATAAATAACACCCTAAAGGTCCATTTTTCTTTGAATTAATTCTACTACTGTATATAAGTCTGGGATCTCAGTTGGAACAATACAGGTATTTGCTATTACAGAGAGAAAAGGAAAAAGGAAATCATTTTTTAAAATGTGAATTTGCTCAAAACTGAGTCTATGGGAGATTAACTTCCTGGAACACTTCTCTCTGCCTGCAGATTTAATGAGGTGGAGATGAGCGGATCACCTCAAATCATTGGCTTCCTCTGTCTGCGCTGAAACATGTAACTTCTGTCTGTGTGCGGCTAAACAGAGCAGTGCAGGGATGGGCCTGAAAAACACCAAAGCCCAATCCCCTCTCCTCTCCATGTAGCCGCATGCAGGTGGAAGATGAACTTTTCACTACGCTTCTCTCCTCCTCATAACAATTTGCAGGTGGAGAGAATCATACGCTTCATGTGCCCTTATTATCATTTGTTTTCTGTTGTTGCAAGTTTTGTAACAAATATATTATACATGTATTATCCACCACTAGATGTCAGTGGGTTTCTCTGTAGTGTGAGTAGATACAGAACCTAGTGCTCATTTTTATCCAGAGAAGGTTCAGCCAGGACCAAAACATTGGTGGCCAAGTCCCCCCCCCCATATGAGCATGACTTTTCTCCTATGCAGTTCTCTGTACCCTCATTGGTCGCTTAAAGGGATCCTGTCATCGGAAAACATGTTTTTTTCAAAACGCATCAGTTAATAGTGCTACGCCAGCAGAATTCTGCACTGAAATCCATTTCTCAAAAGAGCAAACATATTTTTTTATATTCAATTTTGACATGGGGCTAGACATTTTGTCAATTTCCCAGCTGCCCCTGGTAATGGGACAAACACAATAATGCTGTGAATCATGTAGTGTTTCAATCTATATAATTGTCAAAATGGGCTTCCTTTTCATTAATGTAGATATAACATATTTATACCACATTCTCTACATGTGATATAGATCTGTAGATCCTTTAACAAAGGATTTATATTGGTTAGACAGTTAATAACTGGCCCACTAATAGGAAACAGTTGCACAGCTTGAATTTTTTGTAGTAAATGGCGCATTTTATCACAAGAATATAAATGTTTAGGTGTCTGTAAGTACTCTCACATTACACCCTACAGTTTCCATAGGAGAGAGTAATGTGATTAGGCATTCCTTATTAAGCAGCTGAAATGAGAGTGTCTGACAATCATTGATTGTCTCTGGATCCTTGAATAAACAAACAATAAATGCAGGCAAAGCCTCTGAAGGCAGAAGCAGAAAATGCTGTAATTAAATCAGAAATGAGTATGAAACCAATTCAGTCATACTGTGCTGAAAATACATGACCTAGCACGATCTGGCCCAAAATGGTAATACAGGTAATGGGATCTGGAAACCCATTATCCACAAAGCTCCGAATTACGGAATGGCCGTCTCCCATTCACTCCATTTTCTCCAAAAAATCCAAATTTTTAAAAACGATTTCCTTTTTCAGTGTGATAATTAAACAGTACTTTGTACATAACCCAAACTAAGATATAATTAATCCTTATTGAAAGCATAATCAGCCTATTTGAGTTTGTTTAATGTTTACATGATTTTCTAGTGAACAATGTATGAAAAACCAAATTACGGAAAGATCTGTTATCCGGAAAGCCCCAGGTCTCGAGCATCCTGGATAACAGGTGCCATACCTGTATCTGTTTTCTTAGTGTAGGAAATGTTAGCCAGTACCACTTTACTGTAAGAGAAATTTTGCTGCTTCTGATTGGGGTCAGACTGGGGTGTGTGAGGTCCATGGGGCTTCCACACCCCCTCTAGGACCCTCCACCAGTCCACCAGACCCTTTCCCCATGCACTGTCCTTATATTACATTTGCTGCATTTGGAAGAGGGAGGGCAGCGGGGAAACGATGGGGGAGAGTAGTCAGAGATCGGGTCTAGGTCAGAAGAGCCCACTGGCAGGGGTGTTACTACAGATGAAGAAGACTCTGCACCTGCAGGGGGGCCCAGGAGGTATAGGGGCCCAATGCGGCCCTAAATAATGAGCAATTTCAACATATATTGTTAAAACAGGAAAACTTCTGGTTATGTTGGGCTCCCTAAAATTTATTTGCTGTGGGGCCAGTTATCCCATTGCCCACCGTGTTTTTCTACTGGTGTCATCACACGTCCATCAAGTTCAACCTTTTAAGTCTATATATATATATATATATATATATATATATATATATATATATATATATATATATAAATAACCTGCCAAACTGCTAGTTGATCCAGAAGAAGTTAAAAATCCCTCAGAAGGGAAAAATCCCTTCCTGACTCCAAGATGGCAATTGGACCAGTCCCTGGATCAATTTATGTTGATCCAAGTGTTAAACATGATGGGTGCCATTGTCTGGTGCCTTACATCTAACAGGTTCTATGTGTTGCCCTCATAAACTACACATCAATTGCCCATTTTTTCCAGTGTTTTTGGTTTATGTTCATTGTAAAGCTAACCATATGTTTTTGTTTGGCAAGGTCACCAAATCAGTGGTCATGGAAAATATATTGGCTACAGAATCTATAGTGAATATAAAGTACAAATGTTAAGCATGATAGAAACCTCTAGTGACCAAAATGAGGCAACACATTATAGTTCAACCAATTCAAATTTTCTATTTTCATGCTGGTAAAAAGTATATTTATTCCCCCTTTTCTTTATTGTTTCTTTTACTCTCCATTTTACTCCATGTTATCTTATTGCTCTCTTATTCATGATTGAACTTACATATGATATCTTACGATTTTCTGTGACTGTGCTCATGCAATAACATGTTGATTTTTTTTTTTTATTGGAAAATAAATAAAACATTTCAGTTTAAAAAAAAGTATATTTATTTTATCATTTAAAAATAATACTTATCAATGTCCCTGGAACGCATTTCGTGCTTACCCAGCACTTAATTGTAGGCAATTGCCTATGATCCAAGTGTTAAACATGGGTGCCATTGTCTGGTGCCTTACATCTAACAGGCTCTATGTGTGGCCCTCATAAACTACACATTAGTTGTCCATTTTTTCCAGTATTTTCTAATGTTCATTGTAAAGCATTGAAAATCCAATCATTGGGTCCTCAAGCCGACGATCCTGATAACCTATTTGGTGCTGCTGCTTGAGCCGAGTTTTTTAACCCACCTCATTGGAGAGGTCATAATAGCCGCAATGTCAGCTTCTGATCAAGGGCGGCATCAATGTGCAGATTCTGTCCTCTATTTAAGGGTTTTTAGCCAGATATCAGTGGGGTAGGCCTGGTTGAGGGTCCCATACACAAAAGATAAGTTGCTGAATTGGTCTGAAGGGTCCAAAATGGCAGTTTAAATCTGCCCACGTTTGGCCGCCTTTAGTTGTGTCTAACATTTTCAGTGTTGCATGTGATTCAAGACTGCTGTGGCTACTGATCCAACCGGCTGTGAGTGGCTTTAGCTCCAGGGTTCCACAGCATCAATAGGCTCATGTGTAAAACCCTGTTTTATCTAAATAAAAATATCTAAAAAAATATATACTTTTTTTAAGTAGAATGTGCCATTGGGTAATCCCTACTAGATAATTGCCCTTTTAAAAAATAAGGGACCATATGATTCGCGATGCACAGAAACAAACCAAGGGCACACATACAATAGGTCACATGATTCAATTAATAGACAAAGTTCTGTTTTTTACTCCCACTTCTCTTCCTTTTATAGTTAGAGCTGCAGAAAGCACAAAGAATATCATAAAATGGTGGACCAAAGTAAAACATATTAAAGGGCAATATTAAATAATATCTATATTCCAGTTTGGTGAAATTCTTTAATAAGCCACTTATGACAGTGGCGTAACTACCGGGGGAGCAGGGGGTGCGATTGGGCCAGGGCTTGTCTTGTCGTCACGTGCAATGCATCCCGTGCAGTTCCGGGCGTACGGAGGGGGGCCCGGCTGCACGTCACGCGCCAGGGCCGCCCCCTCTAGTTACGTTACTGACTTATGATGTAAGCTTTATTGGTCCAAAAGAGTGGACCAATAAAGGGCACCTGTTGGGTAAAAATGTTATCCCTAAAAAAAAGTTGCGGGCTAATAGACCCTGCATTCCGGTTGGGGATAGCAGTAGTTTTTTTAAAAAAACATATTCCCCCACCTGCGCTACGCCACCCGCATCGAGAGTGCTCCAAGTCTGAGCAGTCATGTCTGGTCACTCGCATGTGCATAATGAAAATGTGCCACGAATTGCGCATTGTGTGTGATTTCACATGCATGTTACACAACATGGCTGCTCGGGTAGCGTAGCATTGGCGGAGGGCATTGTTTTAAAATAAAAATTAATGTTATCTACAACCGGAATGCAGGCTCTATTAGCCCGCACCTTTGGTTGGGGATAACATTTTTACCCGACAGGTGCCCTTTTAAAGACCCCACTTTTAAGGAATGTGGCTACTGGTGCCACACAACTTCAGCAAACATGGCCAGTCCTCCAAGAAACTGAGACAGGAGCAAGTGTGGGTGGTAACCAGCTGAAGCTCCTTCTGGGCTGTACCAAAGTCTGAATGAGCTCTCTGTGAATGCAGCTAAAAGTTTATCACATTTATTGTCACCATGCTGGACAAATGGAACATGCATTTCAATAACTTCCCATAAAATGATTGTTAGTACTTTTTAAGCTGTATTTTGAGGAATTTCCACATATAGGCAAATATGGGTGCCGCACCAGTAGCCTTACACCGTATGACACCTCTCTATTGTTCTGCTCATTGGGGCGACTGCAGGAAGAGAAGAGGAGCTGCTCCATGGTGCAGAGATAACAGTCAGGATCATCAGCCCAACATCAACACTGAACAACAATTATACAAAGCACATTTTATCTGTATGTGGATGAGCGGTTTATGCTTTGATTTTTATGTTTGGGCAACATTTCTTACTATTTACTAAGCAATAAAGCTTTTTTTGGCATGAAAATACTAATACTACTTTTTCACAGGGAATGAAACTGGAAATGTGCTGAAATATCTTAATAATCTACTGCAATGTGTGTTAGAAATCGTTTTCTTTTTTTGTGTGGAGGGTTCCTTCTCATTCAGAACTCTCATTTACATGGCCATTCCTTTTCTCTAATGGAAAGGTAGATGTATTGTGTGTCCCAAATGCCATCTACAGAGGGAGTCATTGTGCCAGGTGTCACTAACTGCTGGTTGTGTATCAGTGAAAGTGCTGTTGTCTCCCTGCACCCACATAAGGACACCCATATGGCAAACACTGATTGTTTTATAACATTGCTGGGCATATACACATAGAACATTTCTTGATGTATCGGCTACAAGAAGACACCTGAATAATGGCAAGTCGCTCAGACTTGTTTATACCAATTTGCTGCTCCATAGACATTTCTCAAGCATCTCAAGGCCATCTTGCATTTTTTATAGTAGGAGCTTTTCCAGACTTCAGTATGGCCTTAAATGTTCTTCATCTTATCAGTTTGCTAGATCAAGAGCAAGATAGTCTTTACGACAGTTCTTTCCAACTACTGTATTGTGTGCCATTTATTTACTATAGGTATGGGATCCGTTATCCAGAAAGCTTCAAATTACGGGAAGGCCATCTCACATAGACTCCATTTTAATAAAATAATTTACATTTTTAAAAATGATTTCCTTTTTTCTCTGTAATAATAAAATAGTACTTTGTATCGCATGTATCTATTATACAGGTATGGGATCTATTATGCAGGATGCTTGGGATCTGGGATATACTGGACAAGGGCTTTTTGTCATTTGAATCACCATACAATCACCTTAATTCTCCTAAAAATCATTTGAACATGAAATAAACCCAATAGGATTGTTTTGTCACCAATATGGATTTATTCAGCTCAGTCACCATCAATTGCAGGGAACTCTTGTTATTACAGAGATGGCCTTTCTGTACTTCGGTGCTCTCTATCAGCAATCCCATATCTGAGCACCCGATCTTGAACACATAAATCAGAATTAAAAGCATACTAATTGAATTTATGTCCTTGTGGCCCCTCTTCTTGTTGCCGACTATCAGGGTAGTGAGATACAATGGAAGAAGTTGTGTTCTGGCTCTTACGTTAGACATCTATTCACTCCAGCCGTTATAGTTTAAATACATTTCTCTTTCTATTACAACTGCTACTATAATGACACTCTGGCAGTCAGTTGAATTGGCACATGATATACATGTGAGCAGTAACGCCACGTCAAGGCTTCAACCATGTTACTGTCCATTCACACACCTATTGCAGCAAATGGCTCACCCGATGACTTGCTGCAATAGTTCCCTATCTGGCCAGATACCGGCTGATATAAGCCGTCATGGGACCCCTCCTCCTCAGATCAGACTGTGAGGTGTAAGGAACAAAAGTTCCCCAATGAATAATCTACAATAACACACACTTCCGCACACCCACATGCTCTCACTCATTCACTCACTATTTTCTCTGTCCCTGTGGCAAATCCCATGGTCAGTGAGACTGGAATTCCACTCCCCACTGCTTTACTCACTTTATAATTCCACTAGTACTTCCCTATTCAGTAAGAATTTGATGGACCCTATCAATGAATTAAGGACACAGTTACACAGTAATTGAGGGTGAGCGTGTCCATCAGGTTTATTATAGATGATCCAGAGGAAGGCAAAAAACCCCATCTTTAGCCATCTCCAATTTGCTTCAGATGGGGGGAAAATTCCTTCCTGACTCCAAAACGGCAATCGGACCAGTCCCTGGATCAACTTTCTACTGACTATTAATACCAGCAGCCTTTATTATCTAAAAGGCCTGGTTATGGGGGATGAGGATTATTATGGGCCTATTTATCTTGACTAATATATGATTCATGGTGGGGAGGGGAAGGAGGGAGTTGTGGCTAGGCAGCATTTAGGGACCTACAGCTCTGCCTAGTCTATTCTTATTCCTTTGACCCTAAAACTTTACACCTTCACATTCACAACTCTAATGGGCTTATTTATCTTTTTAAAAAGTGGCCTACAAGCTGCAGCTCTATCTGCTGCAATATTACTCCCTCCTATTGGGACAAAGAGGCACAAGCATACGGACGGCCTCATCAGATTTTTCTACATTTTAATGGTGAACTAAATGAAACTTGCAGCCAATCAGAAGGTGCGCTATGTTCATCTTCTACATTGGTGCAATGGGGATCCCTATTTACATTCACACACCACTTCATACCTTTCATACTTATTGCAGCAAATCACAGTGTAAACAGGCTGAAAGTGGTGTTTCTTCAGCAGCTAATTTACTGTTATGATTTGCTGCAAATTTCTATCAGGATATGGCATATTCCTTATCCCACATAGCTAATCCCATATCCCTTTACTATTACCCTTATAGTACCAATAACCCATAATTATATACATATATCCCTTATTCAACATCACTATTCCCATATCCCTTTACTACAACCCTTTTAGTACCCATATCCCATAATTATATACATATATCCCTTATTCAACATCACTATTCCCATATCCCTTTACTATAACCCTTATAGTACCCATATCCCATATTTATATACATATATCCCTTATCCCACATAACCACTGCCATATCCTGTATACCTTTACCCATAAACTTTACATTTAACGTACAGTATGTGCTACAAACTACAGGGAAAAGACAGGAGAGCATAAAAGAAGAGCAAGAAACAATTGTAACATTCCTATTCCAATATAAGATACCACCCACCCTTTTTTACCTTAACTTACAGTACATTAAAGTTGAAAAAGAGGAAAAGAGAAAAGAGGAAAATGAGAAAAGAAAATGGTAAAAGAAAAGAATGGGACAGGAGTAAAGAGGAGAAGGAATCCTAACATTTCTATTTCTATATAACATCCTATCTATAAGAAAACAGTAAAACAATGGGATGGAAGTTAGAAAAGGAAGTAAACTTACTTAATTCTATACTTACCCCTAAACCTTACCTTATATAAAGAAACTGAAGTACACTGAACGGTGTTAATTAACAGTGCACTGGATTACCATAAGTGCACTGTATGTTCAGTATACATTTTTACCCTTATCCAAGGGTCTGTTAGAAAGTCCATTTAGAAAGTCCGGATTGCAGCTATTCCTTTCTTCTGGTGGGGCCTCCTGTGATGTCTTGTGTGCTAAAGAAGAAAAGAGTGCATTGTTCATAGCATAACTCTGTAAATTACGTTATAAATAGATGTCCCCTCCCATGTAAAATACACATTTCTAGGAGCCTAAGAGCACAAGCTCACTAACAAGTTGCCTCAATGTTATGAAAGTCCCATTAATACCTCAACAACTTTACTATCATTTAATACTCCTTCTATAAGTAATCCTATCTCATCTTTCCCATTCTAATTTATTTCATTTCACTGACCACTATGCCTCGAGTTCTTTCTACTTTCTGTCAAGGATCCCATGTGGTGTTAGTGTAGTCGGCTGTACAGACACTTGTACACTTGCACTAGACAGTAGACGGCAGATCTGATATTCATTGATGGAATTGGCCATGGATGGTACTTTGCCGTCATCACTTGCTGTACAGGGAGTTTGAGGTTAGTCCACATGAGCACAGAAAACACTTTACTCCTGCCATTTCCAGTTGGAATCCACATCGGAGAAGCCTTCCACATTAGCTCTCTTAGATGTCTCAGCGCAGAATCCTGGATGTATGACTGGTAACTTATCTGCTGGTGGCTATCAAAAGAAAGCAACAGAATTAGTTGTATTATATATAATTTTAAGCATGAACATATAATATATAAAACAGTATGGTCACATATATATAAATGATTAGCTAAAAAGCGGTATTTATTTAAAAATTCTGCACTCCATGATTTAGAAGAGTTTTTACTACATAGTACAGGTTTAAAACCGATAATCCAGAAACCCATTATGCAGAAATAGTTAAATTTTTTCCTGTAATAATAAAACAGTACCTTGTATATTTCAATATATTGAATCCTTCTTGGAAGCAAAACAATCCGGGTTTAATTCAGGTTTAAATTCTTTTTTGGTAGCCTTAATGTATGGAAATCCACATTAAGGAAATAACCCTTGTCCGTAAAAACCACAGGACCGAAACATTTCAGGTAACAGGCCCCATACATGTATAAGGCGTAAAATGACAGGGGTCCACTGGTCACATATATGGCCAGAGCCTACCAACTCACAGATATACAGGGAACCTACAACTGGGTCAAGGACTGTGAAGCTGCTGCAGAGCACTAAATGAGTAATAAATCTAGGACTGTGCAAAGGCAATTGCAGGTCTTTGAAATATATTTTTAAGCAGTTTAGTTTCAACAGGCTATAAGCCTAAAAATGTTAAGAGGGTTCAAGTATTATGCCCTTAAAATAGCTTAATAGTTACATGCAAAGAAGAAAAATATGACATGACAAGGTATATGGAAGCTCAGTTTCTGCAAAGACCAACCAACTGCCTATGAAATGCTCCAATAAAGTAAACAGCCTATTAGTCTCCCCTATAAAAAACTTGGCCTTCCCGACTCCCATTGCTTGGTGCAGTTATAAACTTACAATTTTGGGCTGGAAAGGTGCCTTTATTTTTCTGTTTTCCAGCTCACTCCAGTTGATTCTGGCATAGAATGAGTGCTTCCTGATGTTGCCCTTTACTTCTAAGCGTTTGCTCTTGTTCATCTCCAGAAGCTAAAAAAGCAAACAAACATTTATCTGAATATAATAGATGTAAAGTCAGGCACCATCCAACAATAGGAGGGGTGTCCAGCTTACTAGTATCCACCAAATGTATCTATATTTAACCCTCTAAATTGAAATTAGAGCACTGCTTACATTAGTGGAAATGAACCTGCATATAACAGAGGAAAAAGGTAATGGAATCCCTCACTCTATTTGAAAGTACTGCCCTCATGTACCTGATCCCTATATCCTGTGCCCCCATGTACCTGTACCCTGTGCCCCATGTACCTGACCCCTGTACCCCCATGTACCTGACCCCTGCACCCCATGTACCTGACCCCTGTACCCCAATGTACCTAACCCCTGTACCCTGTGCCCCCCATGTACCTGACCCCTATACCTGACCTCTGACCCCTGTGCCCCCATGTACCTGACCCCTGTACCCCCATGTACCTAACCCCTGTACCCTGTGCCCCCATGTACCTGACCCCTGTACCCTGTGCCCCATGTACCTAACCACTGTACCCCCATGTACCTGATCCCAAATTTTGATGTGACATTATTTCACTTGAAGATGTGTAATTGTTTCTACTTACCTTTGGCAGAAGGTCCAGCATTTCCTGGCTCATGTGACGCGGGTATTCAAGTTTTCTCTCCTTAATCTCAAACAACTCCTGTGCAGAAACCAGTGATGGGGCAAATGGCTGTCTGCCGGTGGCCATTTCGTACATGATGACCCCGAAGGACCACCAGTCCACTGCAGCATCGTACTTCTCCAATGACAAAACCTTCAGAAAAAAAGAACCAATTATCTTCTTGGGTAACATGCAGGATGCTGCCACTGATTTGTCTAAATTGGAAAACTGGGCAGCAAACTGGAAAATGAGGTTCAATGTTGATAAATGCAAGGTTATGCACTTTGGCAAAAATAATATAAATGCAAGTTAAACACTAAATGGCAGTGTGTTGGGAGTTTCCTTAAATGAGAAGGATCTAGGGGTCTTTGTAGATAACACGTTGTCTAATTCTGGGCAGTGTCATTCTGAGGCTACTAAAGCAAATAAAGTTCTGTCTTGCATAAAAAAGGGCATTAACTCAAGGGATGAAAACATAATTATGCCTCTTTATAGGTCCCTGGTAAGGCCTCATCTGGAGTTTGCAGTGCAGTTTTGGACTCCAGTCCTTAAGAGAGATATAAATGAGTTGGAGAGAGTGCAGAGACTAAGTGCAACTAAATTGGTTAGAGGGACGGAAGAATTAAATTATGAGGGTAGACTGTCAAGGTTGGGGTTGTTTTCTCTGGAAAAAAGGCGCTTGCGAGGGGACATGATTACACTTTACAAGTACATTAAGAGGACATTATAGAAAAATAGCAGGGGACCTTTTTACCCATAAAGAGGATCAGGTCCGGACTGAGAATTGAAATAGGCCCTGGCATTTGAGGTACACATAGGCCCATAAGCCTATACAGAGGCCCAAACAGCCCCCACCAGCCCACTAAATAGTGACTTTCTATGGCACCTTGTAACAGCCCCTCTGGCATTTGCCAGAACCCACAGATTGCCAGTCCGGGCCTGAAGAGGATCACCGTACCAGAGGCCACCCCTTTAGACTAGAAGAAAAGAACTTTCATTTGAAGCAACGTAGGGGGTTCTTCACAGTCAGGACAGTGAGGTTGTGGAATGCACTGCCAGGTGATGTTGTGATGGCTGATTCAGTTAATGCCTTTAAGAATGGCTTGGATGATTTTTTGGACAGACATAATATCAAAGGCTATTGTGATACTAAGCTCTATAGCTAGTATAGGTATGGGTATATAGAATTTAATTAAAAGTATGGAGGGGTGTGTGTATGGATGCTGGGTTTTCATTTGGAGGGGTTGAACTTGATGGACTTTGTCTTTTTACAACCCAATTTAACTATGTATGTATGTATGTATGTAACAGAAACACAGTTATATAAACTAGACACAGCAAAGGTGTCCAAAATAGAAAAAGACAAATAGATTTGAATTCCTCTATGTATAAATTACATAAAAAAAAGATTTCTGACCTCCGGCGCACGGTATCCAGGTGTTCCTGTCAATCCGCTGATCTTCTTTCTGCCGATCATTCCTTCAACAGCGAGGCCGAAGTCACAGATCTTGATGTGCCCGTTGTTATCCACCAAGATGTTTTCAGGCTTCAGATCACTGCAACATAAGCACAGGAAATTAACGCAGGAAATATTAGAAAGAGAAACGTGTGACGTAGTCAGGGGTAAGTAAGTACATGCACATTAAAGGTAAAATTAAGGTAAAAGAAAATAGATATTTTTGGAATATGCCCATCTGGAAGCAATAAAGTTAAGCAGTAAGAAAATAGCAACAGATAAAGGATATTTTAAAAAAGAAGTGGTACAGTAAAGGCAGATTATATAGAGAAAAAGATGCATTGCTTGGTTAAAATGAAAGGCTTAAATCACAAATTGTTGTGAGTCTGGACAGAGTGTGAGCCACTACATGGAACTGTCCCTAACTGACTGCACCAGATATAAGGGGTGCAAACATTACTGTTAGTTAGCAAAGTTAAGTATAGAGAGATATCAAGATGTGAACTATATCATGCTACCAGTGAATAGAATAGAGAAGAGACCTGAGATTTTACTCACCGGTGAATGATGCCATTGGAGTGAAGGAACTGTAGGGCTATCACCATCTCTGCAGTGTAGAATCTGTAAAAAAAAAAGCAACCAGCTTATTTCCATGGGGGATACTTATCAAATATCATGGGGGTTACCTATCACCTGTTAAATTTGACTTTTCTTGTCCTTTCATACAAATCAGTGGTGCCCTGGTTCTGCTACTGTGCACAAAGCTTTCTTATTCAGGCAAAGGCCCAAGAACCAATACACAGCAGTGTGTCAATTTACATGAAGGACATTGTAATGTATTAATTCAATTAATTTGTAAATGACTTTCTACAGATGTAATTTTGTGCTGCCTGAAACATTAGTTTGACATATTGCAGTCCTGCACAAAAAGTCTGCTCTCCTACTCCCAAGCTCCTCTGTGTATTGCTCAGCCCTGTGGGAGCATTGGCACAACCTGGACTCTTACGTCTCTGTCTGTATCATACGCTGTCTCTCTTACTCTATATTCCTCTATGGCAGTGCTGCCCAACTTCCGTGTTACAGAGGGCTGGAATTTTTCTGGCCTACGTGGTGGAGGGCCTAGAATGGAAGCCAGCATTGACCACTCCCTGTTTTAAACCACACCCATACTACCACAAGAACTTTTAATACCATATTCACATTAATGGTGGTAAAACACCAAAAACCAAATGGTTGGTGCTCACTGCAGGGATATCACTCATCACTCATATGTGAAAAATTTAGGGATGCACCAAATCCATTATTTTGGATTCAGCCGAACCTGTGAATCCTTCGCGAATCCTGAACCGAATCCGAATCCTAATTTGCATATGTGGGAAGGGGGAAAATGTTTTACTTCCTTGTTTTGTGTCAAAAAGTTTGCATATGCAAATTAGGATTCGGAATCGGTTCGGCCGGGCAGAAGGATTCGGCCAAATCCGAATCCTGCTGAAAGAGGTTGAATTCTGTCTGAATCCCGAACCACCCCAGTACACAAACACCTTAGGGGCCTCTAACAATAATTTTCAAATGCTTACAAACCCCCAAAACAAACCCTACCAGGCTCATGTCTCACAGGTAGTGTAGGACAGGCAGAATATGGTGCATACAGGGAGTATAGGGAAGGCAAAATACAGCAGGACACAGGGAAACTTATCAGGACCACTCTAAGATGAACAGTTCATACTGTGTTACATACAGTGACATAATGCTGGTGCCCCTTCGTCTGAGTGTGAACAAGTGAACAATATGAGCACTTTCAGTTTGGGTCTGAGGTGTGAAAAGTACAGGGCTTTAGGGATATGAAATATAGAGGTGTTACAAGTGTGGACAATTCAGGGGACATTACTGTCTGAATTCGAGGACAATGCAGAGGCCAGTTAATATCTGTAGTGATACATTTTAAAGCTTACACAAGGTAAGTCACAGCAGGTAGACTTTCATGTGGGGGGCCACACAAGGGGGAATCAGTTAGACAGCACTGCTCTATAGTAAGAATCTTATCACTTACTGGATGTTCTTCATTGACAGATTTCCTTGGTCTGCAATAACTTTGTGCAGTGTTCCCCCGCCGGCATACTCGAGCACGAAGAAGGCATGCAGCTGGTTAGAGAGACAAATGAAGAATTAGTGAGGAATATATGGCACAGAACTGTTCAGCAACAAGGTGAATTGGGGACTAGTTAGTTATCAAAGGGTGTTTTCCCTTGTTATGGGCATTAAGTTGGCCTTAGAAAGTCAAACCATTAATGAAACAGATTATGTATCAATATAAACAGTGTTCTGTACCTCAGACTGGAACGTGGCATGAGAATGGCATAGAAAGGGGCATCCTCTGGCGATCTTCAAGAGTCGGGCCTCCTTCATGATGCAGGTATAGTTGCCCTTGCTGGGTTGTTTGGACACCGTCTTCATTGCCACAAGTTGTTTCTTCGGTGTATATGATGCCAACATCACCTAAGAGCAGAACAAAGAGATTAGAAATAATAGAGTGTCTTGAATGTTGCTTACAACATGAATGACTGATAATATCAGAGTCAATCAGAATGTTAAAGTGGTGGTTCACCTTTAATTTAACTTTTTTTTTTGTTCAGGTAAGTTTATTGACAGTCATGAAGAGAGATAAACATTACAGAATTGTATTCTTGCATTGCAGGACATAGTTTCTCTTGACATTGTACAGCACAATTAGGCACAATAATGTAACAATATACACCTTATGCAATAACGGAATTTAATAAAACATACTGTATATAACCAAATATGTGTTTGTATTACTTTACTGTGAGGCTTAAGGGAGGTTTTCCTGTTCCAGTATGTTGGGAATGGAGTTAGCTCTTAGAGTTAGGAAGTCTAGCGTCCCAATGTTGGACATTGTGCTAACCCATAAGTCAGGGGCGGGTGGCCTGTCTGACCTCCAATTAAGGCATATCAACCTTCTGGCTTGAAACAAAGCTTTGTTCCGAAACATTTTTGTGGTTGAGGGCATTTGAATTCCTGCAAACAGACCCAATATACAGACTAGTGGATCAGGGTCCAACCTTAGGCCTAACACTTCGGATAACATATCCACAATTGCTGTCCAATAGTTTTGAATATCCTGACAGGCCCATAGTGTATGTACTAGAGTACCCTCTGACTTCTTGCATCTAAGGCAATTAGGGGAGAGATTAGGATTGATTCTATTCAGGTAGGCGGGGGTATAGTATGCTCTGTGTGTCAAATATAACTGTTGAATTTTGTGTTTGGGATTGACAGACACTCTGTTGGGTGATTTGAGGAGGGACTCCCACTGTTTATCATTTAATTTAACTTTTAATATGCTGTAGAATGGTCAATTCTAAGCAACTTTTCAATTAGTCATCATTATTTATTTTCTATAGTTTTTAACATCTTCTAACTTTTTACCGTTTTTAAATGGGGGTCACTGACCCCATCTAAAAAACAAATGCTCTGTAAGGCTACAAATGTATTGTTATAGCTACTTTTTATCTTTCTATTCAGACTTCTATTCATATTCCAGTCACTTATTCAAATCAATGCTTGGTTGTTAGGTTAATTTGGACTCTAGCAACCGGATTGCTGAAACGGCAAACTGGAGAGCTGCTGAATAAAAAGCTAAATAACTCAAAAACCACAAATATTAAAAAATTAAAACCAATTGCAAGTTGTTTAAGAATATCACTCTCTACATCATACTACAAGTTAAAGGGGTTGTTCAACTTTGAGATAACTTTTTGTATGATGTAGAGAGTGATATTCTGCGATAATTTGCAATTTGTTTAATTGTTTTTATTATTTAATGTTTTTTAGTTATTTAGCTTTCTATTCAGCATTTCTTCAATTTGCATTTTCAAGCAATTTGGTAACTGGGGCCCAAATTACCCTAGCAACCATGCATTGATTTGAATAAGAGACTGGAATATGAATAGGAGAGCACCTGAATAGAAGGATCAGCAATAAAAAGTAGCAATAACAATACATTTGTAGCCTTACAGAGCATTTGTTTTTTTAGAAGGGGACAATGATGCCCATTTGAAAGCTGCAAATCAGAAAACGACAAATAACTATAAAACATAAATAATGAAAACCAATTGAAAAGTTGCTTAGAATTGGCTGTTCTATAACATGCTAAACGTTACTTAAGGTGAACCACCCCTTTAACTCAAAGGTGAAAAACGCCTTTAAAGACATTGCCAAGTGCTTGATTGTACTTCCATGTTTTCTGTACAGATTTATACCAGATAACAAAAGAGATTTCTATATTGGCAGGCCCCGCACTCACCTGTCCAAACGTGCCTTCTCCTAGCTCTTGGTGGAATTTGTACCTCTGTATGTCCAGGGGGGCTGGTCTTTTCTCATCCACATGGGATTTCTTCGGTGCACTTCCACCTTGTGGGAACAAAACAAATTCAGTCAAAAGCCCATATCAAAATATTTTATGCATTGTATATTTTCCTAAATATATCTATCTACCTATAAGTACCTCCATAACAATTAATGGTGGCTAAGGCAGCACCCACATTTAGAGAAATACTCTTTATCTTTATTATTTGTGAGTATTCCTAGCATTTAGTGTAAGAGGGATTTTATTTAAGCCTTTGGGGTTTTCAATTTTCCCTAACTGTCCTAACTGTTCCACCTAACTGTCCATATATGTTTTCTAAAAAATACAGAAATTTTAATTAAAGCAGAGGGATGGATTTGTGGAAACCCCCACCCCCCAACAGCAGGTCCGGACTGAGAATTAAAATAGGCCCTGGCATTTCAGATACACAGAGGCTGAATCAGCCCACATAGAGGCCCAAACAGCCCCCATCAGCCCACTAAATACTGACTTTCTATGGGACCTTATAGCAGCCACTCTGGCATTTGCCAGAACCCACAGATTGCCGGTCCGGGCCTGCCCAACAGGACCCACCAATGTGGGCAGTTAAATAACTATCTTGACTCTATATTAAAAAGAATTAAAAGTAAATGTAACAGAAAATAAAAATGAAATACGTTTCTTGCATATTCCCCTTACCTTCCAATGGATCTTCTGGGCTCCTTGGTCTTTTCCTCTTGTCCTGCTCCTTCCTTCTTCTGCTGCTCTGAGGAATTTTCATCTCTTCTAAGCCGGTTTTCTTTTTACTTTTAGTTGTTTCTTCTTTCTCTTCTTGTCTTCTCTTCTTGCTCTCAGGTTTACTGGTCACATCTGAGAGACTTTCTTTTCTCTTCTTTGTTTGATCTTTTCTTACAGCTTTTCTTTTATTCCTTCCATCTTCAGGGGGCTTCTCCTCTACATGGATTGTTTTTTTACTCTCAGTGTGTCTCTTCTTCCTATTTTGACTGGAGTTGGTCTTCTCTTCTGCATCTTGCTTCTTGGCTTTCTTCTCTTTCTTCTTCCCACTTTCATCCTGTGGAAGTTCTCTCTCTTCTGGAGTCAAACTCCTCTTTTTCCTCTTCTTCATCTTCGCCTTCCTTCTCCTTCTCCTTTTATTGTAATTCTATGTCGTTTTATCCAAAATTTGTCTTCTTTTATAGCATCCGATGTGGCAATCTCTCTCGCTCGCTCCCTCTCTCTCCACCGTCCAAAAGACAGTTGGGCAGTGGCAGTTGACAACCAACAGTTTACTCAGGAGAATCATGTGACTAGCAGCAGTGAGACATCCAACCAATAGCAGTAGCTTGTGCCATTAGCAAAAATCTAGTCTTACAATCACTGACACCAGGAACCAGAGGACAGATTGGTGCAAATAACTTAACTAACTAACTTAACTAAATTGCTTTCATTATGTCCATCTACAACTTACTGAGGTTTCCTTTTGGGCAGGGTCCTCTTTACATTTTTGGATTGGGTTTTTTTGTATTCTTGTAAAGTTAATGTATAAACCCATTGATTGTACAGCATTGAGGGATATGTTGGTGCTTTCTTAATATGTGTAATAAACTGTAAGGTAAGTTTGACCTTTAAACATGTGATGAGAGTGTGAGCAAGTGTCCATTGTGTAATGTGGATAAAGAAATCTTTGTCTAAGGGCAATGGCATGAGGGATTTTGGGCTTGTCCATAGCATTTTGTAGTAGCCCAGGAAACAGGGCAAAGTTGGGTGTTTTGGTGTTGTGTGTTTAGGCTATTAAAAAACAACACAGCACGTAAAATCACCGAAAATCAAAAAATGAGGGTCTATTTGTATGAATCTGGCAGTGGATCCCAGGTCTAATTTTTATCAGTAGTGATCACTTCAATACAAAACTACGGTATATAGTGTATATTTAAGGAATATTTCTCCTCATCGGTTCATTTCCTCCCAGGCTGCTCTTTATTGTTCTGCTTAATGGAGCCCTTAAACTAAATTCAAAGAGTCAAAGTTCACCACTCAATTTTGTTTCTGCACCCAGGGCCACCATTAGAAATCATAGGACCCCATATAATATAATTATGTGGCCCCCATTACCTCCCCACCACACAGTATAAAGGCCACACAGACATGGGAGCTATAAAAATAAATGAAACACTTTTGGCCAGAGGATTATTAAGCCTGCCACCACGTCAAGGTAGACTCTTTAAGCAGGTACCTACTCAAACCTAAATTGCACTTTGGTTTAGAATCATTCTGCATTTCTAATGTACAAATAAGAGCCATTTAGTTTAATCCCTTGGCCAAAAAATAACCAGTCCTAATAAGGGCGATGGAAGGTGGACATTTGCCGCCTGCTGAAAATCTACACAACCAACGGGAAGCAAGTCTGCTGAAAATCTCTTCCCCATGAACTCAAAATTCGACCAATCAAAATTTATTATAAAAATCAATTTTTTTAAACTGGGGTGAATAGGATCGACCTGAAAACTTGAATCGAATTAGAATCAAATTTTATTTGAATTTTAAAAACTCGATTCGAGTTGCAAAAAACTTCAATTTATTCCTGAACGTCCCCCATTGACTTAAACAAGAATTCAGCAGGTTTTAGTAGGTGAATAGTCGAATTTGAGTTCTTAAAGGGCCAGTGTATGATAAATCTTAAAAATCGAATTTGAATTTTTTGAAAAACTCGAATTGAATTGGAATAAATCCCTAGTTGTATATGACAGTTTTGCCCATAAAAGTAGAAAATTCGAATTTCAAATATTCAATTTGACCCTTGATAAATCTGCCCCAAAATGTTGTGTGAGTAACACAGAATTGGGGTCTGACGTGAGCATGTGAGCCCAGTAACTCGGGTTGCCATCAGTAATCAGGGGCCCCTTCTACCAAGTTAGAAGGAATGTGATTATTAGCCCACCAGTCACCTGGTTGGTGACCCTGCCAGCAAGTGGAATGGAAATGAGTGATTTGCTGTGGCCTCTAATTATGTCCAAACCCCATCCAAACCCCAAATCACTTCTTGGTGTCTGCTGAAACACCATTTATATAGGATGCTAGTATAATGAGCAACCCAACTTAATCACTGTGCCATAACAATTGTACCATACCCTGCATTTTACCCCAGGGCTACTGCCACATCTTTTCAATGGTGGGTGCGTAATACTCAGACCCCAATAAACCAAGACAGCATTTCCACTGATCTAATCTTCCTTTAATTCTACAAAAACCAGTTGCTTAAGATTAATTACAAAATACATTCTCAGACACACACAGAGTTTCCTTCCCACCCCACTGACACCAGAGGGTGACACCAGAGAGCACAGGAAACTGGCAGGCCCGGACTGACAATGTGCCCGTACGGGCAATTGCCCGAGGGGCCGCTCTGTTCCTTACTAAGTGGGCCGCTCTACTGTCCGGGAGTCAACTGTCCGTGCAAGTCCCCTTCCCTGCCCTTTTCCCTGACTGTGTGGAGCAGTGAAACAGACCTCTCTGCAGCCGTGCTGTCTCCTGTTATACGTCTCCTAATAATCCGCTCTCTGCTAGCAAGTCTGACAGGCTGCAGACAGCAGACATGATTAGTGGATTGCAGAGTGAGCCTCAATTAGAAATGGTCTGCTGTTTGCAGCCTGCCAGCAGAGAGCTGATTATTAGAAGTACAACAAGAGACAGCACGGCAGAAAGGTCTGTTTCACTGCTTCACACAGTCACTGAAAAGGCAGAGGGAAGGGGACTTTCTTGGGCATTTCTCATAGTACTGAAAATTACAAGTTGGCAATGCAACAAAAAGGGTGTGGAGCTTGGGTGAATCAGAACATTACTGTGTCTATTAAAAATCACATTTGAACATTTTGCCACCCACTCAGCTGGGAATCATGTGTTAAAATGCTGGAACTGGCACTGTGTCCTTTAGGTGATTACTTATTTACTGTTCTGGATTCTCATGGAACTACACTACAGCACTTTGGGGCAAATTCACTAAGCGCCGAAGCACTGAACGCTAGCGTTAATTTGCTAGCGTTTGGCATTTTCGTTACTTCGCAAATTCACTAACGAACGCTGGCGTAGTTTCGCTAGTGTTACTTTGCACCCTTACGCCTGGTGAATTTTCGCTACAGACGTAACTACGCAAATTCACTAACGCGCGCAGTGTACTGAACGCTACCTTTTACGCTAGACTTCCTTCGCCACCTCAGACCTGGCGAAGCGCAATAGAGTAGATAGGGATTGTTTCAAAAAAAGTCAAAATTTTTTCTAAGTCCCAAAAAACGCTGGCGTGTTTTCTATATTATGGGTGATAGGCTGAAAAAGATCGAAAAATTTTTTGGGGCTCCCCTCCTTCCCCCCTACATTTCCTGACTCATGGCAACTTACCTAGACAGTGGGCACATGTGTAGGGCAAAATAAAATTTTTATTTGATGTTTTGAAGGTTTTCTAGCCATTTGTAGTGCTGATACGTATTCCTCCATTGAAATTTGAATTTGGCGCCGTATGCAAATTAGCCTTCGCTAGCGTAACTTCGCTTCACTTAGCGAATCAACGCTAGCGCAACTTCGCAATCTTACGCTACCCCTGTGCGCAACTTCGGATTTTAGTGAATTTGCGGAGCGCTGGCGAAACTACACCTGGCGAAGTGCAGCGAAGTTGCGCCTGGCGCAACTACGAATGTTAGTGAATTTGCCCCTTAGTCTTCAGGAGTAGTTCAAACTTATAAAGTTGGAGCCAATGCAGCACTGCATAAAAGTAGACATTTGCCCACAATGATGTGGTGCCTAGGCGTTCATGCCCCAACAAGACCTTCAGCACATGTAGTAGTTCTACAGAATCTGGATAGGGTTGCCACCTTTTAATAAGTACAGTTAAGCGAGAAAGGCAGCTCTTTATGCACATAATTTTTGCAGTTTTACCCCAATATATGTGTGAATGAGTACAAAACCATTGTGTGTTTACATGTGGGCTGCTTTGATTTTTTTTGCCCGGGCTGCTTTTTACTCCCAGTCCGGCCCTGGAAACTGGTATTAGAGGGGCTGCATGGTGAGAGGCTCCTTCCCGTGGATTCAGAGCCCAGAGGCTCCCCCTTCCCACAGACTGAGGCACAACACTGACAGAGGCAATACAAGTGATATAGTTGGCGGAGTAGCTTTGTGGGTGACTCTTCCAGGAACAATACCAGCAGCCTGTCTCTTGGGCATCAGCTGCTCACTAACTGTATGGACACACACACTGACACACACACACACACAGAAGGAGGGGGATTATTTTGGGGGAGGCTAATACCTCTCCCACCCCAGATTTCATACGATTTCGACATCCTAAAGGCTACAGAATATCTCTGAGAAACCTTACACTATGGCTCCCCATTGATTGCTACAGTAGCCATTCAGCACAGGGACTGCCACAGGGTTTTGAACCGGACAGACAGCTTTTTCCAGGTACAGTCCGGTTTACAACTATCTGGCCGGTTGTCTCACTTCTGTAAACTGGACAAAAATGCTGCTGCTCTGCCCCTTACAAAAGCTCCCCCAGTCCCTGGTCTGTTATGAGTGTTGCCAACTTCCCTACCGGCTGCCTGTCTGCAACGCAATGTGCTGAACACCTCCTCCGTACTGTGAAGTAAGCTCTCCCATATAGTAACTGAGCAGCACACAGAGTTTTGCCCGCCCACATCACCAAGCCCTCGCTCGCAAGCTCCATACGTCACTGTGACTTGATTGATACTCTCTCTCAGTCAGTCTGCAGCAGAGAGAGACGTCACGTCACGCAGCTGAACGTCTCCCTGTCAGGGAGTTTAATGCTGTTCTAGCCTTTTTCTCTATAATTTGATGCGGACAATTGCTTACAAGATTATATAACTGACCTGGATGCACTAATATCTAGTTCCATATTGCCTATACCCTACTCTGCCAATCCTTTTAGCAAGAAGACTGAACAAGCCTCAGACCGAGCGATCACTGAAAACATGCAGCATTTGCTTTACTACATATATTTTGAATAAAGTGTCAACTATTTGCTGCCGCTCCTATAATTCCATATTTTTACAGACAGACAGTTACAGACGTATTTAATAAGAGCAGGCATCAATGAACGCAAAACTACTGACACCAGATAGGAATCTGTGTATTATGACGATTTCCTGTCTGCTCCAGATCGAGGCTTTGCACGCATTCTAATATTTCTGGCGTCAGCTGAGACGTCCTTCACCGGCATTTGATCATTTCTGGGTGGATTGGTTGCTTTACGGTGTTATTGCTGGTGAAATTGGAGGCTAATTTCCCTGTAGTGCTGTTATGGCTGCTGCTGCGATGGAGGCAGGTAATAAATATCAGTGGCTGTGTGACTAAAATGCCTTTAAGCTTCTGGTTTCGCAGGTCTATCGTATCAATAATGTGACTGTATTTTCACAATAAGAAAGAATAAGAAATCTAAGGCTTCTCTAGAACCAGGAGAGTTGGGCTCCAATAGAGTTCCAGTAGCTGCCACTGACATATTTAAGTAACATTTTCCAGAGACCTTTTATCATTCACTTCAGTCCTTGTCCCAGAAGTAGAGCTTACAGTCTAATGTCTGTTTATATATATATATATATATATATATATATATATATATATATATATATATATATATATATATATATATATATATAGACTTCGAATAGAGTCCGTACTCTCAGGTCTTAAAAATAAAACTTTTTTTTATTAATAAAAGCTAAAGGGCCCCACTAAGATCTTTCTCAAAGTATCAAATAAACCATGGATATGCCTTATATGCCTTCAGTAAAGATGACTGTAGACTTCGTCAGATGCAAGTGCCCGGTATTTAAAATATGTATAGCATAACTTCCATTAACATTAAACAGGCAATAAGTTTACTAAAATTCGCATTTGTACTACAGATATAGGATTCCTTATCCGGAAACCCGATATCCAGAAAGCTCCGAATTACGGAATGGTTGTCTCCCATAGACTCCATTTTATCCAAATAATCCAAATTTTTAATGATTTCCTTTTCCTTTGTAATAATAAAATAGTAGCTTGTACTTGATCCCAACTAAGATACAATTAATCCAGCCTATTGGGTTTATTTAATGTTTAAATTAATTTCTAGTAGACATAAGGCATGAAGACCCAAACAACGGAAAGATCCGTTATCCGGAAAACCCCAGGTCCCAAGCATTCTGGATAACAGGTCCCATACCTGTACTATTCAATATTTATACAAATAAACAATTAAAAAAAGAAACAAAAAAGAAGAAAATAAATAAATAAAAACAGATACAAAGTAACGCTGCTCTTAATTGTAACCATCTTATACTTTCCTCCTGCCTAATCTTAAAGTTTAAACAGACCAAACTATGTCACAAATGTATCGAAAATGGAGAATGGCACAAAGTAACGTCAGTCTGTAGCTTTAATTAATAAAAAAAGTTTTATTTTTAAGACCTGAGCGTGCGGACTCTATTCGAAGTCTGTGTTATATTTGTTGATTCTGCACCCAGGAATATCACTTGGTTTTTATATATATATATATATATATATATATATATATATATATATATATATATATATATATATATATATATATATATATATATATATATATATATATATATATATATATATATATATATGCACTCACCTCCGCCATTCGATAATTTCGCCAGGTGCTAACCAAATTCAATATAAAGTCCAAAAAAAGTTTTGAAATATATTAATAATATAAGGACCTGCTATGTTCAGGGGTATAGTTTCTTTGTAAATGTACCCCTCAATCCACCTATATCCCTCAGTCCTTACATGTCGGATTGTGAGTTGGCAACTTTATACTACCATTTTCGTTTCTTTGGTGTTAAATAAATAAGGATTTGAGTTCATTGTCATTTTTTTTTCTCTTTTTTTGATGAATATTTAATCAAGGTAAAATATCCTATAAACGTTATTAATTACTGTAGATATATTAATAATATTGCTTACTAATGAATCACTGATAAAAATGCT
The DNA here is from genome assembly GCF_017654675.1 of Xenopus laevis. Classification (NCBI taxonomy): domain Eukaryota; kingdom Metazoa; phylum Chordata; class Amphibia; order Anura; family Pipidae; genus Xenopus; species Xenopus laevis. The sequence goes on along the minus strand of NC_054374.1, from coordinate 39,961,084 downwards.
GTTATTTGTCTTTTTCTTATTCCAGATGAGCAACATCGGATTCGCTTCCAGTTAGAATTGGAATTCGTTCAGTGTTTGGCAAACCCTAATTACCTCAACTGTGAGTATTTCTGAATCCCTGTTCTATTTTTGATGGAATCCCAAAAGCTTAAAAAAACCAATGCCTGCCATTTTGTATAAAATACTTTGGCCATAGGGATGGAGTCCCTGTCTATAGAAAGAAAGATAATACGTTTACTTTAACACACAAATAAATGCACTTCATACCTTATACAGCAAGTATTTATCAAATAAAAATAACTCAATTAAATATCAAATATAAGTTGTTCTGGTCAATAATAGGCTTTATATAATTATCTCTTTTGGTTGTCACTACATTTGAAGCAGGAATACGTTTGTCTAGTTCAATCTACACAACCGTCTATAGCTGAATCAAGGGAAGTTTAACAAAACGTACCAACACTTCGGGTCAGGGCACACAGGCAGATTCATGGAGATTAGTCGCCCAGCGCCTGTTCTTTGGGTTGACTAATCTCCGAATTGCCTCCCCGCCATCTTAAATGTAAAACGCCGGCGCGATGGCACTCAGAGCGATTCATTTTCCAAAATCACCCGAAGTTGCCTCACGTGGAAACTTTGGTCGACTTTGGAAAACGAATCGTTCAGAGTGCCATCCCGCCGGTGATTTAATTTTAGCTGGCGGGAAGGCAGATGAGGCAGTTTGGGGAGATTAGTCACGGGGTGACTAATCTCCCCAAATCTGCCTGTGTGCCCTGACCCTTAAACATATACCCCTTGTTTTTAACCCCACGAATATGTCACTCACCTGTGTAAATAAAACATCCATCCCAAAGTAATTTTTTTCAATTGGCAAGTGCCCAAATCTGTTCTTGGTGTAGTCTCATTAATGCTTTATACACAGACAGAATGTTAGCTTCCTTATATTGAAGTACTTTAATTTCTGTGAATATGCCTATTGTATTTACGTTACATGCTAAATGGCTAATGCCTGCTGTGGCTATGTATTAGTAGCAGACCTTTCATGAATGGCATACATGGTATTCAGGGGACTTCGATGTGGCTAACCAAGCTGAGGGGGTAGAAAAGTTTTTCAAGTAGTACTGGGGTTGTTCAGTCTGGTACAAAAGGAAACCACTAAAATCTTTTTTTTTTTTTTTTTGTAGATGTGAGTTATTCAAGGGTAAACTACGAGGAAAGGTTCTGTCTCCCAAATAAAATCTTCTCTGTCATAGCTGGAATGCTTTCTATTGAAATTACAAATTATTAACTCTTGTGGTTGGGTTTCTCAATCGTAAGATGAAGGCAGACTTTCATCATTTATGTGATTGCATGTTGGCATCCAGAGGTCTAAATGATTAATGTGGCAAGGGTCTTTTATGAAAGAGTGCAAATTAGAATGTTAATTCTTTAATGTAAGTTCTGTATAATTGTAAATGTCTTGTAGAATTAAAGAAAAACAATCACTTTCCTGGGCTGATGCTCCTATTAGAAAAAACTGCACCGGCCTGAGTAGATCAATCCTCTTCTTTTTCTTTCTTTGATGCCTGGGGCAGAAGTATGTGCAGTAGTGTAAAAAAAAACACCCTTTTAAATTAAAGCTCGGCTCTTCACTTTTCTGCATGTGTGTACCTGCACAAAGAAAGTAAAAGTAGAAAATGATCACTACGTGATGCTTGCATAGCACCGGCTTTATTGGGGATTGGGTAAGTGATAACAATCACTGGGGGGGGGTGGTCATTTGGCATTTGCACCCCAGTGATTTGCACTTTAGTTCTCCTTTAAGTCTTGTTTCTAATTAACATCAGATTGTTATTATAGTGATTTATATAATTTGTGTTGTGATTAAATGTGGAAGGCTATTTATCGGGTGTTTTTTGTTAAAGGGGCAATAAATACTCTATAAATAAATAAATACTCTATTAACATCCAAAATAGGGCTTGTGCTAGGCATGAATTATATTGGTCTCCATGGCTTACTGTCCAGAGTTGGTAAATGAACCCCACTGAGTTTTAATAAATAAGGGTTGTCATTGTTTAGGAAAGGAGAGCTCTGTCTACTATTAACGTCTGATCTCTGTTTATTAACCACCAACTTCTTAAAAGATTATGTTATCTAAAATGTAGGTTGGTCACTACAAAGCCCTGCATGGCTGCCTGCAGTGTTACAAAGGAGACCGCTTATCCTCTAAACAAAAAGACACAGTGTGGAGTAATAATAGAGTATAGTTAAACGTATATTAAATCCTATTTTATGGTTTTAATTGAATTTGGATGATTGAATGTAGCTAGCATCCATTGCTTAAACATTTTGTCATCTCCTTAAAGCGATACCGACACGTTCCTATAAAAATTATAGGAACATGTCAGTATCAAGTAGTTGCTGCGCCCTGAATAGTTCCCCTGAAAGCCGCCACCAGCCCCGCAAACCTTTTGCGCAGCGGACTCAGCTAACTGATCTTCTGTCTTGCTTCCGTTATGCTGGGCTGGGGGCGGAGCGATCCTTCCATAGGCTGAAGTCCTGTTTTCAATCGTAATTAGCTTATGGAAGGATTGCGCCGCCCCCAGCCCAGCATCACTGAAACAGCACAAAAGATCTTTTAGCTGTGTCGGAGGGGCGGGTCAATGAAGGTTCGCGGGGCTGGGGGTAGAGGCCTGCAGCGGGAGAAATTCCAGGTCAGCGGTTCTGTGGGTTTGAGGGTCTGGCCGAGGGTCTTCTCAATAGCGATTTGTACTCCTTTTTTCTGATCACGTCTACTTCCAATGATGTCACTTCCGGTTTACAATGATAGCACTTCCTGATTCTTGATGGTCAGCGGGTCCGGGTTGCGGTAAGGTACTTGCGGGTCGGGTAGCGGGTCCAAGCGGGTAAGAATGAGGGTTGCGGATTGCAGGTTGCGGGTACAGGTCGGGTACGGGTTCCAAAAAAATGGACCCGCCCAGGACTCTAGCTGTGGCGGCTTTGAGGGGAACTATTCCAGGTGGAGCAACTACTTCATACTGACACGTTCATATGATTTTTATAGAAATGTGTTGGTATCTATTTCATAAACGCAGAACATTTCTGCAGTAAACAATTAGCTATAAATTGCATATACATAATCTGAGTATTCAATGAGATAAATATTGCAGTTTAAGAAATGGGATTAGCAGTCTGTGAATTTATATCCTTAAAATGGCCATAGATGCAAAGATCCGATCCTAAGATCAGACTTCCCCATCTCCGTACCAGCCACTAACCATACAGATCAAAGTCTTACCAGTCAGATCAAATAAAGTAGTAAAGAACAGATCAGCCAATGTTCTGCCCCTGACAACAATCGTACGATATCTATGTCCGATAAAGCTAGTGACAGTCTCCCACTGAAAATCGTACGATCAGCAATACACGCAGAGATATTATCAGCAGCCGACAGGAATGTTCTAACCTGTCCTATCGACCAAACGACCGATCTCCGCCGGACGAAAAATGTCGGGACTCTCCACACACAGTCCGAAAATCGTACGAATCCTCGATTCGTACAATTGGATCTATGTGTCTATGGCCAGCTTTAGACTATAAGAATATAAGAAAAATGGCAAATAAAGCAACTCTCTTGAGGTACTTTACTCAGGGACAATTTACTGCAATAAGGAGCAAGTTAGTGCTTTGATTTGTTAACTGCATGGTATGGTAACCAATTCTCTGTTAACTTTCTCCCATATTAATAACATGGGCACCAAGTCTTATTTTTACTGGCCTGGCAAAATTCTGTCCAAGTGGCAACTATACACCAGGGGGGCAGACAAGAATCTACTGAATGCATTAAAATAGTAGTACTTTTTTCCTCCACAGTTTTGGCCCAAAGAGGATACTTTAAGGACAAGTCTTTTGTGAATTATCTGAAATATCTGCTGTACTGGAAAGATCCAGAATATGCTAAATATTTAAAGTAAGTAATAATGTACAATTAACTGGTTTAGTATCTATTACTGTTTTTTAGTTCAGCACGAGCAGTGTGAGACCTAGAACCTATTGAATAAATAAGACTACGGTACTTTGAATTGTGGTCAGAAGGCAAGCTTTTTCAGAAGTTGACATTTCTTTGAATTTTCACCAGTGGAAAATAAGAAACACTTCTGGTAAAGACCCAAGGGCTGGATATGGCCAACTAAGAGATTTGTATGGTCCCTCAAGCATATTGCATAGTGAATAATTGGCCCAATATATGGACATATATATAACAGGATGGACAGCACTAACCTAGATTGTACTATTTCTGTAAAATGTGAGGTTGTAGTTTTACTGATATATAAAGGCATAATTGCTGTGCATTCTATATCAGTCAGACTTTTGAGTGTTGGGTTCATCTTCATGGATACAGATAAAAATATGGATAGGTACAGTTTGTTTTAAGTGGTGGTGTAAGAAATAGTTTTAACTAGTAGACTTTTTTTTTTCTGAAGCTGCACAGGGAGACCCCAAGACTTTGCTAACCTGATATGAAACTAGCTACTGATGGGATGATTGGAGGGCTGGCCATCACTCAGGGCAGCTGGCTTATCAGTCTTAGTTATTTATTTTAGGCAGCATATGAGATCTTCAGTTCCCTATTCATGATATAATTGGGCTAGGCAATTTCTGTGCTGAGCATGCAGAATAGGCACCTCTAGCAGCCCGATTGCCCTGCTACTGATGCACTATGTACAACATATTTCCTTTATTTAGTCTAATTCTTAATGCATTTGTAGTTGCACTTTGAGCAGTGTATAATTTACTATACAAGCAAATATAGTATGTTTATTGTGCAATATCTGGATCTTCTGTGCAGACTGGAAGCCATGAAGCTTTTTTTGGAGGGTAAAAGGAGATGGAAAGGTTAAAACTAAGTAAGCTTTATCAGAAAGGTCTATAAAAATACACCAGTAAACCCTTTAAAGTAATGCTGCACAGAGTCCTCTGTCAAATGAAACACAGCATTTCTGTTCTTCTATTGTGTATAAATGGGCTTCTGTATCAGACTTCCTGTTTTCAGCATAAACCTCCAGGGCTAGGGCTTGAGCATGCTCAGTTTGCTCCTCTCCCTTCCTGCTATAATCTGAGTCCCAAGCTATGAGTGAGCAGGGAGAGACTCAACTAGGAAGTGATGTCACAACAAGCTAGTATGGCAGCTGCTCTCCTAAACAAACAGAGAGAAGTTCTAGAGCCGTTTACTCAGGTATGGTAAAGCATTCTGCAGAATAAATATAGCATTCTAGCTTGCACTGTTGCGGTTGATCTATTGGCAATAATCTGTCTCAGTAGCTTTCCTTCTTCTTTAAAGCATGCCTTCTAGTCTCTCTATGGGGACAGCACAGAATTAAGTGTTATAAATGAACTTGTATTGGAAAACCATTTGTGTTCTGAAACTTCACTGGAAGACAAAAATGTCTTTCCCTGGTTTATTTCTTTTTCTGTTCTCTAGGTACCCACAGTGCTTACATATGTTGGAACTGCTGCAGTATGAACACTTCCGGAAAGAGCTGGTAAATGCCCAGTGTGCCAAATTCATCGATGAACAGCAAATCTTACACTGGCAGCACTACTCTCGCAAGAGGATGAGAATGCAGCAAGCCCTGGCAGAACAGCAGCAGCAAAACAACACTTCCAGCAAATAAATGTGCCCAGTTGTCTCCAGACAGCTATGTGTTTGAGACTTGCCCCTGTTCAAGCCAGTCATGTGGGAATCCAAGGCCTCCATGATAGGACTATGACTGCAGATGCACATCTCTATGAAGTTGTAGATCATGGTTTCATATAGTGGAATTGACTATGCCACTATGGACTGTTTATACAAGCACAATCCCTTGCAACTACATTTTCAGATACAGTTGAATTCTAGCCTTGATGTGCTCTGTTAGATCATAGTCACTTACCCTCTGGCCAGTGACTAAACTGTATAACAATTCAGTGTACAATAAAATAAAAATTATACAGGCACATCATCATAGAGTTAGCAGCTCATTCCAAGCTCGAGTGGCTGATAAGAATGTAAATAAATGTCAATAATTGTTATATGCCCTAACCTAGCTGGAGCACCCAGGCTGTGTAGCGTGGATTATTCTCCCAACAATATATAAGGGTAGGACGACACAGACGTTTTCGGTGCGATCCGACGCACTGCAACAAAACGCTTGCGACGGAAATAAGGTAAGAGATCGAAATGTTGGATGAAGTCGGAGCGTTGATACGACATGACTTTCGGAGGCAGACACAGCATCTGCCTCCGACATTCGCGTCGGATCAACACTGTGACTTCATGCGTTTTATCGCAGCGCATCCGATCACGCCAAAAACGTCTGTGCAGTCCTACCCTTAGTCTTAAAGAATGATGTTGGTCATGTAAGAGCTTTGTTTTTTGTATTCATTTCTTTCTGCTTCAAAAATGTTGCTTTGGGACCAGAAATAATTTTTTTCACTTGCTCCCTGTTTTGCATTTTTGACCATTTGTGAAGTTTTATTTGTAATGTTTCTCGTTCTGATGTTTCAGGCAGTCGCTTTCTGACATGTGTTGTTCATTTAAAGAGTATAGCCTTCTTTCAATAGAAACACTGGTGCAGAAATGCAAGGTTTCATCTATATTCTTTAACCCAGGACCAAAGGATTTTTACTGAGATGAACTATTTTCCCAGAATGACCTAAACTGTCGACATCTGCCTAATTTGTTTGTTATTCCACTTTATGGAAAGATTTTAACATCTGTGCAAAATATACAACTGATTTGTCAAGCCTTATGTAATGGCCCAAACTGGAAGTTGATCCAGGAAAATGGATTAATGTGTATTTCTAAACTGTCCTGGGAACTAAAGATGCAACATTATAAATATGAATGTCAGGGTTCCCATATAATCATGATTCACCTTATACATATAATTTTTCATGAATGAGGTTTGCTATGGGGCTTAAGATGATGTGGTTTAGTGACAGGTGCATATTGAAAACAAGTGATCCTGCATTATGAACAATATTTACCTGTCTGTAAAGAGGAAAAGGCAGGCAGAAGTTTGAGGGCAAACCAAATAAAGCTTTATTTTCTGTAGTCCCTATTACATGCTTCTTACTGATGCACTTATCTGTATGTTGGTGTCATTTTCCTACAGAGACCGGTTGATTTACCAAGGGGAATTTCAGAAAAATCACGATTTTGGAAAGGCTTGACAAAATGACAGATTCTCATACATGCAGAAAAGTTTGGTGATACCTTTTATTGGCTAACTGAATAAGTAACAATTGCAAGCTTTCAGGTATTTTGCAATTGTTACTTATTCAGTTCAGCCAAAAAAAGGTATCACCACACTTTACATTTTCTGCATTTTTTCAATGGCTAACACGGTACAACATTTCAACCATGATTCTCATAAAAATGTCTGCTCTGGCAAATTCACTGAATTATGACAGTTAAATTCCACCATCAGGTCCTCTAGTTCAGAGGTCCCCAACCTTTTTTTATTCGTGAGCCACATTTATATGTAAAAAAGAGTTGGAGAGCAACACAAACATGAAAAAGTCCATGGGGATGCCAAATAAGGGCTGTGATTGGCTATTTGGTCGCCCCTAGGTGTACTGGCAGCCTAAAGGAGGGTCCGTTTGGCAGTACACCTGGTTTTTATGCAACCAAAACTTGCCTCCAAGCCAGAAATTCCAAAATAAGCGCCTGCTTTGAGGCCCTAGGGAGCAACATCCAAGGGGTTGGAGAGCAACATGTCGCTCGCGAGCTACTGGTTGGGGACCACTGCTCTAGTTGGTCAAATCTTTGTTTATTAGCACTGAAATAGCTGCTCTTCTGACAGGGAATGTCAATCCTCTGTAAACATCATCTCCACTAGATCAGCTTTCAGGCATTCCTCTTCCACCAGCTTCTTTGGCTAATATAAAAAGAGCAAATACATCATAATCAGAATTCCTATTGTAGAGTGTAAGCAGGTAGAATGTATTTCCTGGCAGTCATCATCAAAGAGCTTTAAAGGCCTATACAACTTCACTTGTGCATGCTGACAGTATCAGACTGGAATACTCCCTTACTTACAGTGGTGCTTGAAAGTGTATGAACCCTTTAAAACGTTCTAAATGTTTATATAAATGATTAAAATGAATAAACTGATTTTCAAACAAGTCCTAAATGTAGATGAAGAAGGACTATGCAATATTTTATTACCACTGTGTATTCTGATGCGCTGCTCATTATCAGCATCAGCCTAACATCCTTTTTAAAGGGTATGTAAACTGTAAAATTATGTTAAATGTAAAATTGCTATTCTAAACACTTTTGTAATAAAAATACATTGGATGAGTTTATAAAAACAACCAGTCAAATGCAAAATATGGACAAAGATCACTGGTGAGGCTGCATTTCTATCATGTTGGGAGTAGAAAACTTGCCCCATTAAGTATTCATTCAATATATACTGTGCCTAGCAAAGTCTTCCTCCCTTCATATAAGGATATGTACATGTACAGGTATGGGACCTATTATTTAGAATGCTAGGGGCCTGGTGTTTACTGGATTACGGTATTTTCTGTAATTTGGATCTTCATACCTTAAAGGGGTGGTTCACCTTTAAGGTAACTTTTATTATGTTATAGAACGGCCAATTTTAAGCAACTTTTCAATTGGTTTTCATTATTTTTTATAGTTTTATAGTAATTTGCCTTTTTTTCTGACTCTTTGCAGCTTTTAAATGGGTGTTGCTGACTCCCATTTAAAAACGAATGCTCTGTAAAGTTACAAATGTATTGTTATTGTTACTTCTTAAAGGGATACTGTCATGGGAAAAACATTTTTTTTTCAAAATGAATCAGTTAATAGTGCTGCTCCAGCAGAATTCTGCACTGAAATCCATTTCTCAAAAGAGCAAACAGATTTTTTTATATTTAATTTTGAAATCTGACATGGGGCTAGACATTTTGTCAATTTCCCAGCTGCCCCAAGTCATGTGACTTGTGCTCTGATAAACTTCAATGACTCTTTACTGCTGTGTTGCAAGTTGGAGTGATATCACCCCCTCCCTTTTCCCCCCAGCAGCCAAACAAAAGAACAATGGGAAGGTAACCAGATAACAGCTCCCTAACACAAGATAACAGCTGCCTGGTAGATCTAAGAACAGCACTTAATAGTAAAAACCCATGTCCCACTGAGACACATTCAGTTACATTGAGAAGGAAAAACAGCAGCCTGCCAGAAAGCATTACTCTTTCAGGCACAAGTCACATGACCAGGGGCAGCTGGGAAATTGACAAAATGTCTAAATCTAAATCAAATCACATTTATTGCCATCTCTTCTGCATACAAAAGAAATCATACACAATGAGACAAAATTGCATAAGTCCGTTTTCCTGCCCCTACCCAATATGATACACACTCACAAGCCAGCATATACAAAAAGACATACTGCAATGTACACTTGGAGAAAAAAAAGAAAAAGGTATTTTCCCCTTTAAAAGTTCAAATAGAATAATGTGGAGCTTAATAAACAACACCCGAAGTGCACTGGGCTTGCTCAGCTTTAGTAAGAGAAAAGGGATCAACATATGCGTTACTGTACTGTTACTGTATTTAGCAGGACGGACCATACAAAACAATGGTAATTGTCAGATTGATGGGTCAGCCACAGAAAGTTGCAAATGCAAATATGCTATGTAGAATTCATTGATACTGTATATCAAATTAGTACTGACCACAGCATAATGTATATACACGTATCTTAGTCATTCACACATCCTTGTAAGTAATTTGGGAAGGACTGGGCCTTGGAACATATACTCTTGCCTTATATAGATACTTGGAGGGTAAATGCATAGCCACTATAGGAGGCATATAGGCTGTAGCACAGGTCTCTCTCAGTGTGGCTGTCATGGGTATTAGAGTCCTGCAGTGGGTCAGGTACCCACAAAAACCTGCTAAAACCTGCTGTACCCTGCGGGTTGCAGGTAGAAGTTTCGGGAGCAGGTATAGACGCGGGTCGGCGGTTCTCTGGGTTTACAGGTCAGGATGCGGGTCTTCTCAATAGCGAGTTTTAATCTTTTTTTTCTGATCACACCTACTTCTAATGAGGTCACTTCCGGTTTACAATGACGTCACTTCCAGTGACAGAACTTTGTTTTCAGGCACTTATCAATAATCTCCTTTTTTTCTGATCACGCCTACTTCTAATGATGTCTCCTGGGTTACAATGACGGCACTTCCTGTTTCTTGATGGTCAGCGGGTCACGGATCGGGTTGCGGATAAGGTACTTGCGGGTCGGGTAGGGTAGCAGGTTCAATCGGTAAGTATGCGGGTTGCCGGTCCGGGTTTAACAAATTGGTTCCACGCAGGACTCTAATGGGTATGTTTTACTGGCAATTCTTATTATGCATATAATTTGTAACACAGTTCCACACAATAAAGATACTTAGTTATCACCTTGTGAGTGGTGATTTGACCACAATACTTTACACAAAATAATATTACAGATTTATGAATTTGTACATGCAATAAATAACTTACTAAGGTCTCTCTCCAACCTGGCAGTATATAAAAACCGATCTTTCTGGAAGGCTCTTGAGTTCCCCACGGACCACTGGTTCAGCTTCAAAAAACGAAACATAAGCATGTTCATTTGTTAGCATCATTTTGCAATGTCGATGATTTTTTTTAATCCCACATAGTGGTTGACTAACTGAAAATTATTTTTGTAAGAATGGAATGTCTTGTAATGTTGCTCTGATTAGAACTAACTCTAGTCACCAACTCATTTTTTAAGACACCATTGCCAAACTTAAATTTTCAGCAGACGCTGTTGTTAATACCTTGAAAAAACATAAAGCAAATTGCAAAAATGCCTAGAACAGTGCTCTGAGCAATTGCATTTGTTCAGAGGGTTCAGATTTCCTTTAAAAATCTAAGAGAGTTTATATAATAACACTGAACCTTGGCACTTTAGTTGAGGACTTCAGATAACGATCTCTTCTAAAGACAACAGATAAGCTTAATAACTCACCTGTCATTTTCATCTTAAGGAAAAGGAAAGCCAAATGATATTTCAGTAAAATCATACAATGCATGCAAAACTTGTAGACATTTGCTGGTACAGGTATGGGATCTGTCATCTGAAAACCCATTATCCAGAAATCTCCGAATTACAAAAAGGCCATCTCCCATAGACTCTTTTATCCAAATAATCCATATTTTTAAGAATGATTTCCTTTTTCTCTGTTGTAACATCTCTACATGTAACCTGCCAAACTGCTAGTTGATCCAAAGAAGGTAAAAAACCCCAATTGAAGCCTCTCTAATTTGCCTCAGAAGGGAAAAAATCCTTCCTGACTCCAAGATGGCAATTAGACCAGGCCCTGGATCAACTTGTGTTGATCCAAGTGTTAAACATGATGGGAGCCATTGTCTGGTGCCTTACATCTAACAGGCTCTATGTGTTGCCCTCACTACACATCAGCTATCAGTTTTTTTCCAGTGTCTATTGTTTCTGTTCATTATAAAGATAACCATACGTTATAATATCTGCTTGTTTGGCAAGGTCACCAAATGAGTGGATCTTTCTCCTATATGTACACCTTGAGTTGGGCAATATTAGGCTTATCCAAACATTTGATCCTCAAGCCAACGATCAGGAAGGAACGTTTCTAAAGCAAGAGCAGCCCCCTCACCTTTCTTGCATGGGGATCCGGGGGAGACTGTAACACTAATGTGGAGAGTGCAATTGCGCTCTCTCCCAGTAGTCAAGCTGGATTTCCAGTTTAAAAACGGAAAATTAGACTTTTAAAGTTATCCGGGCCCCTTGTAACCCATTTGGTGCTGCTGCCTGAGACAAGTTTTTCAACCCACCTCATTGGCGAGATCATAATTGCCGCTATGTCAGCTTCCGATCAAGGGCGGCATCAATGTGCAGATGTTTCCTCAATTCAAGGATTTTTAGGCCTGTTCGAAGGTCCCATACACAAAAGATAAATTGACAAATTACTCTGAATGGCAATCTGCCCAGGTTTGGCCACCTTTAGTTGTGTCTAACATTTTCAGTGTTTTGAAATCACTTCCAGTGCTCAGCATTAATACGCCATTTGCATGTGATTCAAGTCTGCTGTGGCTACTGATCCAACCAGCTGTGAGTGGCTTCAGCTCCAGGGTTCCACAGCATCAATAGGCTCACTTGCACACAATAAAGAAGAGACAAGATGATGTAACAACACTTAGCACACCTATATACAGAACTTGGTGGATGTAATTACCTCTAATGCAGTGATCCCCAACTAGTGGCTCGCAAGCAACACATTGATCACCAACCCCTTGGATGTTGCTCTCAGAGGCCTCAAAGCAGGTGATTATTTTTGAATTCCTGGCTTGGAGGCAAGTTTTGGTTGCATAAAAACCAGATATACTGCCAAACAGTTTTGATAAACATTTGTAAATAAGCCCTTAAAGGAAAACTATACCCCCAAACATTGTAGGGCTCTATAAAACAATTTTGCATGAAAGAGCTCATGTGTAAACCCTGTTTCATCTAAATAAACCATTCTCATAAAAATATACTCTTTTAGTAGCATGCTCCATTGGGTAATCCTAAATAGAAAATTGCCATTTTAAGAACTAAGGGACCATATGATTCACAATGCACAGAAGCAAACCAAGGGCACACATACATGTTAGGTCACATGATCCAATTAATGGACAAAGTTTTTTACTCCCACTTCTCTTCCTTTTATAGTTAGAGCTGAAGTATTTCTGGTCAAGTGATTTTCGAGAAAGCACAAAGAATATCATAAAATGGTGGCCCGAAGTGAAACATATTAAAGGGCAATATTTAATAATATCTATATTCCAGTTTGGTGAAATTCTTTAAATGGCCACTTAATATGATGTAAACCAGGGATTCTCAACCAGTGGCTTGTGAGCAACATGTTGCTCTCAGACCCTTTGGAGTTGCTCCCATTGGCTTCAAAGCAGGTGCTTCTCTTTGAATTCCTGGCTTGAGGGCAAGCTTTAGTTGCATAAAAACCAGATGTACTGCCAAACAGAGCCTCCCATAGGCTGCCAGTCCAGGTAGAATCTACCAATAGCCAATCACAGCCCATCCCCAGGAACTTTTTGCCTGCTAATGTTGCTCTCCAACTTTTGTTTACATTCCATGTGGCTCACGGGTAAAAAAAAAAAGGTTGGAGACCCCTGATGTCAACTATATTGGTCCAAAAGAGTGGACAACAGTCCCCAAGCATTTTTCCTTTTCTGACATGCATTAAAGTGTGAATTGTATAATATGATTGGTGCTTAGTAGCAATCTCTCCTATAATACAACAGGACAGTGAGACAAAATCCTTCCAATCAATGTCTAAACAGTACAAATTAGCTCCACATTGTGTTGAGTCCTCAGAAGGAAATTATCCAGATAGGGTAATGGAAACAAATCCTTCTCTGTCATGTATCTGCTAATTTCTCTGTCTCCTTCTTACAACAGCAGGTCTAAAGAAATCAAATGGGAAAACTGACATTTTCTTGCATTTTTTTCAATTTAATATTATAAAAAGACCCTTTTTGATTAGTTTTTAAAATTATTGTAAATACTATACTACACTGTTACCATGACAGCACTTGTTCTCTATGATTGGTAAACTGTAGTGGTCATTTTAACCTACCATCAAAAATGTCTCCTAGCAACCAAAATCTCAAGAGCCCATCTCTTTAAAACAGTCAGGATTATCATTCAGATTCAGATTTATTCAGCTCAGTCACCATCAATTGCAGGGAACTCTTATTATTACAGAGATGGCCTTTCTGTACTTCGGTGCTCTCTATCAGCAATCCCATATCTGAGCACCCGATCTTGAGAACATAAATCAGAATTAAAAGCAAACTAATTGAATGTATGTCCTTGTGGCCCCCCCTTCTTGTTGCTGACTATCAGGGTAGTGAGATACAATGGAAGAAGTTGTGTTCTGGCTCTTACGTTAGACATCTATTCACTCCAGCCGCTATAGTTTAAATACATTTCTCTTTCTATTACAACTGCTACTATAATGACACTCTGGCAGTCAGTTGAATTGGCACATGATATACATGTGAGCAGTAACGCCACGTCAAGGCTTCAACCATGTTACTGTCCATTCACACACCTATTGCAGCAAATGGCTCACCCCATGATTTGCTGCAATAGTTCCCTATCTGGCCAGATACCGGCTGATATAAGCCGTCATGGGACCCCTCCTCCTCAGATCAGACTGTGAGGTGTAAGGAACAAAAGTTCCCCAATGAATAATCTACAATAACACACACTTCCGCACACCCACATGCTCTCACTCATTCACTCACTATTTTCTCTGTCCCTGTGGCAAATCCCATGGTCAGTGAGACTGGAATTCCACTCCCCACTGCTTTACTAACTATATAATTCCCCTAGTACTTCCCTATTCAGTAAGAATTTGATGGACCCTATCAATGAATTAAGGACACAGTTACACAGTAATTGAGGGTGAGCGTGTCCATCAGGTTTATTATAGATGATCCAGAGGAAGGCAAAAAACCCCATCTTTAGCCATCTCCAATTTGCTTCAGATGGGGGGAAAATTCCTTCCTGACTCCAAAACGGCAATCGGACCAGTCCCTGGATCAACTTTCTACTGACTATTAATACCAGCAGCCTTTATTATCTAAAAGGCCTGGTTATGGGGGATGAGGATTATTATGGGCCTATTTATCTTGACTAATATATGATTCATGGTGGAGGGGAAGGAGGGAGTTGTGGCTAGACAGCATTTAGGGACCTACAGCTCTGCCTAGTCTATTCTTATTCCTTTGATCCTAAAACTTTACACCTTCACATTCACAACTCTAATGGGCTTATTTATCTTTTTAAAAAGGGGCCTACAAGCTGCAGCTCTATCTGCTGCAATATTACTCCCTCCTATTGGGACAAAGAGGCACAAGCATACGGACGGCCTCATCAGATTTTTCTACATTTTAATGGTGAACTAAATTAAACTTGCAGCCAATCAGAAGGTGCGCTATGTTCATCTTCTACATTGGTGCAATGGGGGATCCCTATTTACATTCACACACCACTTCATACCTTTCATACTTATTGCAGCAAATCACAGTGTAAAAAGGCTGAAAGTGGTGTTTCTTCAGCAGTTACTGTTATGATTTGCTGCAAATTTCTATCAGGATATGGCATATTCCTTATCCCACATTCCTATTCCCATATCCCTTTACTATAACCCTTATAGTACCAATAACCCATAATTATATACATATATACCTTATTCAACATCACTATTCCCATATCCCTTTACTATAACCCTTTTTGTACCCATATCCCATATTTATATACATATATCCCTTATTCAACATCACTATTCCCATATGCCTTTACTATAACCCTTTTAGTACCCATATCCCATAATTATATACATATATACCTTATTCAACATCACTATTCCCATATCCCTTTACTATAACCCTTATAGTACCCATATCTCATATTTATATACATATATCCCTTATCCCACATAACCACTGCCATATCCTGTATACCTTTACCCATAAACTTTACATTTAACGTACAGTATGTGCTACAAACTACAGGGAAAAGACAGGAGAGCATAAAAGAAGAGCATGAAACAATTGTAACATTCCTATTCCAATATAAGATACCACCCACCCTTTTTTACCTTAACTTACAGTATATTAAAGTTGAAAAAGAGGAAAAGAGAAAAGAGGAAAATGAGAAAAGAAAATGGTAAAAGAAAAGAATGGGACAGGGGTAAAGAGGAGAAGGAATCCTAACATTTCTATTTCTATATAACATCCTATCTATAAGAAAACAGTAAAACAATGGGATGGAAGTTAGAAAAGGAAGTAAACTTACTCAATGCTATACTTACCCCTAAACCTTACCTTATATAAAGTATACTGAACGGTGTTAATTAACAGTGCACTGGATTACCATAAGTGCACTGTATGTTCAGTATACATTTTTACCCTTATCCAAGGGTCTGTTTAGAAAGTCCATTTAGAAAATCCGGATTGCAGCTATTCCTTTCTTCTGGTGGGGCCTCCTGTGATGTATTGTGTGCTAAAGAAGAAAAGAGTGCATTGTTCATAGCATAACTCTGTAAATTACGTTATAAATAGATGTCCCCTCCCATGTAAAATACGTATTTCTATGAGTCATTTAATACTCCTTCTATAAGTAATCCTATCTCATCTTTCCCATTCTAATTTATTTCATTTCACTTACCACTATGCCTCGAGTTTTTTCTACTTTCTGTCAAGGATCCCATGTGGTGTTGGTGTAGTTGGCTGTACAGACAGACACTTGTACACTTGCAGTAGACAGACGGCAGATCTGATGTTCATTGATGGAATTGGCCATGGATGGTACTTTGCCGTCATCACTTGCTGTACAGGGAGTTTGAGGTTAGTCCACATGAGCACAGAAAACACTTTACTCCTGCCATTTCCAGTTGGAATCCACATCGGAGAAGCCTTCCACATTAGCTCTCTTAGATGTCTCAGCGCAGAATCCTGGATGTATGATTGGTAACTTATCTGCTGGTGGCTATCAAAAAGAAAGCAATACACTTTGCTGTATTATATTATATATCATTTTAAGCATGAACATATAATATATGACACGTAGCTAAGAACCCAAACATTTCAGTTAACAGGCCCCATACATGTATTAGGACAATTTGAGGAATGGAGTCATACATAGTTTCCCAACTCTTTCAGTGTTATTTTCCAACCGCTTTACTGACACCCAACAAAAGATTTTTTGAAGTGGCTGGCGATCTGTCTGATGGGCGAAGGCGTAAAATGACAGGGGTCCACTGGTCACATATATGGCCAGAGCCTACCAACTCACAGATATACAGGGAACCCACAACTGGGTCAAGGACTGTGAAGCTGCTGCAGAGCAATAAATGAGTAATAAATCTAGGACTGTGCAAAGGCAATTGCAGGTCTTTGAAATATATTTATAAGCAGTTTAGTTTCTCCAGGCTATATGCCTGAAAATGTTAAGAGGGTTCAAGTATTATGCCCTTAAAATAGCTTAATAGTTACATGCAAAGAAGAAAAATATGATATGACAAGGTATATGGAAGCTCAGTTTCTGCAAAGACCAACCAACTGCCTATGAAATGCTCCAATAAAGTAAACAGCCTATTAGTCTCCCCAATAAAAAACTTGGCCTTCCCGACTCCCATTGCTTGGTGCAGTTATAAACTTACAATTTTGGGCTGGAAAGGTGCCTTTATTTTTCTGTTTTCCAGCTCACTCCAGTTGATTCTGGCATAGAATGAGTGCTTCCTGATGTTGCCATTTACTCCTAAGCGTTTGCTCTTGTTCATCTCCAGAAGCTAAAAAAGAAAACAAACATTTATTTGAATATAACAGATGTAAAGTCAGGCACCACCAAATGTATTTATATTTAGCCCTCTAAATTGAAATGAGAGCACTGCTTACATTAGTGGAAATTAACCTGAAGAAGGTAATGGAATCCCGTCACTCTATTTAAAAGTACTGCCCCCATGTACCAGATCCCTGTACCCTGTGCCCACATGTACCTGACCCCTGTACCCTGTGCCCCCATGTACCTGACCCCTGTACCCCCATGTACCTGACCCCTGTGCCCCCATGTACCTTACCCCTGTGCCCCCATGTACCTTACCCCTGTGCCCCCATGTACCTTATCCCTGTGCCCCATGTACCTGACCCCTGTGCACCCATGTACCTAACCCCTGTACCCTGTGCCCCCATGTACCAGATCCCTGTACCCTGTGCCCACATGTACCTGACCCCTGTACCCTGTTCCCCCATGTACCTGACCCCTGTACCCCCATGTACCTGACCCCTGTGCCCCCATGTACCTTACCCCTGTGCCCCCATGTACCTTACCCCTGTACCTCCATGTACCTGACCCCTGTACCCCCATGTACCTAACCCCTGTACCCCCATGTACCTGACCCCTGTTCCCCCATGTACCTGACCCCTGTTCCCCCATGAACCTGACCCATGTGCCCCATGTACCTGACCCCTGTACCCTGTGCCCCATGTACCTGACCCCTGTGCCCCATGTACCTGACCCCTGTACTCCCATGTACCTGACCCCAGTACCCTGTGCCCCCATGTACCTGACCCCTGTACCCTGTGCCCCCATGTACCTGACCACTGTACCCCCATGTACCTGACCCCTGTTCCCCCATGTACCTGACCCCTGTACCCCCATGTACCTGACCCCTGTACCCCCATGTACCTGACCCCAGTACCCTGTGCCCCCATGTACCCTGTGCCCCCATGTACCTGACCCATGTACCCTGTGGCCCCATGTACCTTACCCCAAATTTTGATGTGACATTATTTCACTTGAAGGTGTGTAATTGTTTCTACTTACCTTTGGCAGAAGGTCCAGCATTTCCTGGCTCATGTGACGCGGGTATTCAAGCTTTCTCTCCTTAATCTCAAACAACTCCTGTGCAGAAACCAGTGATGGGGCAAATGGCTGTCTGCCGGTGGCCATTTCGTACATGATGACCCCGAAGGACCACCAGTCCACTGCAGCATCGTACTTCTCCAATGACAAAACCTTCAGAAAAAAAGAACTAATTATCTTCTTGGGTAACAGAAACACAGTTATATAAACTAGACACAGCAAAGGTGTCCAAAATAGAAAAAGACAAATAGATTTGAATTCCTCTGTGTATAAATTAGATTAAAAAAAAAAAAGATTGCTGACCTCCGGCGCACGGTATCCAGGTGTTCCTGTCAATCCGCTGATCTTCTTTCCGCCGATCATTCCTTCAACAGCGAGGCCGAAGTCACAGATCTTGATGTGCCCGTTGTTATCCACCAAGATGTTTTCAGGCTTCAGATCACTGCAAAATAAGCGCAGGAAATTAACGCAGGAAATATTAGAAAGAGAAACGTGTGAGAGTGAGTCAGGGGTAAGTAAGTACATGCACATTAAAAGGTAAAAGAAAATAGATATTTTTGGAATAGGCCCATCTGGAAGCAATAAAGTTAAGTAGTAAGAAAATAGCAATAGATAAAGGATATTTAAAACAAGAGGTGGTACAGTAAAGGCAGATTATACAGAGAAAAAGATGCATTGCTTGGTTAAAATGAAAGGCTTAAATCCCAATTTGTTGTGAGTCTGGACAGAGTGTGATTCACTAAGAGGAACTGTCCCTAACTGACTGCACCAGATATAAGGGGTGCAAACATTACTGTTAGTTAGCAAAGTTAAGTATAGAGAGATATCAAGATGTGAACTATATCATGCTACCAGTGAATAGAATAGAGAAGAGACCTGAGATTTTACTCACCGGTGAATGATGCCATTGGAGTGAAGGAACTGTAGGGCTATCACCATCTCTGCAGTGTAGAATCTGTAAAAAAAAAAAAAAGCAACCAGCTTAATTCCATGGGGGATGATCAAATATCATGCGGGTTACCTATCACCTGTTAAATTTGACTTTTCTTGTCCTTTCATACAAATCAGTGGTGCCCTGGTTCTGCTACTGTGCACACACCTTTCTTATTCAGGCAAAGGCCCAAGAACCAATACACAGCAGTGTGTCAATTTACATGAAGGACATTGTAATGTATTAATTCAATTAATTTGTAAATGACTTTCTACAGTTGTCATTTTGTGCTGCCTGAAACATTAGTTTGACATATTGCAGTCCTGCACAAAAAGTCTGCTCTCCTACTCCCAAGCTGCTCTGTGTATTGCTCAGCCCTGTGGGACCATTGGCACAACCTGGAAAAGTGTCGGACTGGGGGCCCACCAAAGAACCATAAATCAGGGGCCCACTCTCAGTACTATTATTCTTCCTCTCCTCACTCAACCTCTATTCTCCTAGTCTCTATTCTTTACTTACTATAATTTATTATCCCATCTATTTAGCCTCATTGTTCTCAAAGAAATAGGGAATGGTCATGAAATAGGCCAAATGTTTAGCAGAACAAGGGCCCACTGACACCTGGGCCCACCGGGACTTTTCCTGGTATCTCTGTGGGTGAGTACGACACTGACCTGGACTGGATGAACAGTTCATACTGTGTTACATACAGTGACATAATGCTGGTGCCCCTTCATCTGAGTGTGAACAAGTGAACAACATGAGCACTTTCAGTCTGGGTCTGAGGTGTGAACAGTACAGGGTTTTAGGGGTATGAAATATAGAGGTGTTACAAGTGTGGACAATTCAGGGGAGATTACTGTCTGAATTTGAGGTTTAAACAATGCAGGGGCCAGTTAATATCTGTAGTGATACATTTTAAACTTTACACATGGTAAGTCACAGCAGGCAGAATTTCATGTGGGGGGGGCACAAGTGGGAATCAGTTAGACAGCACTGCTCTATAGTAATAATCTTATCACTTACTGGATGTTCTTCATTGACAGATTTCCTTGGTCTGCAATAACTTTGTGTAGTGTTCCCCCGCCGGCATACTCGAGCACGAAGAAGGCATGCAGCTGGTTAGAGAGACAAATGAAGAATTAGTGAGGAATACATGGCACAGAACTGTTCAGCAAGCAAGGTGAATTGGGGACTTGTTAGTTATCAAAGGCTGTTTTCCTTTGTTATGGGCATTAAGTTGGCCTTAGAAAGTCAAACCATTAATGAAACAGATTATGTATCAATATAAACAGTGTCCTGTACCTCGGACTGGAACGTGGCATGAGAATGGCATAGAAAGGGGCATCCTCTGGCGA
The DNA here is from genome assembly GCF_017654675.1 of Xenopus laevis. Taxonomy (NCBI): domain Eukaryota; kingdom Metazoa; phylum Chordata; class Amphibia; order Anura; family Pipidae; genus Xenopus; species Xenopus laevis. The sequence continues at coordinate 39,940,341 of NC_054374.1, read as the reverse complement.
TCTTCAAGAGTCGGGCCTCCTTCATGATGCAGGTATAGTTGCCCTTTCTGGGTTGTTTGGACACCGTCTTCATTGCCACAAGTTGTTTCTTCGGTGTATATGATGCCAACATCACCTAAGAGCAGAACAAAGAGATTAAAAATTATAGAGTGTCTTGAATGCTGCTTACAACATGAATGACTGATAATATCAGAGTCAATCAGAATGTTAAAGTGGTGGTTCACTTTTGATTTAACTTTTTTTGTTTTTGTTTGTTCAGGTAAGTTTATTGACAGTCATGAAGCGAGATAAACATTACAGAATTGTATTCTTGCATAGCAGGACATAGTTTCTCTTGACATTGTTCAGCACAATTAGGCACAAAAATGGAACAATATACACCTTATGCAATAATGGAATTTAATAAAACATACTGTATATAACCAAATATGTGTTTGTATTACTTTACTGTGAGGCTTAAGGGAGGTTTTCCTGTGTCAGTATGTTGGGAATGGGAAATTTCATCAACCAAGGGGACCAGATCTGATGGAATTTTGACATTTGCCCCCTTTTTCTTAGAGTAAGGAAGTCTAGCGTCCCAATGTTGGACATTGTGCTAACCCATAAGTCAGGGGGCGGGCGGCCTGTCCAACCTCCAATTAAGGCATATCAACCTCCCGGCTTGAAACAAAGCTTTGTTCAGAAACATTTTTGTGGTTGAGGGCATTTGAATTCCTGCAAACAGACCCAATATATAGACTAGTGGATCATGGACCAACCTTAGGCCTAACACTTCGGATAACATATCCACAATTGCTGTCCAATAGTTTTGAATATCCTGACAGGCCCATAGTGTATGTACTAGAGTACCCTCTGACTTCTTGCATCTAAGGCAATTAGGGGAGAGATTAGGATTGATTCTATGTGTCAAATATAACTGTGGAATTTGGTGTCTGGGATTGACAGACACTCTGTTGGGTGATTTGAGGAGGGACTCCCACTGTTGGTCAGTGAGGACTCCTAGGTCTTCCTCCCATTTAATTTAACTTTTAATATGCTGTAGAATGGTCAATTCTAAGCAACTTTTCAATTAGTCATCAATATTATATTATAGTTTTTAAACTATTTGCCTTCTTCTTCTAACTTTTTACAGTTTTTAAATGGGGTCATTGACCCCATCTAAAAACAAATGCTCTGTAAGGCTACAAATGTATTGGTATTGCTACTTTTTATTATTATCTTTCTATTCAGGCCTCTCCTATTCATATTCTAGTCACTTATTCGAATCAATGCATGGTTGCTAGGGTAATTTGCACCCTAGCAACTGGATTGCTGAAACGGCAAACTGGAGAGCTGCTGAATAAAAAGCTAAATAACTCAAACACCACAAATAATAATTAAAAACAATTGCAAGTTGTCTCAGAATATTACTCTCTACATCATACGTAAAGTTTAAGGGGTTGTTCGCCTTTGAGATAACTTTTTGTATGATGTAGAGAGTGATATTCTAAGATAATTTGCAATTTGTTTTAATTTTTTTTATTGAAGGTTTTTGGGTTATTTAGCTTTTTATTTAGCATCTGTTCAATTTGCATTTTAAGCAATTGGGTAACTATGGCCCAAATTACCCTAGCAACCATGAATTGATTTGAATAAGAGACTGGAATATGAATAGGAGAGCGTCGGAATAGAAGGATCAGCAATAAAAAGTAGCAATAACAATACATTTGTAGCCTTACAGAGCATTTGTTTTTTTTAGAAGGGGACAATGATGCCCATTTGAAAGCTGCAAAGAATCAGAAAATGACAAATAACTATAAAACTATAAAACATAAATAATGAAAACCAATTGAAAAGTTGCTTAGAATTGGCTGTTCTATAACATGCTAAAAGTTAATTAAGGTGAACCACCCCTTTAACTCAAAGGTGAACAACCCCTTTAAAGACATTGCCAAGTGCTTGATTGTACTTCCATGTTTTCTGTACAGATTTATGTCAGATAACAAAAGAGATTTCTATATTGGGAGGCCCCGCACTCACCTGTCCAAACGTGCCTTCTCCTAGCTCTTGGTGGAATTTGTACCTCTGTATGTCCAGGGGGGCTGGTCTTTTCCCATCCACATGGGATTTCTTCGGTGCACTTCCACTTCCACCTTGTGGGAACAAAACAAATTCAGTCAAAAGCCCATATCAAAATATATTATGCATTGTATACTTTCCTAAATATATCTATCTACCTATAAGTATCTCCATAACAATTAATGGTGGCTAAGGCAGTACCCACATTTAGAGAAAAACTCTTTATCTTTATTATTTGTGAGTATTCCTAGCATTTAGTGTAAGAGGGATTTTATTTAAGCCTTTGGGGTTTTCAATTTTCCCTAACTGTCCTAACTGTCCACCTAACAATATATGTTTTCTAAAAACATACAGAAGTTTTAATTAAAGCAGAGGGATGGATTTGTGGAAAACCCACCCCCAACAGGACCCATCAATGTGGGCAGTTAAATAACTTTCATGACTCTATATTAAAAAGAATTAGAAGTAGATGTAACAAAAAATAATAATGAAATATGTTTCTTAGATATTCCCCTTACCTTCCAATGGATCTTCTGGGCTCCTTGGTCTTTTCCTCTTGTCCTGCTCCTTCCTTCTTCTGCTGCTCTGAGGAATTTTCATCTCTTCTAAGCCGGTTTTCTTTTTACTTTTAGTTGTTTCTTCTTTCTCTTCTTGTCTTCTCTTCTTGCTCTCAGGTTTACTCGTCACATCTGAGAGACTTTCTTTTCTCTTCTTTGTTTGATCTTTTCTTACAGCTTTTCTTTTATTCCTTCCATCTTCAGGGGGCTTCTCCCCTACATAGATTGTTTTTTTACTCTCAGTGCGTCTCTTCTTCCTATTTCGACTGGAGTTGGTCTTCTCATCTGCATCTTGCTTCTTGGCTTTCTTCTCCTTCTTCTTCCCACTTTCATCCTGTGGAAGTTCTCTCTCTTCTGGAGTCAAACTCCTCTTTTTCCTCTTCTTCATCTTCGCCTTCCTTCTCCTTCTCCTTTTATTGTAATTCTATGTCGTTTTATCCAAAATTTGTCTTCTTTTATAGCATCCGATGTGGCAATCTCTCTCGCTCGCTCCCTCTCTCTCCACCGTCCAAAAGACAGTTGGGCAGTGGCAGTTGACAACCAACAGTTTACTCAGGAGAATCATGTGACTAGCAGCAGTGAGACATACAACCAATAGCAGTAGCTTGTGCCATTAGCAAAAATCTAGTCTTACAATCACTGACACCAGGAATCAGAGGACAGATTGATGCAAATAACTTCTAAATTGCTTTCATTATGTCCATCTACAACATACTGAGGTTTCCTTTTGGGCATTCTGTATTCTTGTAAATTTAATGTGTAAATCCATTGATTGTACAGCATTGAGGAATATGTTCGTGCTTTCTAAATATGTGTAATAAATTGTAAGTTAAGTTTGACCTTTAAACATGTGACAAGAGTGTGGGCAAGTGTCCATTCTGTAATGTGGATATAGAAATCTTTGTCTATGGGCAATGGCATGAGGGATTTGGGGCTTATCTATAGCATTTTGTAGTAGCCCAGAAAAAAGGGCAAAGTTGGGTGTTTTGGTGTTGTGTGTTTAGGCTATTAAAAAACAACACTGCATGTAAAATCACCCAAAATCAAAAAATGATTTGTATGAATCTGGCAGTGGATCCCAGGTCTAATTTTTATGAGTAGTGATCACTTCAATACAAAACTATATAGTGTATATTTAAGGAATATTTCTCCTCATCGGTTAATTTCCTCCCAGGCTGCTCTTTATTGTTCTGCTTAATGGAGCCCTTAAACTAAATCGAAAGTGTCAAGGTTCAAAGCTCAATTTGGTTGCTGCACCCAGGGCCACCATTAGAAATCATAGGACCCCATATAATATAATTATTTGGCCCCCACTCCCTCCCCACCGCACAGTATAAAGGCCACACAGACATAGGAGCTATAAAAATAAATGAAACACTTTTGGCCAGAGGATTATTAAGCCTGCCACCACGTCAAGGTAGACTCTTTAAGCAGGTACCTACTCAAACCTAAATTGCACTTTGTTTTAGAATCATTCTGCATTTCTAATGTACAAATAAGAGCCATTTAGTTTAATCCCTTGGCCAAAAAATAACCAGTCCTAATAACGGCAATGGAAGGTGGACATTTGCCGCCTGCTGAAAATCTACACAACCAACAGGAAGCAAGTCTGCTGAAAATCTCTTCCCCATGAACTCAAAATTCGACCAATAGAAATTTATTATAAAAAATCACACTTTTTAAACTCGGGTGAATAGGATCCACCTAGAAAACTTGAATCGAATTAGAATCAAATTTTATTTGATTTTTAAAAACTCGATTCGAGTTGCAAAAAACTTCAAATTGATTCCTGGATGTCCCCCATTGACTAAAACAGGAATTCAGCAGGTTTTAGTAGGCGAATAGTCGAATTTGAGTTCTTAAATGGCCAGTTTAAGATAAATCTTGAAAATCAAATTTGAATGTTTTGAAAAACTCGAATCGAATTTGAATAAATCCCTAGTTGAATTTGACAGTTTTGACCATAAAAAAAGTAGAAAATTCGAATTTCAAATATTCAATTTGACCCTTGATAAATCTGCCCCAAAATGTTGTGTGAGTAACACAGAATTGGGGACTAATGCTGAGCATGTGAGCCCAGTAACTCAGGGTTGCCATCAGTAATCAGGGGCCCCTTCTACCAAGTTAGAAGGAATGTGATTATTAGCCCACCAGTCACCTGGTTGGTGGCTCTGCCAGCAAGTGGAATGGAAATGAGTGATTTGCTGTGGCCACTAATTATGTCCAAACACCATCCAACCCACAAATCACTTCTTGGTGTCTGCTGAAACACCATTTATATAAGATGCTAGTATAATGAGCAACCCAACTTAATCACTGTGCCATAACAATAACAATTGTACCAAACCCTGCATTTTACCCCAGGGCTACTGACACATCTTTTCAATGGTGGGTGCGTAATACTCAGACCCCAATAAACCAAGGCAGCATTTCCACTGAACTAATCTTCCTTTAATTCTACACAAACAAGTTGCTTAAGTTTGATTACAAAATGCATCCTCAGACACACACAGAGTTTCCTTCCCACCCCACTGACACCAGAGGGTGACACCAGAGAGCACAGGAAACTGGTATTAGAGGGGCTGCATGGTGAGAGGCTCCTTCCCGTGGATTCAGAGCCCAGAGGCTCCCCCTTCCCACAGACTGAGGCACAACACTGACAGAGGCAATACAAGTGATATAGTTGGCAGTGTAGCTTTGTGGGTGACTCTTCCAGGAACAATACCAGCAGCCTGTCTCTTGGGCATCAGCTTCTCACTAACTGTATGGACACTCACATCACACTTGCGCCTGTTTTGTAAGGTGTAGGACTGCCCTGCTGGCTGCTGCTCAGACTGAGGGAGGGTGTGGGGGGAGCACAGGGCCGGCAGATCGCTCACCATTAGGACCCAGGAGCAGCTTTTTCTTCCTGCACACTGTGACTGAAGTTTGCAGGGATCGTTTTCAATGTGAGGCCCGCCTCCTGCCTGTGATGTTCCTCTGTCAGGGAAGAGCAAACGAGCGCCAGAACAACCAAACAGCTGCAGACAGCCTCATACTGATCTGGGCTCTGAAAAAACTGGGTAAGTTTGTGTCTGGCTGCTTTCCACATTCCCCCTCCGCTCTCAAACTCCCCCCCCCCCAAACTGTGAATAGTGCAAAAGGCTAAAGCTTTTTTTCCCTCAAACTATAAATATCTGCCAGTGTTAATTTACTTTCCCACTTTTACTAAGTATGTATACATACACTACAATAAATTATTGTGATTTTTGAAAATGGAGTGCTGGTCCTTTTCATAATTATCTGTCTGTCTGTCTGTCTATCTCTCTATCTATTCATTAGTAAGCAGCCGCACTCGAAAACCGGTCTTTCATTGAGATGTACGGGTGACCCGCACTCCAATTCTTTGTGAATCAAACAAATTTATATATATATATATATATAGTGGATAATGTACCCCCTACTGTAATTTATAAAGATATTATGTTACCGAGGAGTTATGTGACCATATAAAAGCACGAGGCCGCAGGCCGAGTGCTTCTATACAGGTCACATAACTCCGAGGTGACTACTAATATCTTTATAAATTTTAGTAGGGGATACATTATGCATTATAATCTACAGTTTTTATGTGCTTTACAATGTAAAGAATGGCTTCACTTACAAACTTCTAAATGACACGTATTAATAGGCTATGCTTTTGCCCCCCTTCCCTTGCTGATTTTAGTTTCCTCCTTATGTTTCCTTGTAGTTCTTTTTTGGAGTTAAGTACCTTTATTTCTCTGCTGTATTCTGCCCCTTTCCTTCTTGCTTGCCATGGTTTACTTACAGTAAATTGCAGGCTGAGATTGGTGGAGGGGGAGTTGGAGTGAGATTAAAACTGGGGATTGAAAGAGGGAGCGAAACTTGAGACGTGGGTGGAAGGGAGGGAGACCGGAGAAGAAGCATGACGGGAAGAAACCGACAGAGCTGGAGTGAAATGTGAGAATCTGGATGCCCGGAAGGGAGGAGGAGCAAGACTGACGAGAGACCGTGCAAAGGGAACCGGAAGACTGCAGAGGCAGCATGTGAGGGAAGAAGCTGCACGGAAAGAACAGTCAGCAGCACAGAGAAAGACCTTTTAAGTTAAAGCAGGGGCTGAGAGGGAGCTGAACGGCTGGAGTGTGCTAGCGGTGAGCCTGGCAGTAAGAAACGGGAGGGAGGCAAAAGTGTAAGGGAAGGCTGCAGAGCAAGAGCAGCAGCCGGAAATGTCTCTGCCATATAAACAGCGCGTTCTGATGTCAGAACGCGCCGTTTATAAGGATATAATTTACAGTCTGGTCCCATAGGGAAATGACCAGACTGTAGATTATATATATATATATATATATATATATATATATATATATATATATATATATATATATATATAAAGCTGGAAATGGAGATCGCACTCACAGGTCTTAGAAGTGTTTAAATGTCTTTATTCAGTAGACAAACGCTGACGTTTCGGCTGACACAACAGAAAGGCTGTCGTGTCAGCCGAAACGTCAGCAATTGTACACTATTGTACACTATTTTATATATGGCATCTTTACTTCTTGTGTTGGTTATTGGTTGCTTTGTATGTAATCTGTATGTTCAGTGTATATACCCAATTATTGTACAGCACTTGCGGGATATGTTGGCACTTTGTAAATACTTTATATATACTTTATGATACTTTACAATGACATGTGCACAACATTTTGGTAATCTGTATGTAGGTATTGGAGACTAAACAGCAGGGTTAGGCAGGCAGAAGAGGCACCTGACTGGGGCATAAAAATAGGGAGATGTTGGGCAGGTACCTTGTGAAGGGTCTTCTACCTACCCCTAGTCCAGGTTCACTCAAATCCCATTGTTAATCTCCCCTCTTGTCACTGCTGCTCCCCATACAATGTCACTGTGTATGTGTGGGCATGTTTGTGCATGCACATGAGGGGCGAGGTGGCTGGGTGGGTTACCTAGGGTGCCAGGTCAGCTTGGCCATTCCCTGCTATACAGTTCAGTTCAATGATGACAGTTTTTCACTGCACTGATTCCATTGCTTTCTCTGACCTGTTCAATTGAGGTTGAGGCCAGAAGGTAGCTGCCATGCTGATTTAATTTCTGCACATAAATGCCTGCAGTTGGACTAGTAATGCAGAAACACGGGATACATCATGATTTAAGTATATTGGCCTTCAGTAATGTAACATATTTGAGAGATAACTGTATGAATGAATTAGGCAACCTCTATTATTCCAGTCCTGTATGAACAGAGCTCATGTAGCAGCTGATTGTAGCCCAGTATGATAAGAGACTTGTGTTGTGTAGGATACCAAATTTGCACAAAGCCTGGGGCAGATACATGTTCGGCTGACTGCATTGTTTGTGTGTGTGTGTGTGTGTGTGTGTCTATAAAACCATAGTAATGGAGGGCACACACAAAAAGAATCCATCGACTCCCTGGATGCCAAGTGGTAGTTCTGCAAGCACATCCACAGCAATAACTCAGCACGCACAGGGCTTGCTTAAAAAATGCAAACATTATTTTTTATTGTGCAGCCTATATATTGGAGATTTATTATACCCTGAGGCTGCAAAAAGTCAGAATCAGAAAATCCTCCATCTTCAACCTGTCATGGTCCTGTAGAAGTCAGTTGCATTTTGAAGATATTATTGTGTGTGCTGGGTTTTGTACAATAATCCAAATATTTCTGGCTTTTTGGGCTTCAAATCTGGAAAATTTGGATTTCTTGAAAAAGTCGCGATTTCATGCTACAATCCAATAAAAGTAGTGGTTTTTCCTGATCCAAGTTTTTTCGAGTTTTTATAATAATAAATAAGGGCAAATCGTGGATTCTAGTTTGGTCTGATTTTGTTTTATTTAAAACATCTGAAACATTTGGATTTTGATAAATAGCCCCCCCAATGTCATCTTTTGGTAGAAAGAAAGCTGGGTAGAAAAGATTTTTTTGTTTCCCCTTATTTTAATTATGCCATGGTTTAACCCTTTGCCTGCCAAGCACGTATGCAGGCAGGGGCTTTAACTGCCGAGGACATACTATGTATGTCCTTGCAGAAATCAGCAATTCTCTCAGCTTTAGCCGACAGAAGGTGAATCGGCAGCAGAGAAAATTCATATGCACTATTTTTATTTGGGGTCCGCACATGCCATCTGCTTATGTTTATCTGTACATATTGGGCATCAAATATGTAAAGTAGACCCTTGGCATCAATATTTAGGGTGTTTTACAATTGTATGTAAGAAATGCTAAGATAAATGCGGCCAATTGCAATATTTTTAGGCAATTTTCAGAAATGTCACTTTGTATGGTTTTCTAGCTAAAATTATTTTTGTTGTTTTAGTTTTAATACTTCTCTTTTCTGTTCACAGGTTGCCCTGTCTGATGCACAACCTTCCCATTCTGTACTGTGAGCAGATAAATGTGGAGTCATTGCTTGTTGACCCCATTGGAAGAATCTGGCCTCCTATGGGGAAGGAGAATCATCTTGCAATGTTGGTTTGTTCCAACCAAAGACTCTCAAGTGCCTGTAATTGATTTGTAAAAAATTATAAATAGGTACATTTAAAGAGGTTTGATGCACATACCCAGCATTGCAGGGATTTGTATGTTACACCTTGTACATGTGGACTAGTTGTCTTTTTCTTGTGTCGATATATATAGTGGCCATGTAAGATGGACAGTGAAAACCATCTCCAGAGTGACAATGAAAGAGGACAAGGACCATGTCTTGAGCAAAGCTGTAGTTTTCTGTTTCTGTAGCAGGTGAAATAAATTACTACCAAATGGTAACCATGCATTGCTTAATGGGAGGAGTCATCTTTTCTTCAAATGAAGTATCAAAGGCATCTGTTCCACAGTAGGAACCCATTTATTTCAAAGACATCTTGTTACATTGCTTATTTAATGTGAACACCCTAAACGCCTTCATTCAACTCGATTATTTCTGCTCTGAAATCTGGTGATAATATAAATTATTGGAAACTGACCCTAGAATAAGGGTATTCAACATTCAAGAATGTTGAATATACTGTAAGCAGGCAGTGCTTTTGGCACTTATAGTTACAAATGCAATCCTTCTGGAAGCATTACACCAGTGGGTAATGTGCTGGTTTCCAGTCTGTACAGAATATGTGCGATTATTATGGCATCGGAGTAGAGTTATACAATCACTGAAGAGGCTCTAGTTTTGCTTTGGAACCTTAAAATGGGTATAATGTCCCAATATCCTCTGTGTCGGGCTCCTGCTCTCAAGAGCCACCAGAAGCAGATGGTTCATAATGAAACTGGATCGCTTAGATATGTTGCTCTCCAAGTTCATATGAAATGTGTTTGGTTTCTGAATAAATTTATCCTGCTACTGTGGCTAAGGACTTTTAACAAAACAAAATGCTTCAGATTACTCAAATTGTGCTGAAAACATTGACTGCTGGAACTCCTTTAGATGGTTATCTTTACAATGTATGATGTGTCCATAATCAGTGTGAGTGTCTGGTAGTGGAACATGCAATCCCTTTAGCATCTATATGCATCATATAAATACCTTCACAATACCCACTACCTCACTAAAATAGCAAGGTTGTGTGTATTACCAATGTTAGCCTACTAAATATATATGTTTATGGAGTTCCACATCTAGTTCACATAATATGCTTAATAAACTGGAGCAGTCTAGCCTGTCAGCCAGTATATTGAAGGTTTATAGGACCAGTAACACCAACAAATGAGTGTTTTATATGCAGTCAGGTCAGAGAGAAGTGTAGGCAGAAGTCCAATGTACTTACCTCTTCTGTTTGCTTTCCCATATTTCAGGCCCTCCAGTCATGCACAGGATCCCCATGCTGCCTGCTCGGCACCAACCCCCCAGTTGTGCGTGTTTGCTTAATAAAAAACTATACGGTCTATAAAAATATGCTGCTGTACAGCCACGGGGGCAGCCATTTAAGCTTTAAAAAGGAGAAAAGAAACAGGTTGCACAGCAGATAGAAAAGCTCTGTAGAATACAATGGGTTCAGTTCTTACACAGGAAAATATAAACTGGGCTCAGATGTCTCCCTCTACAGCAGTATAGAATTCAAAACCATGCTGATTTGCTACAGTTCCTATTAAAATACATAAGAAGACAAACTTGTGTCACCAAATCAAGTATTTACAAACAAAATTTGTTAACTAGTGATGAGCGAAATTTTTCACAAAATTTCGCTGCGAAAATGATGCTCATAGATTGGGTGAAAAAATGTGTTATGTGGCAAAAAAAATTGTTCAATTTGTTGCAAATAGACCAATGTTTTTTGCCAAATTTTCTCAGTTTTTTGCGAATTTTCAGCAAAACAGGTCAGATTCGCCCTTCACTTGTTAGTCTGATGCCTGTGGTGGAATCAGAGTAAATATTTGGTATGGCATGGGAAATCATCTGAAAAGTGATCTATGCCATTGCCTATATCTACCCACCATAGTGTAGCCTCTGTGTAATGCAAGTGATAAATCACGCCAGAAAGCCCCACAATCACCGGTGCACCCAAGTATATTTGTTGAAATTCGCTGCTGAAGGGTGTCTAGGCCTGCAATGAGAAAAGATGAATGTAAGCAGTAGGTATAGTATCTCTACCATTATTTTATTGTTGCTGCCTTCAGTAGCATGAGTAACAAAGGGTAAGTTGTATTAACTGAAAACTTCTTATTACCTTTTGCAATCAACAAATATGTCATACCTCTTCTTGTTCTATGTAAAATTTTGATTTTACAGAACTAAACAAGATTTAGGAAGATAAATCTAAAACACTACATTGCAGGCAGCATTAATTATGTAATAGACAAGTTTTTAGAATGACAGGAGGGTAATGTTCCCTTCAGCCAGTAATACTTGTGAGTGTAGAAATGTTACAGACACACAACCCAGAACAGTGAGGATTACACAGACTGGAGTAAAGATGCTTCGTGGTGCAATCCAGACTGGGGCCCTAGGAACAGTAGGGTAAGTAGAGACCCCATCTTCTCACTCAACCTTTCCACAGCATGAACTGCTATCTAATTGGATGGGATACAGAAATGTCAGAGTTAAACCTCCTATTCGAATCATAATTTCTACCAAAAACACTTGATTGCTCAGGTTCGTGATGTTGCACTGCTAGTATTCTGAACACAACTGTATAATTAATCCTTATTGTAAGAAAAACCTGCCTATTGGGTTTATTTAGGGGATTATTTACTTGAATCCAAAATTTTCAATTAATTAAAAAAAACCTGACCAAACTATAATCCATTATTTACTCTTATTTATCATAACAAACAAACAAAAAAAATCGGATCATTAAAAACTGAGACTTTTTCGGATTGTCACATGAAAACCATGACTTTTTGAATTGTCACCTGAAAAATCCCAAATTTTTGACGCCTGAAAAGTCAGAATATTTGTGAAATCAGCAGAAAAGCCTGAAATGTTCGGATGATCGTACAAAACCCAGCACAGACAATAATATCTTCAAATTGCAAATATGACTTCTGCCATTGACTTCTACAGGACTTCGACAGGTTGAAGCAGTATTTTCAGATTTGGACTTTTTCCAGCCTCGAGGTATAATAAATCTTTAAAAATTCGTTTTTTAATCCCACTAAAAATTCAGATTTTATAGTAAAAAATTTTTTTTGAGTTTTTACCATTCAGACTTTTATAAATAATAATGAAAAATAACCCCCTAAAGGTTTAAATGATTTTGTAGTAGACTTGAGGTATGAAGATCCAAATAAGAGAAAGATCCGTTCTCCAGAAACCAGGTCCTGAGTATTCTCAATAACAGGTCCCATACCTGTACTGGCAAGAATAGTATATTTTGATGCTGAAAGTTTTCATCCAAAAAAGTTAAAAACCAGGAAATTTTTGAAATTGTGAATTGTATGTTGCAGATTGCTACCTGTTGTAACTACAGAGGAACTGCAAGCCAAGATTTCAGCATAATTGGACTGATTATTGCTGAGGCCGCGGTGTCTGCCAGCTAGAAATTGTAGTCATTTTCAAATGTACATTTTTGAACATTACCCAGGGTAAGATCCACAGCAGATCATATGGTGGGCTAAGTGTTTACATATAGATCTTAAGTAATACTGTCTTATGTTATATTATGTTCTTGCCTCACATACATTTCAATAACCCCCATGACAGCACTGTTAGAGCCTCTGCACAAGTAAGAAACCATAATGCAGGGATAGGTCAGAGACCCAGGAGTAAAGGCAGTGTTAGTGTATTCTGGTTAGAGGAGTGTATCTGTATGTCAATACTTGGCTTTTCTATAGAAAGTAACTTTTAAATCATAAGTGCCAATACTTCAGTAGGTATGCTTAATTATCAATTATTATTATTTTTACTGACAGGAGCGGAAACATCAGGGTGTAATAAGAGCAGCTGCTGGAGAGCCCAGACATTTTCAGTGCCCACTTCATTAACCTTCCTGCCCTGAGCCAATGTAAACGTATTCACCATTAACATTTGTTTTGCCCATTCCACCATCGTTCTAAAAATATTTAACACAACAGACACATTTTTACACAAGGTATATGCCTGTCTGTGAGCAGCAAGAGTCTCTATTTAAAGAGCATGTAAAAGCAAAAAAAATAAAATCCCATTTTTACTTTCTTTCATGAAAAATAAATCTATCTCCAAAATACTTTAATTAAAAAATGTCTGCCATTTTTATAAGAAACCTGACTGTATGCAGTGAAATTCTCCCTTCATTTACTGCTGTGAATGGGAGTTGTCAGACGGCCCTAACTGCTCTGCAGGAAAACAATCATACTTATGAACAACAGGAGGAGCCCCCACCATGCAGAACTCATGCAGCTTTGTTTGTTTCCCTGTAGAGCAGTCAGCAACTGTGTGGAGGTTTGTATTGAATTTTATTGTTGCCTTTACATCCCCTCTACTGTTTCCAACTCCAGCTGTAAGGACAAAGATCGTGGAGCCAGATTTAAACAGATAAACTGTGATTCTATTAGGAGGATTATTTTGTTGCAGCCAATGGTTCTGCAGAGTTGGACAAAGTTAGTATTAAACAATACAAAAACTATAAAATACACATTAGATTACATGACAACACAGGACCCAGTGCAGTCTGCATATTCTGATTATTAATCAGTCTTACTGTATCGGCTTCTGGCAGATATTATTCGACTTGTGCTGTTTAAATCAATTATGACAATCCCCAAGCAGCCCAGACCACACTGAGCATGTGCACAGTTTTGGTCTTGCAAAGATGTTTAACAATGTTACAAGATGGTGACCCCCTGTGGCCAACTTTGAAAGCATAAATCATTTGTTTGATTAGGTGTCACGCTCGGCACCCTATATCCAGAACCCAAGCTAAGCTCCCTGGTCTCGGCTCTCACTTCTGCCTCTAACCGCCGCCTTTCACCTCGGGAGGACCCAGTCTTATTTGAGAGAGGAGCAAAGCTGGACGAGTAAAGGGGCACGATCGTCTCACCAGGATACTGGAAGGAAGAACACCACCAGGAACAGGCAGGCCGCGCCAGCACAAGCAGAGAATTGTCAGACAGGCCGGAATCAGGATAGTAGAACGTAGAATAGTCAGTGGACAGGCAAAGGTCGGATTGGAGATGTCAGAGTAGTCACAAGCAGGCTAGGATCAGGATCGGAGATGTCGGAGTAATCTGGCAGGCAAAGGTCAGGATTAGAGAGGATCAGAATAGTCACAGGCAGAGTAAGGGTTGAACCAGTAATATCAGAAAAAATACATGAAGGAAAGGCACCTAGGAACTTTACAAATAGAACCCAACAACAGACAGTTTTTTACTACAAGGCCCCTTTAAATACTTTGAATCGCGCGCCCTTGCGTGATGACGTCATCACGCCGGAGCATAAAACCCGGAAGTGCGCGCCATAGGGAAGCCGGCACAGGAGGAAAAAGGCAGCATGCGGCGGGCGTCCCCGCCGGAGACACATCGGGGGTCCCCGCCGCCCGCTAGACTACCAGGGTAAGTCCTTACATTAGGCTTGTTGTGCAGATAGTTCATATTTATGTTTAGTATACAAAATACAGCATTTCTCGCCTTATTCTATTTTAGACTTTAGTTGCCCTTTAAGATCTGGAAGACAGGATTATGCCAGATCACCGCATGTAAAGTGCCTCTATATGACATTTTAGCTACCAAGACTATGTGCGTTTGCAATGATTTTTCAGGACTCCGCAATGTCTGATGGTTATATAAGTATAATTCACTCTTGTCCTTCCTCTCCCTACACAAACATATTTCCCTCCCTACACTTCTACTGCCAAGATAACACTTGCTCCACCTCTACCTTCTCCTTAAAGGGATACTATCTCAGGAAAACATTTTTTTTAAAACACATCAGTTAATAGTGCTGCTTCAGCAGAATTCTGCTATAATTTTGAAATCTGACATAGCGTTAGACATTTTGTCAGTTGGCCAGGTGCCCTTTGTCATGTGACTTGTGCTCTGACTTCAGTCATTCTTTACTGCCACACAGCAAGTTGGATTGATATCACCTTTTCCCCCAGCAGCCCATCAGCAGCTTATTAACAGAACACTGGGAAGGTAGCAGGACAACATCTCCCTGACACCTCTGCAGAAGGATTCAGTTGCCTGAACTGATGGTGTCTGCTTTGGCTAATAGCACTGCTGCTACTGTCGTTAATATTAACAAGTGGAAAAACTTTCCCATGTACCATTAGCCTCAATTAGATTGTACAGTAAAGGAGATATACATATACACACAGTATGCACTTGTATATAATGGTACACTGCCTTCTATGAACAATAACTCCACATTATAAATACATTATACAATGAGAGGGAGAAGTAGTGGCCCCCAAAATACATTAAACACAATGAGAAGCAGTGGGAAGTTTAGCCCCATATACAATAGACACACTGGAGCTCATTTATCAACACTGGACAAACAAATAGAAATGCTTTATTTTATATACTGAACTCACTGCATCAGACTAAACTTTCATAAGATCTGTAACAGCAATGATCCAGGCCTTCTAATTTATGCCCAGACAGTCACCATCTTGGATTTTGTTAGGTTGCAGCCCAAGTGGGCCCTGGATCTCCCAGTCCGATATTGCTGTATTAGAGTGCAGTGCGCACAAAAGTCACATGAAAATAACTGGTGCGGTCACAGCTTCTGAAACATAAAACTGACTAGAGTTTGTGTAATTGTGAAGGAGCCTTAGATAGTGAGCCCCAATGAGGCCAGGCCTGATGTGAATGATGTCTATGCTATCTAAAGCATTGTCACATATGTCAGTACTATATAAATCATTCATTTAAAGAAGGCTTGTGTGAGCGGGATCTTGGATCCAACTCAGATCGACCTGTAGTAACAAAATATCCTCTAAGATTTTCTGCTTATTCTGACCAGAAATGGTTACAGTTTGATTTCTTCTCTAACAAGCAATTGTTGAGTGCCCAGCATGTGTTGGAGAATGAATTGTACATTAGGGTTGTTACTAGGTGCCTTAGTGGCACATCAGTCTGTTAGTAATCCAGCCGCCTCTTCCTTATATCCCTGTGCTGTTCATTAGTGCTCCTCATAATCTAACCTCAATACTGTAAAATCTGCCCATCCAAATTCATGCTGCTTTCTTCCTTTCTTGGGACTGACAGCTCAGCACTATCCTGCAAACTATTGTTAATGAACATCACATAATGATATTTCTGAGCCAAAAAGATATTCCATAAAAATATACAATGGACTGATATTGTTAAATTCTTTGTTGTGTCATTTAACGCAACACAAATAATAAAAAGACTTTCGCAAAATACTGTATATATGTAATGTATGTGTATGACCCCCTTTGTTGGTTAATGTGAGCAGGATACTATCCCCCACTTCTTTTTCCACAAGCATTAGCTTATGTTTTGCCTTAAAATGTGTGGCTGCCCACGTGTGTGTAGTCATGTAAAATATTACATGTAAGGCTCCAAAGGCTCTTTGGACTTGAACTACATGAACAGGCTGATGTGGCTTTCATCCAATGAGATTTTTAGACCTGCTTAATTGATATCTGACCAATCTTTAGCCAGACAGGTGCCCTAGCCAACCAGGGTGCCCGGTTGGCTTGGCCCGGCCCTGCAAGGGACTTAGAGAACTAACACTATTGTACAACAGCCCAGTTACATGATAGAGGTTCTTTATATGAGTCAGCCCTGTCTGTTGCAGAAGAAATACCTGTTCTCGTGTTGGCCAACACACATATTTTGAAAGTATAACCAGATAACAGTTGTATCTACTGTAAAACTAGAGAACATATAGTACATACTGTAGGTGCACTACATCCTTATATATTGGAAACATTTTTGTTGGGGCCCCCAAAGTTACACCACTGACTCTATTCTGCATCTATTTTGGAGTAATACTTTTATCTACAGGGCAGGGTGCAAAATACAAAACAACATGGTTGATTGTACCTACTTTTTGCACTTCACGCCCTTTGCAGTAGTAAATTAAACCACACTGGAAATATTTAAAGGCAAAAATCTATTTACTGAAACATTTCTACAGCTGGAAGTATGAACATCCCTCTTTGACTTTCATTGCTTTGAATTGAAAATATCACAGTGATCAAAATATCATTGTGGGCTTTGTTATTCACTAGCAAGGTTGTAAGAAGTTATTAAAACTAATAGAGGTATGCCGTTACGAAAACATAACGTTTGCAAAAAGAATTCATCACATATCAAAAATGTATTAAAAAGTGGAGTGACATAATAAGTTGGAGCCTCTGAGAATCACTTGGGCATGTTTTCCTTGTTCTTGTTGTGATGGCTGATGGCAGTTCATGGGAGGCATCCCGTCAGTCTTGTAGAAAAACAGCAAACTTCTGAATACATACATAGTATATTGGTGGTGTAACTAGATATTACTGGGCCTCACAGCAAATTATTATTTTTCAGGCCACCAAGATGTCTAGAAGTTGACCTGTTTTACCAATATTTCTTGAAATTATATATGAATTAGGCCCTCATGGGGTCCCTATACCTCCTGGGCCCCCCTGCAGCCGCAGGGTCTGCTGCCTCTGTAGTTACGCCCCTGGCTTATATACTGCAAACTTCTGAATACATACATTGTATATTGGTCCCATCTGTTGTTGTATTACTGAAAATAATGCCACAGTTTTAGCATAGAGAGGCAAACAAACTTTCTTCACTCAGAATGTGAAGTGACAGCTGCTTCATAGAAAAGCTTCAGTACAAATATGGTAGAAAATATATTTATTGCATTTTTCTTTGCCTTGCTTTAAAAATACACAATATGATGAATACAGAAGTCATTCCGTCTCTCCTGAATGATCACTAGCTCATTACTTTTACGCTGGTATTCTGTACAGGGACACTGTATTGTGGGTACACAAAAATTGCACCATGTGCTTCATTGCTAAATAAGCCTTTTTCTCTCAAAGGGATTGTTGACCTCAGAGTTAACTTTTAGTATGATGTAGGAAGTAATATTGCAAGACAATTGCCAATTGGTTTTCATTATTTTTTTTATTAATTATGCTTTGTGAGTTATTTTTATTCAGCAGCTCTCTCGTTTGCAATTTCAGCAATCTGGTTGCTAGGGTCCAAATAACCCTACCAACCATGCACTGATTTGAATAAGAGACTGGAATATGAATAGGAGAGGCCTGATTAGAAAGACGAGTAATAGAAAGTAGCAATAGCAATACATTTGTAGCCGTACAGAATATTTGTTTTTAGATGGGGTCAGTGATCCCCATTTCAAAGCTGAATGGCCAATTCTACGCAACTTTTCAGTTTGTCTTCATTATTTCTTTCTTTATAGTTTGTGTATTTATATACATATCATAAAGTA
This sequence comes from Xenopus laevis, assembly GCF_017654675.1. Lineage (NCBI taxonomy): Eukaryota > Metazoa > Chordata > Amphibia > Anura > Pipidae > Xenopus > Xenopus laevis. The sequence goes on along the minus strand of NC_054374.1, from coordinate 39,921,865 downwards.
GACAGTGGGAGAAATCAGGTTACTGATATTATTTTGAAATCTGGAATGCTTTAAAACACTAAGGGGCATATTTATGAAGGGTTGAATTTTGAATTGAAAAAACGTCGAAATTCGAATTCAAAAAGACCAACCGAAATTAAGTCAAAGTTTTTTATTTGGTTGAATAGGTCCTTATTCGCCCGAATTCGAATCGTATAATTCAAAGGAATATCGCATTCGATCAAATTCGATTCGATATTCGAATTTTAGATTTATTTTTCAAAAGAATGGCTCAAATTTTTTTTCACCTCGACCTTAGATAAATCTGCCCCTAAGGAAACTCCATGGATATTGTAGTATAATATCCACGAAACTGATGGTGGTACAGAAATGCAGTGATCTGCAAATATAATTTTCTCTTGTTCAGCCTACAGGCAGGGCGGGATTTACATAGTGGGCACCCTTAAGCTGTCCATAGACGCAAAGATCTGATTTTCGAACCGTGTGTGGAGAGTCCCGACATTTTTCATCCGGCGGAGATCGGTCGTTTGGTCGATCGGACAGGTTAGAATATTTCTGTCGGCTGCCGATAATATCTCTGCGTGTATTGCCGATCGTATGATTTTCAGTGGGAGACTGTCACTAGCTTTGGACATAGATATCGTACGATTGTTGTCAGGGGCAGAACATTGCTGATCTGTTCTTTAACTAATCTGACTGGTAAGACTTTGATCTGAATGGTTAGTGGCGGGTTGGGAGATGGGAAAGTCCGATCGTACGATCGGATCTTTGCATCTATGGCCAGCTTTAGGCCCGCTGACATTCGTCGCCCCTGTCCCCTTCCTTTTATTCACGCAAATTTTCATTGTCTGGACCAGAGCAATGGGGATTGGTGCATGGGAAATTTAAAAAACTATTTTATCTCCTGAGTGTCCACAGTGTTTCTGAACCAATGTGGGTGTAGTTGTACCATTTCGTTTTTAGACACCAGTAAAAACACAATAAATATCAACAAAATTACTAATTGGTAGGATAACACTCATGTTTTGAGCCTTTTACCACTCAATCAGTAATGTAATGGAGTATAGGGAGTAACAATTCCGCTATTTGGTCTCATGTGTAAATAGTTTAATTAGTGTTTCAACCTGGGTAAGAACCCTACAATCAGCCTTCATTATTCTCATGGAAATAATCCGCTGTATATCTATCTATAGCTCTTATCATATAAAAGCAAGGCTGCAGAGTTAATTCCTATATATATATATAAGGTATATAGAATATATTTACACTTATAGGAGATGTTAAACAGAATGCTTGGGACCCGGGGTTTTTCCGAATAATGGATCTTTCCAAAATTTGGATCCCCATCAGGACTGGATTTACTGTGCAGGTGACCCTAGGCTGTGCGCCCTAGCACCCCTCTGAGTGGAGCTGCGTGTCTCCAGTGCTCCTCATGCCGCCTCTAATATTATTCTGCCCTAGTCCCGGGCCTTTGTGGCCTAGCAACAAATCTGGGCCTGATCCCCATACCCTGGAATGTCTTCTTATTTATCCAGGTCTTGATACACAGTATCTAGTAGAATTAATTCAAAGGCAACTGGACATTTAGGGGGTTATTTATTTATAAGTCAGATTTTTTTCTGGTCAGACTTTTAAAGGGGAAAAACACCCCTTTAAAAAAACAAATTTTTTGAGATTTAGTAAACCCCAAGCTGTTAAAAGTCGGAATAATAACAATAAGAACTCCATCTCAAAACTGCTAAGGTCATGTAGTCAATGACAGATGTCCTGTTTACAACTGGAAGGTACAGTATCACAATCTGCACTGGGTTGCATGCAATAATTCAATGAATTGTGGTTTTCTGGAGATAATGTGAAAAATCGTACAGTAAGGTTTTTTTATAACTTTATTAGGTCTTTTCCCACACCAGATTTGTTCAAGTAAATTGTTTGATAATGATGATTAAAAAAAACTTTCACCACTTATCTGAGTGGCTTCTTCAGTTCAAAAATTTGTCCAAATCCAAAAAGCTCTCACTATTTTCAGAAAACTACTCCGACCAAATCCGCACAGACTCCCCCCACCATTCATCAATAAATGTTTCCAAAAAATTCTTGAGTGGGAAAGAAATCAATAAAATCGTGAAAATATCTGAACCGTATGAATTTTTCGGATTAGTTGCTGAAAAACACAACTTTTCCAGAGTTGATGCCCGAAACCTGCAACTTTTTCAGGTTTGACGCCTGAAAACCATGAAATTTTCCAATTATTGAATGAAACCCAGCGGAGATCAGGATATAAACAGGACATCTGCCATTGACTTCTACATGAACTCGGCAGGTCTGAGTTGGAGTAATTTTTTATTCTGACTTGTAACAGCATCGGGGTTTATTAAATCAAGAAAAATTCATGTTTTTTTCCCTTTAAAGGTTAGATCAGAAAAAATCAGACTTTAATAAATAACACCCTAAAGGTCCATTTTTCTTTGAATTAATTCTACTACTGTATATAAGTCTGGGATCTCAGTTGGAACAATACAGGTATTTGCTATTACAGAGAGAAAAGGAAAAAGGAAATCATTTTTTAAAATGTGAATTTGCTCAAAACTGAGTCTATGGGAGATAAACTTCCTGGAACACTTCTTTCTGCCTGCAGATTTAATGAGGCGGAGATGAGCGGATCACCTCAAATCATTGGCTTCCTCTGTCTGCGCTGAAACATGTAACTTCTGTCTGTGTGTGGCTAAACAGAGCAGTGCAGGGATGGGCCTGAAAAACACCAAAGCCCAATCCCCTCTCCTCTCCATGTAGCCGCATGCAGGTGGAAGATGAACTTTCACTACGCTTCTCTCCTCCTCATAACAAATTGCAGGTGGAGAGAATCATACGCTTTATGTGCCTTTATTATTATTTGTTTTCTTTTGCTGCAAGTTTTGTAACAAATATATTATACATGTATTATCCACCACTAGATGTCAGTGGGTTTCTCTGTAGTGTGAGTAGATACAGAACCTAGTGCTCATTTTTATCCAGAGAAGGTTCAGCCAGGACCCTCCTTTAAGTAAAAAAACAAAACATTGGTGTCAAGTCCCCCCCCAAATTTAAAAAAATTGCATGTCAGGGTTTGGCTCTTAAGGGGGGCCAGGCCATGATTCACTTAACTGATAAGTCAGGCCCCCGTGCTGCCCTTCAAGCTTAGAAGAGAGGACTGGAGCTCCCATATGAGCATGACTTTTCTCCTATGCAGTTCTCTGTACCCTCATTGGTCGCTTAAAGGGATCCTGTCATCGGAAAACATGTTTTTTTCAAAACACACCAGTTAATAGTGCTACTCCAGCAGAATTCTGCACTGAAATCCATTTCTCAAAAGAGCAAACAGATTTTTTTATATTCAATTTTGACATGGGGCTAGACATTTTGTCAATTTCCCAGCTGCCCCTGATAATGGGACAAACACAATAATGTTGTGAATCATGTAGTGTTTCAATCTATATAATTGTCAAAATGGGCTTCCTTTTCATTAATGTAGATATAACATATTTATACCACATTCTCTACATGTGATATAGATCTGTAGATCCTTTAACAAAGGATTTATATTGGTTAGACAGTAAATAACTGGCCCACTAATAGGAAACAGTTGCACAGCTTGAATTTTTTGTAGTAAATGGCGCATTTTATCACAAGAATATAAATGTTTAGGTGTCTGTAAGTACTCTCACATTACACCCTACAGTTTCCATAGGAGAGAGTAATGTGATTAGGCATTCCTTATTAAGCAGCTGAAATGAGAGTGTCTGACAATCATTGATTGTCTCTGGATCCTTGAATAAACAAACAATAAATGCAGGCAAAGCCTCTGAAGGCAGAAGCAGAAAATGCTGTAATTAAATCAGAAATGAGTATGAAACCAATGCAGTCATACTGTGCTGAAAATACATGACCTAGCACGATCTGGCCCAAAATGGTAATACAGGTAATGGGATCTGTTATCTGGAAACCCATTATCCAGAAAGCTCCGAATTACGGAATGGCCGTCTCCCATTCACTCCATTTTCTCCAAAAAATCCAAATTTTTAAAAACGATTTCCTTTTTCTGTGTGATAATTAAACAGTACTTTGTACATAACCCAAATTAAGATATAATTAATCCTTATTGAAAGCATAACCAGCCTATTTGAGTTTGTTTAATGTTTACATGATTTTCTAGTGAACAATGTATGAAGAACCAAATTACGGAAAGATGTCATCCGGAAAGCCCCAGGTCTCGAGCATCCTGGATAGCACGTCCCATACCTGTATCGGTTTTCTTAGTGCAGGAAATGTTAGCCAGTACCACTTTACTGTAAGAGAAATTTTGCTGCTTCTGATTGGGGTCAGACTGGGGTGTGTGAGGTCCACTAAGGCTACTACCCATGGGGCTTCCACACCCCCTCTAGGACCCTCCTCACCCTCCACCAGACCCTTTCCCCATGCACTGTCCTTATATTACATTTGCTGCATTTGGAAGAGGGAGGGCAGCGGGGGAACGATGGGGGAGAGTAGTCAGAGATCGGGTCGAGGTCAGAAGAGCCCACTGGCAGGGGTGTAACTACAGAAGAAGAAGACCCTGCACCTGCAGGGGGGGGCCAGGAGGTATAGGGGCCCAATGCGGCCCTAAATAATGAGCAATATCAACATATATTGTTAAAACAGGAAAACCTCTGGTTATGTTGGGGGCCCTAAAATTTATCTGCTGTGGGGCCAGTTATCCCATTGCCCACCGTGTTTTTCTACTGGTGTCATCACACGTCCATCAAGTTAAAAATCCCTCAGAAGGGAAAAATTCCTTCCTGACTCCAAGATGGCAATTGGACCAGTCCCTGGAACCAATTTATGTTGATCCAAGTGTTAAACATGATGGGTGCCATTGTCTGGTGCCTTACATCTAACAGGTTCTATGTGTTGCCCTCATAAACTACACATCAATTGCCCATTTTTTCCAGTGTTTTTTGTTTATGTTCATTGTAAAGCTAACCATATGTTTTTGTTTGGCAAGGTCACCAAATCAGTTGTCATGGAAAATACATTGGCTACAGAATCTATAGTGAATATAAAGTACAAATGTTAAGCATGATAAAAACCTCTAGTGACCAAAATGAGGTCACATTATAGTTCAACCAATTCAAATTTTCTATTTTCATGCTGGTAAAAAGTATATTTATTCCCCCTTTTCTTTTACTCTCCATTTTACTCCATGTTATCTTATTGCTCTCTTATTCATGATTGAACCTACATATGATATCTTACGATTTTCTGTGACTGTGCTCATGCAATAACATGTTGATTTTTTTTTTTATTGGAAAATAAATAAAACATTTCAGTTTAAAAAAAAGTACCGGTATATTTATTTTATCATTTAAAAAATACTTATCAATGTCCCTGGAACGCATTTCGTGCTTACCCAGCACTTAATTGTAGGCAATTGCCTATGATCCAAGTGTTAAACATGGGTGCCATTGTCTGGTGCCTTACATCTAACAGGCTCTATGTGTGGCCCTCATAAACTACACATTAGTTGTCCATTTTTTCCAGTGTTTTCTAATGTTCATTGTAAAGCATTGAAAATCCAATCATTGGGTCCTCAAGCCGACGATCCTGGTAACCTATTTGGTGCTGCTGCTTGAGCCGAGTTTTTTAACCCACCTCATTGGCGAGGTCATAATAGCCGCAATGTCAGCTTCTGATCAAGGGCGGCATCAATGTGCAGATTCTGTCCTCTATTTAAGGATTTTTAGCCAGATATCAGTGGGGTAGGCCTGGTTGAGGGTCCCATACACAAAAGATAAGTTGCTGAATTGGTCTGAAGGGTCCAAAATGGCAGTTTAAATCTGCCCACGTTTGGCCGCCTTTAGTTGTGTCTAACATTTTCAGTGTTGCATGTGATTCAAGTCTGCTGTGGCTACTGATCCAACCGGCTGTGAGTGGCTTCAGCTCCAGGGTTCCACAGCATCAATAGGCTCATGTGTAAAACCCTGTTTTATCTAAATAAAAATATCTAAAAAAATATATACTTTTTTTAAGTAGAATGTGCCATTGGGTAATCCCTACTAGATAATTGCCCTTTTAAAAAATAAGGGACCATATGATTCGCGATGCACAGAAACAAACCAAGGGCACACATACGATCACATGGAGATGGTTAAAGATGGGGTTCAATTAATAGACAAAGTTCTGTTTTTTACTCCCACTTCTCTTCCTTTTATAGTTAGAGCTGCAGAAAGCACAAAGAATATCATAAAATGGTGGACCAAAGTAAAACATATTAAAGGGCAATATTAAATAATATCTATATTCCAGTTTGGTGAAATTCTTTAATAAGCCCCTTATGACAGTGGCACAGTGGCAGTGGCACCGGCTGCACGTCCCGCGCCAGGGCCCGCCCTGTCTAGTTACATTACTGACTTATGATGTAAGCTTTATTGGTCCAAAAGAGTGGACCAATAAAGGGCACCTGTTGGGTAAAAATGTTATCCCTAAAAAAAAAGGTGCGGGCTAATAGACCCTGCATTCCGGTTGGGGATAGCAGTAGTTTTTTTAAAAAAAAAAAAAATTCCCCCACCTGCGCTACGCCACCCGCATCGAGAGTGCTCCAAGTCTGAGCAGTCATGTCTGGTCACTCGCATGTGCATAATGAAAATGTGCCACGAATTGCGCATTGTGTGTGATTTCACATGCATGTTACACAACATGGCTGCTCGGGTAGCGTAGCATTGGCGGAGGGCATTGTTTTAAAATAAAAATTAATGTTATCTAGGCTCTATTAGCCCGCACCTTTGGTTGGGGATAACATTTTTACCCGACAGGTGCCCTTTTAAAGACCCCACTTTTAAGGAATGTGGCTACTGGTGCTGAGCAGGTTACAGAACTCACAACTTTAGCAAACATGGCCAGTCCTCCAAGAAACTGAGACAGGAGCAAGTGTGGGTGGTAACCAGCTGAAGCTCCTTCTGGGCTGTACCAAAGTCTGAATGAGCTCTCTGTGAATGCAGCTAAAAGTTTATCACATTTATTGTCACCATGCTGGACAAATGGAACATGCATTTCAATAACTTCCCATAAAATGATTGTTAGTACTTTTTACGCTGTATTTTGAGGAATTTCCACATATAGGCAAATATGGGTGCCGCACCAGTAGCCTTACACCGTATGACACCTCTCTATTGTTCTGCTCATTGGGGCGACTGCAGGAAGAGAAGAGGAGCTGCTCCATGGTGCAGAGATAACAGTCAGGATCATCAGCCCAACATCAACACTGAACAACAATTATACAAAGCACATTTTATCTGTATGTGGATGAGCGGTTTATGCTTTGATTTTTATGTTTGGGCAACATTTCTTACTATTTACTAAGCAATAAAGCTTTTTTGGCATGAAAATACTAATACTACTTTTTCACAGGGAATGAAACTGGAAATGTGCTGAAATATCTTAATAATCTACTGCAATGTGTGTTAGAAATCGTTTTCTTTTTTTGTGTGGAGGGTTCCTTCTCATTCAGAACTCTCATTTACATGGCCATTCCTTTTCTCTAATGGAAAGGTAGATGTATTGTGTGTCCCAAATGCCATCTACAGAGGGAGTCATTGTGCCAGGTGTCACTAACTGCTGGTTGTGTATCAGTGAAAGTGCTGTTGTCTCCCTGCACCCACATAAGGACACCCATATGGCAAACACTGATTGTTTTATAACACTGCTGGGCATATACACATAGAACATTTCTTGATGTATCGGCTACAAGAAGACACCTGAATAATGGCAAGTCGCTCAGACTTGTTTATACCAATTTGCTGCTCCATAGACATTTCTCAAGCATCTCAAAGCCATCTTGCAGTTTTTATAGTAGGAGCTTTTCCAGACTTCAGTATGGCCTTAAATGTTCTTCATCTTATCAGTTTGCTAGATCAAGAGCAAGATAGTCTTTACGACAGTTCTTTCCAACTACTGTATTGTGTGCCATTTATTTACTATAGGTATGGGATCCGTTATCCAGAAAGCTTCAAATTACGGGAAGGCCATCTCACATAGACTCCATTTTAATAAAATAATTTACATTTTTAAAAATGATTTCCTTTTTCTCTGTAATAATAAAATAGTACTTTGTATCGCATGTATCTATTATACAGGTATGGGATCTATTATGCAGGATGCTTGGGATCTGGGATATACTGGACAAGGGCTTTTTGTCATTTGAATCACCATACAATCACCTTAATTCTCCTAAAAATCATTTGAACATGAAATAAACCCAATAGGATTGTTTTGTCACCAATATGGATTTATTCAGCTCAGTCACCATCAATTGCAGGGAACTCTTGTTATTACAGAGATGGCCTTTCTGTACTTCGGTGCTCTCTATCAGCAATCCCATATCTGAGCACCCAATCTTGAGCACATGAATCAGCATTAAAAGTAAACTAATTGAATTTATGTCCTTGTGGCCCCTCTTCTTGTTGCCGACTATCAGGGTAGTGAGATACAATGGAAGAAGTTGTGTTCTGGCTCTTACGTTAGACATCTATTCACTCCAGCCGTTATAGTTTAAATACATTTCTCTTTCTATTACAACTGCTACTATAATGACACTCTGGCAGTCAGTTGAATTGGCACATGATATACATGTGAGCAGTAACGCCACGTCAAGGCTTCAACCACGTTACTGTCCATTCACACACCTATTGCAGCAAATGGCTCACCCGATGACTTGCTGCAATAGTTCCCTATCTGGCCAGATACCGGCTGATATAAGCCGTCATGGGACCCCTCCTCCTCAGATCAGACTGTGAGGTGTAAGGAACAAAAGTTCCCCAATGAATAATCTACAATAACACACACTTCCGCACACCCACATGCTCTCACTCATTCACTCACTATTTTCTCTGTCCCTGTGGCAAATCCCATGGTCAGTGAGACTGGAATTCCACTCCCCACTGCTTTACTCACTTTATAATTCCCCTAGTACTTCCCTATTCAGTAAGAATTTGATGGAACCTATCAATGAATTAAGGACACCGTTACACAGTAATTGAGGGTGAGCGTGTCCATCAGGTTTATTATAGATGATCCAGAGGAAGGCAAAAAACCCCATCTTTAACCATCTCCAATTTGCTTCAGATGGGGGGAAAATTCCTTCCTGACTCCAAAACGGCAATCGGACCAGTCCCTGGATCAACTTTCTACTGACTATTAATACCAGCAGCCTTTATTATCTAAAAGGCCTGGTTATGGGGGATGAGGATTATTATGGGCCTATTTATCTTGACTAATATATGATTCATGGTGGGGAGGGGAAGGAGGGAGTTGTGGCTAGGCAGCATTTAGGGACCTACAGCTCTGCCTAGTCTATTCTTATTCCTTTGACCCTAAAACTTTACACCTTCACATTCACAACTCTAATGGGCTTATTTATCTTTTTAAAAAGTGGCCTACAAGCTGCAGCTCTATCTACTGCAATATTACTCCCTCCTATTGGGACAGAGGCACAAGCATACGGACGGCCTCATCAGAGTTTTCTACATTTTAATGGTGAACTAAATTAAACTTGCAGCCAATCAGAAGGTGCGCTATGTTCATCTTCTACATTGGTGCAATGGGGATCCCTATTTACATTCACACACCACATCATACCTTTCATACTTATTGCAGCAAATCACAGTGTAAACAGGCTGAAAGTGGTGTTTCTTCAGCAGTTAATTTACGGTTATGATTTGCTGCAAATTTCTATCAGGATATGGCATATTCCTTATCCCACATAGCTAATCCCATATCCCTTTACTATAACCCTTATAGTACCAATAACCCATAATTATATACATATATCCCTTATTCAACATCACTATTCCCATATCCCTTTACTACAACCCTTTTAGTACCCATATCCCATAATTATATACATATATCCCTTATTCAACATCACTATTCCCATATCCCTTTACTATAACCCTTATAGTACCCATATCCCATATTTATATACATATATCCCTTATCCCACATAACCACTGCCATATCCTGTATACCTTTACCCATAAACTTTACATTTAACGTACAGTATGTGCTACAAACTACAGGGAAAAGACAGGAGAGCATAAAAGAAGAGCAAGAAACAATTGTAACATTCCTATTCCAATATAAGAAACCACCCACCCTTTTTTACCTTAACTTACAGTATATTAAAGTTGAAAAAGAGGAAAAGAGAAAAGAGGAAAATGAGAAAAGAAAATGGTAAAAGAAAAGAATGGGACAGCAGTAAAGAGGAGAAGGAATCCTAACATTTCTATTTCTATATAACATCCTATCTATAAGAAAACAGTAAAACAATGGGATGGAAGTTAGAAAAGGAAGTAAACTTACTTAATTCTATACTTACCCCTAAACCTTACCTTATATAAAGAAACTGAATTATACTGAACGGTGTTAATTAACAGTGCACTGGATTACCATAAGTGCACTGTATGTTCAGTATACATTTTTACCCTTATCCAAGGGTCTGTTAGAAAGTCCATTTAGAAAGTCCGGATCGCAGCTATTCCTTTCTTCTGGTGGGGCCTCCTGTGATGTCTTGTGTGCTAAAGAAGAAAAGAGTGCATTGTTCATAGCATAACTGTAAATTACGTTATAAATAGATGTCCCCTCCCATGTAAAATACACATTTCTAGGAGTCTAAGAGCACAAGCTCACTAACAAGTTGCCTCAATGTTATGAAAGTCCCATTAATACCTCAACAACTTTACTATCATTTAATACTCCTTCTATAAGTAATCCTATCTCATCTTTCCCATTCTAATTTATTTCATTTCACTTACCACTATGCCTCGAGTTCTTTCTACTTTCTGTCAAGGATCCCATGTGGTGTTAGTGTAGTCGGCTGTACAGACACTTGTACACTTGCACTAGACAGTAGACGGCAGATCTGATATTCATTGATGGAATTGGCCATGGATGGTACTTTGCCGTCATCACTTGCTGTACAGGGAGTTTGAGGTTAGTCCACATGAGCACAGAAAACACTTTACTCCTGCCATTTCCAGTTGGAATCCACATCGGAGAAGCCTTCCACATTAGCTCTCTTAGATGTCTCAGTGCAGAATCCTGGATTTATGACTGGTAACTTATCTGCTGGTGGCTATCAAAAGAAAGCAACAGAATTAGTTGTATTATATATAATTTTAAGCATGAACATATAACATATAAAACAGTATGGTCACATATATATAAATGATTAGCTAAAAACTGGTATTTATTTAAAAATTCTGCACTCCATGATTTAGAAGGGTTTTTACTACATAGTACAGGTTTAAGACCGATAATCCAGAAACCCATTATGCAGAAATAGTTACATTTTTTCCTGTAATAATAAAACAGTACCTTGTATATTTCAATATATTGAATCCTTCTTGGAAGCAAAACAATCCGGGTTTAATTCAGGTTTAAATTCTTTTTTGGTAGCCTTAATGTATGGAAATCCAAATTAAGGAAATAACCCTTGTCCGTAAAAACCACAGGACCCAAACATTTCAGGTAACAGGCCCCATACATGTATAAGGCGTAAAATGACAGGGGTCCACTGGTCACATATATGGCCAGAGCCTACCAACTCACAGATATACAGGGAACCTACAACTGGGTCAAGGACTGTGAAGCTGCTGCAGAGCACTAAATGAGTAATAAATTTAGCACTGTGCAAAGGCAATTGCAGGTCTTTGAAATATATTTTTAAGCAGTTTAGTTTCAACAGGCTATAAGCCTAAAAATGTTAAGAGGGTTCAAGTATTATGCCCTTAAAATAGCTTAATAGTTACATGCAAAGAAGAAAAATATGACATGACAAGGTATATGGAAGCTCAGTTTCTGCAAAGACCAACCAACTGCCTATGAAATGCTCCAATAAAGTAAACAGCCTATTAGTCTCCCCAATAAAAAACTTGGCCTTCCCGACTCCCATTGCTTGGTGCAGTTATAAACTTACAATTTTGGGCTGGAAAGGTGCCTTTATTTTTCTGTTTTCCAGCTCACTCCAGTTGATTCTGGCATAGAATGAGTGCTTCCTGATGTTGCCATTTACTCCTAAGCGTTTGCTCTTGTTCATCTCCAGAAGCTAAAAAGCAAACAAACATTTATCTGAATATAATAGATGTAAAGTCAGGCACCATCCAACAATAGGAGGGGTGTCCAGCTTATTAGTATCCACCAAATGTATCTATATTTAACCCTCTAGATTGAAATTAGAGCACTGCTTACATTAGTGGAAATTAACCTGCATATAACAGAGGAAAAAGGTAATGGAATCCCTCACTCTATTTGAAAGTACTGCCCCCATGTACCTGATCTCTATACCCTGTGCCCCCATGTACCTGTACCCTGTGCCCCATGTACCTAACCCCTGTACCCCCATGTACCTGACCCCTATACCCCCATGTACCTGACCCCTGTACCCCAATGTACCTAACCCCTGTACCCTGTGCCCCCCATGTACCTGACCCCTGACCCCTGTGCCCCCATGTACCTAACCCCTGTACCCTGTGCCCCCATGTACCTGACCCCTGTACCCCGTGCCCCCATGTACCTAACCACTGTACCCCCATGTACCTGATCCCAAATTTTGATGTGACATTATTTCACTTGAAGATGTGTAATTGTTTCTACTTACCTTTGGCAGAAGGTCCAGCATTTCCTGGCTCATGTGACGCGGGTATTCAAGCTTTCTCTCCTTAATCTCAAACAACTCCTGTGCAGAAACCAGTGATGGGGCAAATGGCTGTCTGCCGGTGGCCATTTCGTACATGATGACCCCGAAGGACCACCAGTCCACTGCAGCATCGTACTTCTCCAATGACAAAACCTTCAGAAAAAAAGAACCAATTATCTTCTTGGGTAACATGCAGGATGCTGCCACTGATTTGTCTAAATTGGAAAACTGGGCAGCAAACTGGAAAATGAGGTTCAATGTTGATAAATGCAAGGTTATGCACTTTGGCAAAAATAATATAAATGCAAGTTAAATACTAAATGGCAGTGTGTTGGGAGTTTCCTTAAATGAGAAGGATCTAGGGGTCTTTGTAGATAACACGTTGTCTAATTCTGGGCAGTGTCATTCTGAGGCTACTAAAGCAAATAAAGTTCTGTCTTGCATAAAAAAGGGCATTAACTCAAGGGATGAAAACATAATTATGCCTCTTTATAGGTCCCTGGTAAGGCCTCATCTGGAGTTTGCAGTGCAGTTTTGGACTCCAGTCCTTAAGAGAGATATAAATGAGCTGGAGAGAGTGCAGAGACTAAGTGCAACTAAATTGGTTAGAGGGACGGAAGAATTAAATTATGAGGGTAGACTGTCAAGGTTGGGGTTGTTTTCTCTGGAAAAAAGGCGCTTGCGAGGGAACATGATTACACTTTACAAGTACATTGAGAGGACATTATAGACAAATAGCAGGGGACCTTTTTACCCATAAAGAGGATCACCGTACCAGAGGCCACCCCTTTAGACTAGAAGAAAAGAACTTTCATTTGAAGCAACGTAGGGGGTTCTTCACAGTCAGGACAGTGAGGTTGTGGAATGCACTGCCAGGTGATGTTGTGATGGCTGATTCAGTTAATGCCTTTAAGAATGGCTTAGATGATTTTTTGGACAGACATAATATCAAAGGCTATTGTGATACTAAGCTCTATAGTTAGTATAGGTATGGGTATATAGAATTTAATTAAAAGTAGGGAGGGGTGTGTGTATGGATGCTGGGTTTTCATTTGGAGGGGTTGAACTTGATGGACTTTGTCTTTTTACAACCCAATTTAACTATGTATGTATGTAACAGAAACACAGTTATATAAACTAGACACAGCAAAGGTGTCCAAAATAGAAAAAGACAAATAGATTTGAATTCCTCTATGTATAAATTACATAAAAAAAAGATTGCTGACCTCCGGCGCACGGTATCCAGGTGTTCCTGTCAATCCGCTGATCTTCTTTCTGCCGATCATTCCTTCAACAGCGAGGCCGAAGTCACAGATCTTGATGTGCCCGTTGTTATCCACCAAGATGTTTTCAGGCTTCAGATCACTGCAACATAAGCGCAGGAAATTAACGCAGGAAATATTAGAAAGAGAAAGGTGTGACGTAGTCAGGGGTAAGTAAGTACATGCACATTAAAGGTAAAATTAAGGTAAAAGAAAATAGATATTTTTGGAATATGCCCATCTGGAAGCAATAAAGTTAAGCAGTAAGAAAATAGCAACAGATAAACGATATTTTAAAAAAGAAGTGGTACAGTAATGGCAGATTATACAGAGAAAAAGATGCATTGCTTGGTTAAAATGAAAGGCTTAAATCACAATTTGTTGTGAGTCTGGACAGAGTGTGAGCCACTACATGGAACTGTCCCTAACTGACTGCACCAGATATAAGGGGTGCAAACATTACTGTTAGTTAGCAAAGTTAAGTATAGAGAGATATCAAGATGTGAACTATATCATGCTACCAGTGAATAGAATAGAGAAGAGACCTGAGATTTTACTCACCGGTGAATGATGCCATTGGAGTGAAGGAACTGTAGGGCTATCACCATCTCTGCAGTGTAGAATCTGAAAAAAAAAAAGCAACCAGCTTAATTCCATGGGGGATACTTATCAAATATCATGGGGGTTACCTATCACCTGTTAAATTTGACTTTTCTTGTCCTTTCATACAAATCAGTGGTGCCCTGGTTCTGCTACTGTGCACAAAGCTTTCTTATTCAGGCAAAGGCCCAAGAACCAATACACAGCAGTGTGTCAATTTACATGAAGGACATTGTAATGTATTAATTCAATTAATTTGTAAATGACTTTCTACAGATGTAATTTTGTGCTGCCTGAAACATTAGTTTGACATATTGCAGTCCTGCACAAAAAGTCTGCTCTCCTACTCCCAAGCTCCTCTGTGTATTGCTCAGCCCTGTGGGAGCATTGGCATAACCTGGACTCTTACGTCTCTGTCTGTATCATACGCTGTCTCTCTTACTCTATATTCCTCTATGGCAGTGCTGCCCAACTTCCATGTTACAGAGGGCTGGAATTTTTCTGGCCTACGTGGTGGAGGGCCTAGAAGGAAGCCAGCATTGACCACTCCCTGTTTTAAACCACACCCATACTACCACAAGAACTTTAAATACCATATTCACATTAATGGTGGTAAAAGACCAAAAACCAAATGGTTGGTGCTCACTGCAGGGATATCACTCATCACTCATATGTGAAAAATTTAGGGATGCACCGAATCCATTATTTTGGATTCAGCCGAACCTGCGAATCCTTCGCGAATACTGAACCGAATCCGAATTTGCATATGTGGGAAGGGGGAAAATGTTTTACTTCCTTGTTTTGTGTCAAAAAGTTTGCATATGCAAATTAGGATTCGGCCGAATCCGAATCCTGCTGAAAGAGGTCGAATTCTGGCTGAATCCCGAACCACCCCCAGTACACAAACACCTTAGGGGCCTCTAACAATAATTTTCAAATGCTTACAAACCCCCAGAACAAACCCTACCAGGCTCATGTCTCACAGGTAGTGTAGGACAGGCAGAATATGGTGCATACAGGGAGTATAGGGAAGGCAAAATACAGCAGGACACAGGGAAACTTATCAGGACCACTCTAAGATGAACAGTTCATACTGTGTTACATACAGTGACATAATGCTGGTGCCCCTTCGTCTGAGTGTGAACAAGTGAACAATATGAGCACTTTCAGTCTGGGTTTGAGGTGTGAAAAGTACAGGGCTTTAGGGATATGAAATATAGAGGTGTTACAAGTGTGGACAATTCAGGGGAGATTACTGTCTGAATTCGAGGACAATGAAGAGGCCAGTTAATATCTGTAGTGATACCTTTTAAAGCTTTCACAAGGTAAGTCACAGCGGGCAGACTTTCATGTGGGGGGCCACACAAGTGGGAATCAGTTAGACAGCACTGCTCTATAGTAAGAATCTTATCACTTACTGGATGTTCTTCATTGACAGATTTCCTTGGTCTGCAATAACTTTGTGTAGTGTTCCCCCGCCGGCATACTCGAGCACGAAGAAGGCATGCAGCTGGTTAGAGAGACAAATGAAGAATTAGTGAGGAATACATGGCACAGAACTGTTCAGCAACAAGGTGAATTGGGGACTAGTTAGTTATCAAAGGGTGTTTTCCCTTGTTATGGGCATTAAGTTGGCCTTAGAAAGTCAAACCATTAATGAAACAGATTATGTATCAATATAAACAGTGTTCTGTACCTCGGACTGGAATGTGGCATGAGAATGGCATAGAAAGGGGCATCCTCTGGCGATCTTCAAGAGTCGGGCCTCCTTCATGATGCAGGTATAGTTGCCCTTGCTGGGTTGTTTGGACACCGTCTTCATTGCCACAAGTTGTTTCTTCGGTGTATATGATGCCAACATCACCTAAGAGCAGAACAAAGAGATTAAAAATTATAGAGTGTCTTGAATGTTGCTTAAACATGAATGATTGATAATATCAGAGTCAATCAGAATGTTAAAGTGGTGGTTCACCTTTAATTTAACTTTTTTTTTTGTTCAGGTAAGTTTATTGACAGTCATGAAGAGAGATAAACATTACAGAATTGTATTCTTGGATTGCAGGACATAGTTTCTCTTGACATTGTACAGCACAATTAGGCACAATAATGTAACAATATACACCTTATGCAATAACGGAATTTAATAAAACATACTGTATATAACCAAATATGTGTTTGTATTACTTTACTGTGAGGCTTAAGGGAGGTTTTCCTGTTCCAGTATGTTGAGAATGGGAAATTTCATCAACCAAGGGGACCAGAGCTGATGGAATTTTGCCATTTGCCCCCTTTTTCTTAGAGTTAGGAAGTCTAGCATCCCAATGCTGGACATTTTCTTAGAGTTAGGAAGTCTAGCATCCCAATGCTGGACATTGTGCTAACCCATAAGTCAGGGGCGGGTGGCCTGTCTGACCTCCAATTAAGGCATATCAACCTCCTGGCTTGAAACAAAGCTTTGTTCAGAAACATTTTTGTGGTTGAGGGTATTTGAATTCCTGCAAACAGACCCAATATACAGACTAGTGGATCAGGGACCAACCTTAGGCCTAACACTTTCGATAACATATCCACATTTGCTGTCCAATAGTTTTGAATATCCTGACAGGCCCATAGTGTATGTACTAGAGTACCCTCTGACTTCTTGCATCTAAGGCAATTAGGGGAGAGATTAGGATTGATTCTATTCAGGTAGGCGGGGGTATAGTATGCTCTGTGTGTCAAATATAACTGTTGAATTTTGTGTTTGGGATTGACAGACACTCTGTTGGGTGATTTGAGGAGGGACTCCCACTGTTTATCATTTAATTTAACTTTTAATATGCTGTAGAATGGTCAATTCTAAGCAACTTTTCAATTAGTCATCATCATTTATTTTCTATAGTTTTTAACATCTTCTAACTTTTTACCATTTTTAAATGGGGGTCACTGACCCCATCTAAAAAACAAATGCTCTGTAAGGCTACAAATGTATTGTTATATCTACTTTTTATCTTTCTATTCAGACTTCTCCTATTCATATTCCAGTCACTTATTCAAATCAATGCATGGTTGTTAGGTTAATTTGGACCCTAGCAACCGGATTGCTGAAACGGCAAACTGGAGAGCTGCTGAATAAAAAGCTAAATAACTCAAAAACCACAAATATTAAAAAATTAAAACCAATTGCAAGTTGTTTAAGAATATCACTCTCTACATCATACTACAAGTTAAAGGGGTTGTTCAACGTTGAGATAACTTTTTGTATGATGTAGAGAGTGATATTCTGAGATAATTTGCAATTTGTTTAATTGTTTTTATTATTTAATGTTTTTTAGTTATTTAGCTTTCTATTCAGCATTTCTTCAATTTGCATTTTCAAGCAATTTGGTAACTGGGGCCCAAACTACCCTAGCAACCATGCATTGATTTGAATAAGAGACTGGAATATGAATAGGAGAGCATCTGAATAGAAGGATCAGCAATAAAAAGTAGCAATAACAATACATTTGTAGCCTTACAGAGCATTTGTTTTTTTTAGAAGGGGACAATGATGCCCATTTGAAAGCTGCAAATCAGAAAACGACAAATAACTATAAAACATAAATAATGAAAACCAATTGAAAAGTTGCTTAGAATTGGCTGTTCTATAACATGCTAAAAGTTACTTAAGGTGAACCACCCCTTTAACTCAAAGGTGAAAAACGCCTTTAAAGACATTGCCAAGTGCTTGATTGTACTTCCATGTTTTCTGTACAGATTTATGTCAGATAACAAAAGAGATTTCTATATTGGGAGGCCCCGCACTCACCTGTCCAAACGTGCCTTCTCCTAGCTCTTGGTGGAATTTGTACCTCTGTATGTCCAGGGGGGCTGGTCTTTTCCCATCCACATGGGATTTCTTCGGTGCACTTCCACTTCCACCTTGTGGGAACAAAACAAATTCAGTCAAAAGCCCATATCAAAATATATTATGCATTGTATATTTTCCTAAATAGATCTATCTACCTATAAGTATCTCCATAACAATTAATGGTAGCTAAGGCAGCACCCACATTTAGAGAAAAACTCTTTATCTTTATTATTTGTGAGTATTCCTAGCATTTAGTGTAAGAGGGATTTGATTTAAGCCTTTGGGGTTTGCAATTTCCCTAACTGTCCTAACTGTTCCACCTAACTGTCCATATATGTTTTCTAAAAAATACAGAAATTTTAATTAAAGCAGAGGGATGGATTTGTGGAAACCCCCACCCCCCAACAGCAGGTCCGGACTGAGAATTAAAATAGGCCCTGGCATTTCAGATACACAGAGGCCGAATCAGCCCACATAGAGGCCCAAACAGCCCCCATCAGCCCACTAAATGCTGACTTTCTATGGGACCTTATAGCAGCCACTCTGGCATTTACCAGAACCCACAGATTGCTGGTCCGGGCCTGCCCAACAGGACCCACCAATGTGGGCAGTTAAATAACTATCTTGACTTAGAATTAGAATTAGAATTAGAAGTAGATGTGACAGAAAATAAAAATGAAATACGTTTCTTGCATATTCCCCTTACCTTCCAATGGATCTTCTGGGCTCCTTGGTCTTTTCCTCTTGTCCTGCTCCTTCCTTCTTCTGCTGCTCTGAGGAATTTTCATCTCTTCTAAGCCGATTTTCTTTTTACTTTTCGTTGTTTCTTCTTTCTCTTCTTGTCTTCTCTTCTTGCTCTCAGGTTTACTGGTCACATCTGAGAGACTTTCTTTTCTCTTCTTTGTTTGATCTTTTTTAACAGCTTTTCTTTTATTCCTTCCATCTTCAGGGGGCTTCTCCCCTACACGGATTGTTTTTTTACTCTCAGTGTGTCTCTTCTTCCTATTTCGACTGTAGTTGGTCTTCTCTTCTGCATCTTGCTTCTTGGCTTTCTTCTCTTTCTTCTTCCCACTTTCATCCTGTGGAAGTTCTCTCTCTTCTGGAGTCAAACTCCTCTTTTTCCTCTTCTTCATCTTCGCCTTCCTTCTCCTTCTCCTTTTATTGTAATTCTATGTCGTTTTATCCAAAATTTGTCTTCTTTTATAGCATCTGATGTGGCAATCTCTCTCGCTCGCTCCCTCTCTCTCCACCGTCCAAAAGACAGTTGGGCAGTGGCAGTTGACAACCAACAGTTTACTCAGGAGAATCATGTGACTAGCAGCAGTTAGACATACAACCAATAGCAGCAGCTTGTGCCATTAGCAAAAATCTAGTCTTACAATCACTGACACCAGGAATCAGAGGACAGATTGATGCAAATAACTTCTAAATTGTTTTCATTATGTCCATCTACAACTTACTGAGGTTTCCTTTTGGGCAGGGTCCTCTTTACATTTTCGGATTGGGTTTTTTTGTATTCTTGTAAAGTTAATGTATAAACCCATTGATTGTACAGCATTGAGGAATATGCTGGTGCTTTCTAAATATGTGTAATAAACTGTAAGGTAAGTTTGACCTTTAAACATGTGATGAGAGTGTGAGCAAGTGTCCATTCTGTAATGTGGATAAAGAAATCTTTGTCTAAGGGCGATGGCATGAGGGATTTTGGGCTTGTACATAGCATTTTGTAGTAGCCCAGGAAACAGGGCAAAGTTGGGTGTTTTGGTGTTGTGTGTTTAGGCTATTAAAAAACAACACAGCACGTAAAATCACCCAAAATCAAAAAATGAGGGTCTATTTGTATGAATCTGGCAGTGGATCCCAGGTCTAATTTTTATTAGTAGTGATCACTTCAATACAAAACTATATAGTGTATATTTAAGGAATATTTCTCCTCATCGGTTCATTTCCTCCCAGGCTGCTCTTTATTGTTCTGCTTAATGGAGCCCTTAAACTAAATTCAAAGAGTCAAAGTTCACCACTCAATTTGGTTTCTGCACCCATGGCCACCATTAGAAATCATAGGACCTCATATAATATAATTATGTGGCCCCCATTACCTCCCCACCACACAGTATAAAGGCCACATAGACATGGGAGCTATAAAAATAAATGAAACACTTTTGGCCAGAGGATTATTAAGCCTGCCACCACGTCAAGGTAGACTCTTTAAGCAGGTACCTACTCTAACCTAAATTGCACTTTGTTTTAGAATCATTCTGCATTTCTAATGTACAAATAAGAGCCATTTAGGTTAATCCCTTGGCCAAAAAATAACCAGTCCTAATAAGGGCAATGGAAGGTGGACATTTGCCGCCTGCTGAAAATCTACACAACCAACGGGAAGCAAGTCTGCTGAAAATCTCTTCCCCATGAACTCAAAATTCGACCAATCAAAATTTATTATAAAAATCAATTTTTTTAAACTGGGGTGAATAGGATCGACCTGAAAACTTGAATCGAATTAGAATCAAATTTTATTTGAATTTTAAAAACTCGATTCGAGTTGCAAAAAACTTCAATTTATTCCTGAACGTCCCCCATTGACTTAAACAAGAATTCAGCAAGTTTTAGTAGGTGAATAGTCGAATTTGAGTTCTTAAAGGGCCAGTGTATGATAAATCTTAAAAATCGAATTTGAATTTTTTGAAAAACTCGAATTGAATTTGAATAAATCCCTAGTTGTATTTGACAGTTTTGCCCATAAAAGTAGAAAATTCGAATTTCAAATATTCAATTTGACCCTTGATAAATCTGCCCCAAAATGTTGTGTGAGTAACACAGAATTGGGGTCTGACGTGAGCATGTTTGCCCAGTAACTCGGGTTGCCATCAGTAATCAGGGGCCCCTTCTACCAAGTTAGAAGGAATGTGATTATTAGCCCACCAGTCACCTTGTTGGTGGCCCTGCCAGCAAGTGGAATGGAAATGAGTGATTTGCTGTGGCCTCTAATTATGTCCAAACCCCATCCAAACCCCAAATCACTTCTTGGTGTCTGCTGAAACACCATTTATATAGGATGCTAGTATAATGAGCAACCCAACTTAATCACTGTGCCATAACAATTGTACCAAACCCTGCATTTTACCCCAGGGCTACTGCCACATCTTTTCAATGGTGGGTGCGTAATACTCAGACCCCAATAAACCAAGGCAGCATTTCCACTGAACTAATCTTCCTTTAATTCTACAAAAACCAGTTGCTTAAGATTAATTACAAAATGCATCCTCAGACACACACAGAGTTTCCTTCCCACCCCACTGACACCAGGGGGTGACACCAGAGAGCACAGGAAACTGGTATTAGAGGGGCTGCATGGTGAGAGGCTCCTTCCCGTGGATTCAGAGCCCAGAGGCTCCCCCTTCCCACAGACTGAGGCACAACACTGACAGAAGCAATACAAGTGATATAGTTGGCAGTGTCTGGGTCGGACTGGCCTGCCGGGAACCCGGGAAAAAAACCCAGTGGGCCCCAGCCTTGGTGGGCACCTATGCCCTTGCTTTAGTTAATTGGTGACTTGCGATAGCTTAATAAAACAATTTATTTTGTACCGTGAGGTCCGGCAAACAATTATGAAGGAAGTGTGGGCATTGGTAAATGTTTGGCAGTGGGCCTGTGTCCGTCAATTTGCTTCCGCCCACAACCTCTGGTTGGAGTCAAGCCTGCTGCTGAGGATCCTGTTATCACGTGAGCCTGCTATCCTTTACAGCTGGCGATTGGCTGCACTGTGCCTGCATGAAAAATTCTACGTTACAGGCAGGTTGGAAGCAGCCAACGTAATGCTGTCTCCGCATGCGCATTCTATCCGGCTGGCGATTGGCTGCACTGTGCCTGCATGAAAAATTCTACGTTACAGGCAGGTAGGAAGCAGCCAACTTAATGCCGTATCCGCATGCGCATTCTATCAGGTGAGGCTACGATGGAGCAGTGGCGTAAATAGCGCCCCCGCAGTACCGCACTGCTGGGGGTCCAGGTTCTGAGGGGCTGCGGCCGCTGGCTGGACAAGCCCGGGGTCTGCCGACTGGAGCTGGACGAATGCATGAGCTATATCCTGACTCCCGTCTCCCAGCGCCCGGTAAGTCTGTGTGATGGTTCCGGGTTCTGGTTCGGAGCGCAACCGATTGAACAGGTTGGCACTTAGCGCAACTGTCTTACTACTGCAGCACTATCCGGGGTACTTGTTCATTGCACGTTCTTTGCGCCGGGTGCAGTGGCAGAGTTATGGGGGAGAGGCTGCACTAGTGTCGGCTTTGTCCGTGAGTGTCCCAGCACCCTGCTTTGCGCTGTTCACCGTGTTATACTGGTAAGGAGGTGGGTGAGTGGAGCTGCAGAGTCAGTACCTAGCGCTTAGGGTTAATGTAACAATGTGCTGGGGGAGTGCACGAAGGTACCAGGAGTTGGTATTGCTGGGCACCTGTGTGCTCATTATAATGTGGGGAAGGGGTAACTGCTTTGTATTGGCAGCTCATTTTCGTTCCCTTAGCTTTTATTATGTTATAGAATGGAGTAATTCTTAGCATCATTTCAATTGGTCTTCATTTTTTATTTTGTATAGTTTTCGAATGATTTGACTTCTTCTGACTCATGCCACTGCCTGGTTGCTAAGGGAACTCAGACCCTAGCAACCAGATCAGTGCTGATCCCATTCTGATTAAGTGGCACTGTCTGTGCACCGGGGTAGTTATCTTATACCAGTATGATCACTGTACCAAATGGTTAATGAGCATTAACCCCAGACTGTAAGGTCACCTACAAAATAGCGTCAGAGTAAGGTATTAACCCCTAACATGCCAGTAAATCATGCAGCCAATGGATAAGGGGATTGCAATTAGTCTGGATAGGCCAGTGAGCTCAAGTACAATCATTCCTCACATTATTACAAAGTGCATTTGTGCAGTGGTTTTTATAGGTGAATTACGAGCTCTGTGTTTCACTCCTCTGCCCTTTGATAATATGCAGTGAGCCTTTAAATTAACCCCTTCACCAACTCAAGTCTCTCTTTCCCCTCTAAGTTCATGGCAAACATCAAAGTTAACCCTTTCTCTGTGCAAGTTCTTCCTCGTTCGTTGAGTTACACAGACACACACACTCACACACACACACACACTCTCACACACACACAAACACACACTGTAGTTCCAGTCACAGACACAGTCACACATAAGGAAACGCCTCCCTCCCTCTCTCTGTGTCTATGGGAAGAGATGCTGGATAGAGGAGAGGCAGACAGAGAACTCATAATTGCTGCTGCCAGTCTCCCTCGCTTCCCGGTTACACACGGAAACCAAGCCGTGATTCTGAGAGGGGACAGCGAGGCAAAGAGGAGGAGCTGCTTCCATCTGATCGGCTGTGAGAGAGCGGAGCGGCTGCGAAGACTTTTTGCAGGGAGGGGATGTGAAGTCCCAACTGCCACTGTCACCCTGGGCTTGCAGAGCCGCTCATCTTCGCTTCTGGCCAATGAGAGGGGTACACTGACTCCTTCGGATCGTACCACGGCACACAAGGGGACCCCAACTCTTCTCTTAGTCTGTGAGCAGCCAAAACAGCAGGAACACCCCTCTGACTCGGATGGATTCGCCTGGGGAAAGTTACTGACCGGGGGACCACTACTTGTTTTATTCATGCGGAAGGGACAGTGAACTTGGCTGTTCCCTCGATGGTCCGTGCTCACAAAGTATGTGACACAGGTGCGCGCCCGCAACCTTTTCCGACTTCTCCCGACCTGTTGCAGGTGCATCTCCGCTGTGCGACTCGGATGCCTCTCTTGGAGTTTCCTCTGTAGCAATGGGCACGAAGCAGACCAAGGTGTGCCAAGCTTCTGCTGGAGACAGTCCTCCGCAAGCCCCGGGCTCCCGGAAGGGCACTCCGGCAAGGGAACGTGGCGACTTCTGGCCTTCTTTTAGCCTGAGGTCTAGTGAGAAAGTTGGCAAGAGCGGAGCTGCGAGTCTCCCTCCTTATCACAGAAGGGTCAGGATGATTCAGGACATGATGGCGCTGGTCAGACAGGGGAAGCAGGAAGAAGCAATGGAAGTGCTCAGGCACCTGCGCCAGGTAAGACATCTCATGAGAACTGACTCTGGGGAGGGGCTTTGGGGGCAGTAGACATTCTGTTCTGTTTCATGGGGGGAGTTGGCTCAGTGTATGATGCTTCCCAGCACGGTGGTCAGGCTCTGATTACAAACTTGGCACCTGTTGTACAGCTCACATTATAGACTAACATGTTGTTTGGGGGGACAGACGTCAGTGATTTGTGTTGTATTTGCAAAGCTGCTTTTTGTTTGGGAGCTCTGGGTCCCACAGTTTATGGGTGTAATCTTTAGATGGAGGATGGGGAGCGGGTGCTGTATGTGGGGCTTCTAATTCTAAAGGGTGTCTCACAGATGATGGCGAAATAGACCCTATTTAGGATTAATGGGCCAATAAATTTGTCAGGTCATGTTGTTTATTAAAAACAGACATGTTATGTATGGGATTAGCACATGTGCACATACAGTAGGACACAGACATTCAGACACTCTCAGAAGACTGTTAGTTGTAAAGATGTCAATGTAAATTATGTTGAAATAGGAATAAAATAATAGCTCACTAGGTTCCCTCTTATTCAGTTTATAAGATGATGATAAGGTGATAATGATGCACCCAATACACAAATGCCTCACATCTGCAGTTATTTTGTTGTTTTTAATTTACTCTCTGATTATGTAAAGTTGAATTGCTACCCAATGAAATGATCATACTTACTGGCCATACATGGGTTGCTAAATCTGTCAGGTTGGTCCCTCCAGACCTGTGATCCAGTGTCGGACTGGCCCACTGGGATACCAGGAAAAGTCCCGGTGGCCCAGGTGTCAGTGGGTCCTCATGCTGCTAAACACTTTGCCTATTTCATAGGCATTCCCTATTTCTATGAAAACAAAGAGGTTAAATAGATAGAATAAAAGATTATAGTATGTAAAGAAAAGAGACTAGAGAATAGAGGTTGAGCGAGGAGAGGAAAAAAATTGTACTGATGCTCTGGTCTAAAGTTTTTTGGTGGGCCCTTGGTGTCCCAGTCCAACACTGCTGTGATCTCCAACCAATGGCTTGCAAGCAACATGTTGCTCACAAGCCTTTGAAAGTTGCTCTCAGTGGCCTAAAAGCAGGTTCTTCTATTTGAATTCCAGACCTGGAGGCAACTTTTGGGTGCATAAAACCAGATATACTGCCAAACACAGTCTCCTGTAGGCTGCCAGTCGACATTGAAGGGCACCATTTATCCAATCATAGTCTTTACTTAGCATCGCCAGAGACTTTTTTCATGCTTGTGTTACTCTTTGAACTTTTTTAAAATTTGAATGTGGCTTACAGTGAAAAAAAGATTGGGGATCTCTTTTCCAGATCAAGTCAGCAGTGTATTAGCCTTGTATTTGACAACTTCCCTACAGCTTGCCCAACCAAATGTTTTAAACAAAGAAAATTGACAGGCATGAAAATTTGGGTTGAAGAAAAGTATGTTGATGCAGTCCTTTCACAGTGGGTCTGTCTAGTCCCCCCCCCCCCTATTATGATCCAGTTATAGAACTGGTGGTCAAGCAAACACATCATCCTTGTTTGGCCCACTTCATTGGTGGCCAAATCTGGAGAACATCTGCTCATTTGGTGTCCTTGCCAGACAAGCATATGTGACAGTGTATGGCTAGTTTTAGAGATTAAATTGGTCAGTGTGTTACACAATCTCTCAATACTACATTCTTACAGCATGGAGATTCAACTTTTATTATTTATTAGCACAGATCAGAAGTAGAAGACCAGCATATTGTAATCTAATCAGGTATGTGCCTTTGTGTCTGATCCCCAGCTTTGTTTAGTTTGTTTAGTACCAAACATTCATCATCAGTTATTTAGATAATTTAGACAGCACTGTACAACAAAATTACAATTGTATGCAACTTTTAGATATGGCCATCTTTACTTCTTGTGTTGGTTATTGGTTGCTTTGTATGTAATCTGTGTGTTCAATGTATATACCCATTTATTGTACAGCACTGGGGGATTTGTTGGCACTTTGTAAATACTTTATATATACTTTTTGATACTTTACAAGAGCATGTGCACAACTTTTTGGTTATTTGTATGTAGGCATGTCAGACTATACAGCAGGGCCAGATCTAGGGGCAGACAGAAGAGGCACCTGACTAGGGCACAACAATAGGGAGACGTTGGGCAGGTACCTTGTGAAGGGTCTTCTACCTACCCCTAGTCCAGGTTCACTCGAAAGCCATTGTTACTTTCCCCTCTTGTCACTGCGGCTCCCCATGCAATGTCACTGTGTATGTGTGGGCATGTTTGTGCATGCACATGAGGGGCGAGGTGGCTGGGGGGGTTACCTAGGGTGCAAGGTCAGCTTGGCCAATCCCTGCTATACAGTTCATGATGGCAGTGGCCTGATAAACCAGCTGTGTCCCTTTGTATAAGACTATGCTGGTCCAAACAAATAGGATATATATATATATATATATATAGTGAATAAAGTACCCCCTTTTGTAAAATATAAGGATATTATAAGTACCGAGGAGTTTCATTACCATATAAAAACACGAGGCCGAAGGTCATGGAACTCCGAGGTAACTTCTAATATCCTCATATTTTGCAACTGGGGGTACTTTATTTATTATAATACACAAGTTTCAGTGAGTCATGTGACAAATGACATCAGAACTCACCGTTTATAACTGATCACATCAGAACTCACCGTTTATAACGATATAATTTACAAGATATTCATGGCTTTTGTGTAATATATATATATATATATACGTATATATATATATATATATATATATATACAGTATATATATATATATATCCTATGCGTATATAAGCTGTAGCTTACTGTATATTGTCAGCTGAGATTTTATGGCACCTTATTTTAATTATGCCATGGTTTAAGACGACTCTGTGTATATTCCTGGCACTGGAACCAGCCGTCACAACCATCTGCAAAACATGTTGGCGCAATAAATATACGTGTTAAAAATAATAATAATATTAATCTGTATGTCCCTCAGTGCATTATTACTCCTAAAAACAGCCACTACCTAGCCTTTTTCTTTTACTTCTGCCACAGCTGCGTTCCTCTATCACTGTTCCAGCCTCTGCATCACAATCATGTTCCCACAATTCAAGGTAGCAAGAAATGTGTAATTTTACTTTGTGAACAAAACTGTGAATTTCTGAGTGCTTTGCTTAGGTATTTTAAGAAACTTGTGCCTCAGGGCTCCTGCAGAATGGATGCAAGAGTTTTGCCTTCTGAACGGAATTGAAAAGTGTACAGATGGCATGGTTTGTATTAATCCCCTTTATGGAGATACTGAGCTGTACGACCAACCAGAGCATCACATGTACAGCCCTGCTCCAGAAACACCTATGGAGAGACACAGGGAAATGCAGATATGAGATACCCACTAACATTTTAATTCAGCACCTTCTCTGCCTGTATTTTTATTCATTCCTCCTGCACTTACCTCTTATGTAATTTGTATCTGCTATGAAAATCATGTGTAAGTTGCCTCAGGACTCCAGATATGAAAAGGAAAAGAGAAATGCTATTTTCCTGCTAACACATAGCACGAATCTACAGCTTATTGGCATCTGTTATCTGTTATCCAGAAACCCATTAACTAGAAATCTCTAAAGTAAAGGAATCTAATTTCCCATTGAGTCCTATTGAAAGAAACAATTCTTCATTTTTTACTGATTTACAGATGTATTATCTGAAAAAAACATGTTATCTATAAAACTCTTAACATAAGGGAATGCCGTTTCCAATAGAGTGCTCATTACCAGTTTCACATTTTAATTTCTGACTAATATTCTTTTTCCTCTAATAATAATAATAATAAGTAACAGTAAGTTAGGTTGAAAAAAGACACATGCCCATTAAGTTCAAACTTTAAACTATTTTAACCTGCCTAACTGCTGGCTGATCCAGAGGAAGGCAAAAAAAACCCATTTGAAGCCTCTCTAATTTGCCAAAATTTCTTCCTAGCTCCAAAATGACCAGTCCCAGGATCAACTTGTACTATGAGCTATCTTCCATAACCCTGTATTCCCTCACTTGCCAAAAAACCACCCAACCCCTTCTTAAAGCCATCTAATGTATCAGCCTGTATGACTGATTCAGGGCGAGAATTCCGCATCTTCACAGCTCTTATTCTAAAAAACCTTCTGAATATTTAGGCAAAACCTCCTTTCTTCTAGTCAGAATGGGTGACCTCACGTTAACTGGAAAGACCTACTGGCAAATAAAGCATTAGAGAGATTATTATAAGATCCCCTTATATATTTATACATAGTTATCATATCACCCCTTAAGCGCCTCTTCTCCAGCGTGAACATCCCAAATTTGGTCAGTCTTTCCTCATAGCTAAGATTTTCCATTCCTTTTACCAGCTTAGTTGTCCTTCTCCCCTTCTAATTCAGTAATGTACGTTTGAGGGCTGGAGACCAAAACTGTACAGCATATTCTAGATGGGGCCTTACCAGTGCTCTGTACAGTGGAAGAATGATCCCATCCTCCCATGAATCTATACCCTTTTAATACAGCTCAAGACCTTATTTGCCCTTAATGCCACTGACTGCCATTGCTTGCTACAGCCAAGTTTATTATCTACAAGGACTCCAAGGTCCTTTTCCATTATGGATTTGACTAGTGCAGTCCCATTAAGGGTATAAGTGGCTTGCATATTTTTACATCCCAGGTGCATGACTTTACATTTATCAACATTGAATCTCATTTGCCACTTAGCTGCCCAGATTGCCAGTTTGTCAAAATCCTGTTCACATCCTGGATGGAATTAATTGGGCTGTATAGTTTTGTGTCATCTGCAAAAACACTGATACATTACTTACAATACCCTCCCCTAAGTCATTAATGAATAAGTTAAATAAAAGTGGGCCCAATACCGAGCCCTGAGGGACCCCACTAAGAACCTTACTCCAAGTAGAGAATGTACCATTAACAACCACCCTCTGTACCCGATCCTTTGCCAGTTTCACATTTTAATTTCTGACTAATATTCTTTTTCCTCTAATAATAATAATAATAAGTAACAGTAAGTTAGGTTGAAAAAAGACACATGCCCATTAAGTTCAAACTTTAAACTATTTTAACCTGCCTAACTGCTGGCTGATCCAGAGGAAGGCAAAAAAAACCCATTTGAAGCCTCTCTAATTTGCCAAAATTTCTTCCTAGCTCCAAAATGACCAGTCCCAGGATCAACTTGTACTATGAGCTATCTTCCATAACCCTGTATTCCCTCACTTGCCAAAAAAACACCCAACCCCTTCTTAAAGCCATCTAATGTATCAGCCTGTATGACTGATTCAGGGCGAGAATTCCGCATCTTCACAGCTCTTATTCTAAAAAACCTTCTGAATATTTAGGCAAAACCTCCTTTCTTCTAGTCAGAATGGGTGACCTCACGTTAACTGGAAAGACCTACTGGCAAATAAAGCATTAGAGAGATTATTATAAGATCCCCTTATATATTTATACATAGTTATCATATCACCCCTTAAGCGCCTCTTCTCCAGCGTGAACATCCCAAATTTGGTCAGTCTTTCCTCATAGCTAAGATTTTCCATTCCTTTTACCAGCTTAGTTGTCCTTCTCCCCTTCTAATTCAGTAATGTACGTTTGAGGGCTGGAGACCAAAACTGTACAGCATATTCTAGATGGGGCCTTACCAGTGCTCTGTACAGTGGAAGAATGATCCCATCCTCCCATGAATCTATACCCTTTTAATACAGCTCAAGACCTTATTTGCCCTTAATGCCACTGACTGCCATTGCTTGCTACAGCCAAGTTTATTATCTACAAGGACTCCAAGGTCCTTTTCCATTATGGATTTGACTAGTGCAGTCCCATTAAGGGTATAAGTGGCTTGCATATTTTTACATCCCAGGTGCATGACTTTACATTTATCAACATTGAATCTCATTTGCCACTTAGCTGCCCAGATTGCCAGTTTGTCAAAATCCTGTTCACATCCTGGATGGAATTAATTGGGCTGTATAGTTTTGTGTCATCTGCAAAAACACTGATACATTACTTACAATACCCTCCCCTAAGTCATTAATGAATAAGTTAAATAAAAGTGGGCCCAATACCGAGCCCTGAGGGACCCCACTAAGAACCTTACTCCAAGTAGAGAATGTACCATTAACAACCACCCTCTGTACCCGATCCTTTGCCAGTTTCCTATCCATGTGCAAACGCCTTCATTAAAGGAGAAGGAAAGTCATCTTGCACTTGGGGGTGCCAAATGTAAAGCACCCCTAAGTGATTTACTGACTTACCTGAAACCCTGGGCCGGTGCTTCTATCAGCAGAAAACTGCACCAGCCCCGGGTTCTTCCAGCAAGCTCCACGGAGCGATCCTCTTCCGGCTTCATCTTTCTTCAAATTACCCAGGGCAGACGCAAATAGCTGACTTTTTAGTTAAAGTTCAGCTTTTCGCTCTACTGCGCATGCAAGAAGAAAGAAGAATCCAGAAGAATATTGCTTTGTGGGGCGTGACGCTGGAAGAACCCTGGGCCAGTGTAGTTTTCTGCTGAAAGGAGCACCGCCCCGGGGTTTCAGGTAAGTAAATACATTCACTTGGGGTGCCTAACATTTGGTACCCCCAAGTGGAAGAAGACTTTCCTTCTCCTTTAAACCCAACAGACCTTAGTTTAGAAAGCAGTCGTTTCTGGGGCACGGTATCAAACGCTTTGGCAAAATCCAAATAGATCACATCTACTGCTCCCCAACTGTCCAGCATCTTACTTACCTCATCATAAAAAGCAATCAAATTTCTTTGGCATGACCTATCCTTCATAAAGCCACGCTGATTGCTGCTCATAATGTCATTCACTAGGACAAAATTTTGAATGTGATCCCTTAACAAGCCTTCAAATAATTTGCCCATCACATGTCAAATTTACTGGCCTATAATTAATTGCCAGGCTGAGATCGTAATCCCTTTTTAAATATTGGATCAGCTTTTCTCTAATCCATAGGCACCATACCAGATGAAAGCGACTTGAGAAAATCAGAAATAGGGGCCAGTCTAAAACTGAACTAAGGTCTCTTAGAACCCGTGGGTGTATGCCATGTACCTGATGTTAACTAAGATAGCATAAATCCATGTTAATGACAGCCATTGGGATTTTTACATGTGGTTCTGTAATCTTAGTACATGGTGATACAAAGTGAAGATCTCTTATCTGAACCTCCTACATAAGATCCTTGCGTTAGCAATTCTATACATATCTGAGATCTTTTAGTTCCTTCAGCAGAATCATTCTTGTCTATTAAAACAGCCCCAATATTGGTCATAAATGTACAGTGATGTACTCAAGTTAATTGTTTGGTTTGCCCTAAAAAAGCAAGCAGCCTTGTGCATAGTTATTTATAGTTATGCATCCAAGGTAAGTCCTGTGCAAGTCATTAGCTAGGTGCTTATATTTAATTCTCGGTTAGATAAAATATAAATAAACTAAACCTGCATATAAATAAGGTATATATAATGAAAATAGTGTTCACATTGAAGTGGGATTTTGATGTCAATATGTCCCAGTAGATTTAGAAATTCAGTAATATTAGGCAAAGCAAACTGAAACAATATTAAAGGGATTGAAATTGAGTTAAGTTAACTTTTAGTATGATGTAGATAGTGGCATTCTGAGATAATTTGCAAATGGTTTTAATTTTTTATTATTTGTGGTTTTTTGAGTTATTTAACTTTTTATTCAGCAGCTCTCCAGTTTCAGCTCTCCAGTTTCAGTTTCAGCAATCTGGTTGCTAGAGTTCAAATTACCCTAGCAAGCAAGCATGTCTTGTAACTATTTGTAACAGCATTTTGTAAATTGGTATCCTTTGTATATTGAATACGCTATAGATAATTAATACTAACTTTTTTTCTTTTTGTGGGCGCTAAGCACCATCTCTGGAGGCTTCAGTTGTATTGTAGTTGGGTGTAGTTTCAAACTGATATTGTAAGGCATGTTGTACCTGTAGGCAGGGCCGGAACTAGGGGTAGGCAGAGTAGGCACGTGCCTAAGGCGCAAAGCTTGGGGGGGGCGGCAGGCACGTACCTGTCACTGCTACCTACCCCGAGGGCCGGGTCCTGGCCCAGCCCTGCCTGTAGGTACCTGAAAACTTCTTCATGTGTTTATTATTTGTGGTTTGTAAGTTATTGTGGCAGCTCTCCAGTTTGTCATTTCAGCAATTTTGTTGCTAGGGTCCAGATCACCCTAGCAACCATGAATTTCTTATGAATAGGACAAAACACACACACACACACACACACACACACTATATACGATATAAAGTGTCAATAAATCGCCCTGTCTGTCCGAGAGCTTTCGATTGATGTAGCCAGTGGTAGTCTGAGACAGTTTGCAATTGGTCTTCATTTTTAAAAAAATCTTTTTGGATTTTGAATTATTTAGCATTTTGTTCATCAACTGGTTACTAGGTTCCAGTTTACCTTAGCAAACAGGCAATGGTGCATATGGTGCAATGACTTGCAAATGAATAAGAGAGGACTGAGTAGAAAAATAAGCAAACTTGCTTCTCTGGTCATTGAACCCTACTGAAAGCTGAAATGAGGCAGGATGACAAATAATTTGGAACTATAAAAAAATTAACAAATGAAGGTCAGTTGTAAAATTGCTAAGAACAGGCCATTCTATAACATAATAAAAGTTAATGTTAAACCACCAATTTAATTGCCTCTGTACAGAACCCTGCAGCAGTGGTCAAAGTAGCACAATGTTTTTTGTTGTGAAAAAAAAAAACAAATCTCCTTATTTCTGTACAATTTAGACTTTGTTGTTTGTAGACGTTAGAGAAATAGAATGCATAGCATTATTTGCAAAAAATATTT
Organism: Xenopus laevis; assembly: GCF_017654675.1. Lineage (NCBI taxonomy): Eukaryota > Metazoa > Chordata > Amphibia > Anura > Pipidae > Xenopus > Xenopus laevis. The sequence continues at coordinate 39,888,521 of NC_054374.1, read as the reverse complement.
TTACAGAGCTATAAAAAAAATCTTTGTTCAGTGTGGCAACCCACGTGCTGGCCTAAATCAGGCTGAGCTAATCATTTCTACTAAGAAGCACATAACAATGGCACCCATCGAAATCTAAAGCGGACGTTTATTTATTTTCATAGCCAGTTTGAAGGATTATCATTGAGAACCTGCTCACCAGGCCCGGACTGGCAATCTGTGGGTTCTGGCAAATGCCAGAGGGGCTGCTATAAGGTGCCATAGAAAGTCAGTATTTAGTGGGCCTCTGTGTACCTGAAATCGCAAGGCCTATTTTAATTCTCAGTCCGAAACCTGCTGCTTACATATTATTGGACTAAGACCACACAGTCCCTAGTGTATGAGACAAGGTTACAAAGCAACAGCAATGAGACATTCAAACACAGCTTTTTTAAAGGACCAGTCATACTTGAAAATTAAAGTGGTTTCTAAACATTTAAAGAAGTGGTTCACCTTTACATTAAGGGGATACTGTCGTGTTTTTTTTCTCAAAATACATCAGTTAATAGTGCTGCTCCAGCAGAATTCTGCACCGCAGTGAGTTTTTTTTTGTGCAAATTTGGAATTCAGCCAACGCATTTGAGAAATAATATTATTACCGTAAGTACAGGTATGGGATCAATTATAACCTGTTATCCAGAAACATCCAAATTACGAGAAGACCATCTCCCATAGACTCCCTTTGAATCAAATATTTTTTTAATTTTAAAAATATTATTACCCTTTTCTCTGTGATGGTTAAACAGTACCGTGTAATTGACCCCAACTAAGAAATATGTAATTCTTAATGGAGGCAAACCAAGCCAATTGGGTTGAAGGGTAGGACTACACGGACGTTTTTGGCGCGATCCAACACACTGCGACAAAACGCATGCGAGAGATAGAAATGTCGGATGAAGTTGCAGCGTTTATCCGTCGCGACAAGACTGTCGGATGCAGACGCAGCGTGCAGAGTCTGCATCTGACAGTCGTGTCGCGTCTGAGCAACGCTGCGACTTCATCCGACCTTTCTATCTTTTACCTTATTTCCGTTTGCATGCGATTTGTCGCAGCACATCGGATTGCGCCGAAAACGTCAGTGTAGTCCTACCCTAATTCGTTTTTACAGTTTGTTTTTTACCAAATTTAAGTTATGGAGATCCAAATCATAGAAACGTCCCCTATCTGGTAAATGCCAGGTCCAAAGGATTCTAGACAACAGGTCCCATACCTGTACATGCATTGAATTCTGCTTAAATGAAAAAGATTATTGGTGTTTCACAAATATAATATCTATTAAACTCTATGCTGTGGGTTTTAAAAAAGCATCAACACATGCAGACATATATAAAGATATAGATTATAGTTTTGCTCAGAAAATTGAGTACTCATGCATACCCTTGGAATACAGTGCTGTTTCCAAAGGTTTTCCCTGTACATAATGTGCAGCTTGTTTTGCTTATACACCTGTCACAGTGTCCTCTGCCCATGGCTAATGGACTGTGCATAAATCCCCAAGCAACTGAGTTCATACAGGTTCTGCACAAAAAAGGTGCTTGTAAACTAATAAATTCCAATATTTTTTTTTTTTTAAATGTGAGCTTATTTGATGTCGAAAAAACTGTTAAACCTCACAAATTAGATTTTTGATAACTAAGCCCACAAGTCTATAGAAACTCTGGACCATATTTATATTTTTATTAAAGAGAATTCAACCACATCATTCTGAAGGGGACATTATTCTGATCAGTAATTTATTTGGAAAACAACAGACGTATCAGTTATAAAGCAGAGGTTTAGTTCAAAAGTAACTCCTTGGTAATCCAACATTTCTTCCTAATATGTTATTTCAAGCTATATTGCATTCAGTTTCCCTCTTTTCTTTATTACTACCACAACTTTCTTCTTTCAGGTGTTCTGACCACATCATCTTTTCATAGCTGGTCCTCAAATATCCCTAATAATATCAGAAGGATTTGTGCCTCTCAGCGCACAGTCATTTAGTGGTTCAGTCTTTGTGAGAGATTTAGGCCTGCTAATAATAGCACCATCTGTGTAAGTAATTGCTGTTCTTAAAAACTTAAAGGGGATGAAAACCCAAAAAAAGATTTCTGCATAATGAGAGCAGTTCTAAACAAATGTCATATATATAGATATAGATATAAATATACACATACACATACATATACACATACAGGTATGGTACCTATTATCCAGAATGCTCGGGACCTGGGGCTTTCCGGATAACGGGTCTTTCCATAATTTAGAACTTCATACCATAAGTCTACTAGAAAATCATGTGAACATTAAATAAACCCAATATGCTGGTTTTGCTTCTAAGAAGGATTCATTTTATCTTAGCTGAGATCAAGTATAAAGCACTGTTTTATTATTACAGAGAAAAAGGAAATCATTTTTAAAATTTCACACACACACTTTTTTTGTTTTTTTTTCAATTATACAGTTTTAAAAATGATTTAAGGTCTGTTGGTGAGCTGAATTATGCATACGTTTAAATGGTACAGGTAGTCAGATTCATCAGTGCAGATAGGGCATTTCTGGGGTCACTGCTTATTTATCAAAATCTGAATTTGAGTATTTAAATAAAAAAAAGTCAGACAAAAATAGAATCCACAATTTTACCTTGTTTATTAATAAAAAAATTAATTGGATTGGGCACAAACTCAATAAAATCGTGTGAAAATCTGAATCGTAAGCTTTTTTCCCCGAAGCACTCAAGTTTTTTAGGCTTATCCCCAAAAAGTGGTATTTTCATACTAGACCACAGAAACTTTCAAAAAGGATAGGGACCTCTCCCATAGACTTATATACAACGGAGATGCCTTATTTTTGGATTCAGACTTTTTCCATCCTCGGGGTATTATAAATCTCAAAAATTTTTTGTTTTTTTGAACTAAAAATTCAGATTTTATTGTAAAAAAATCTATTTTTTTTTCGAGTTTTTGCCATTTGGACTTTAATAAATAACCCCCTATCTCTTACCTATCTGAATCCTTGCTCATTGATGCATAGTGGGTAATTTTTTTTATAACAAATGAAAAACTAACCCCTAAGTGTAATTGGAATTTAATCAAGGGCAGTAAAAGACAAATGTGCACATAGACTAGTTTGGCCTCTAAATACAGTAATACTGAATATCTAGAAATCTTGTAAACTTTTCAGTTTATCACTACTGGTACATCTGCATTTATAATTAGTAAATAAAGCAGGTAGAGAATTACTGTATATATCCGTCTTAATAAAAGACAAATCCTTCTTAATAAAAGGCTTATCCTGGTTCTGCCAGAAAGATGTGCTAATCCCCAAAAGCCATTTAAATATGACAAAACAGTGTAAATTAAATAGATTTTTTTTTAATAGAGGTGGAAGAGGGACAGGGTAATACTAAAATAAAGTTATTAAGGGAATGCGATGGTTAGGCGACCTTATAAAACGAAATGATCAAGCAAAATGTGTTACAATCTGACAACCTCTTGCCACAGTCAGAATGCAACCTGTGCAAAAACACACGAAAAGCGTTTATTATGTAGAGGGGATTACTTTAACCATTAAAATCTACATGTAAAGAAGAACATTGGTTATTTATATAACCTCTAAACATTCACTTCAAAACAATATAAAAAAAAATATATCATAATTTATTCATAAAATGTGTCTAAATAGTTATATGACTTACTAATCTAAGTTCTAATAAAGCATTTAGTTTTGTAGCTTTCTAGATTTAAATAACCTTAAAGGGATATTGTCATGGGAATTTTTTTTTTTTCTTTTTTTAAATGAATCAGTTAATAGTGCTGCTCCAGCAGACTTCTGCACTGAAATCCATTCCTCAAAAGAGCAAACAGATTTTTTTATATTCAATTTTGAAATCTGACATGGGGCTAGACATTTTGTCAATTTCCCAGCTGCCCCTGGTCATGTGACTTGTGCCTGCACTTTAGGAGAGAAATGCTTTCTGGCAGGCTGCTGTTTTTCCTTCTCAATGTAACTGAATGTGTCTCAGTGAGACATGGGTTTTTACTATTGAGTGTTGTTCTTAGATCTACCAGGCAGCTGTTATCTTGTTTTAGGGAGCTGTTATCTGGTTACCTTCCCATTGTTCTTTTGTTTGGCTGCTGGGGGGGAAACAGGGAGGGGGGTTATATCACTCCGACTTGCAGTACAGCAGTAAAGAGTGATTGAAGTTTATCAGAGCACAAGTCACATGACTTGGGGCAGCTGGGAAATTGACAAAATTTCTAGCCCCATGTCAGATTTCAAAATTGAATATAAAAAAGTCTGTTTGCTCTTTTGAGAAATGGATTCAGTGCAGAATTCTGCTGGAGCAGCACTATTAACTGATTCATTTCGAGAAAAAAAAATTTCCCATGACAGTATCCCTTTAAAGGGATCCTGTCATCGGAAAACATCTACCTTGCTTTAAAAGGGTTAGTGGATTTCGGTTTGACTCAAAGGATCACTTCTTTTCCATCCTGAGCTTTTTAGATGGTTTAATTATTTATTCACCCTGAGTTTAAAATGCAAGTTTTAACATAACACTATGCATTTTGTATGAGGTTACCAAGGTACCCGCCATTATCAGGCAAAAAAAAAACACATCAAACATCATTATACAATCAAATTACAGTTTTACTGTTATTGAGATAAAAACTCAATGGCTATGAAAAAAGAATGCTGAAGAAAGAAAAGAAAAAACAGAAAAACCAGTAACTACTCAAAGCAAAAGTTTCATGTTTGTTTCTGATAGAGTGCATGCAGCTTTAATGGAAACCCAGACAATAAATAATATTTACCTTAAAGGTAAATACTCCATTGAGTAATATGTCAAGGCTCTGTCTACAGTTGTTTGCTCTTCAGTGCCTATAGAATTAATGAGATTTGGATTTTGAAATAGCAGCATTTTAGATATTTAAAGTGCCAATATAAATACTAGCATTGTTGTATTTGATAAAAGGACTGTAATACCTTAAAGGGGTTGCTCACCTTTAAATTAACCTTTAGAATGATGTAGAGAGTGATATTCTGAGACAGTTTGCACTCGGTTTTCATTTTTTTATTATCTGTGGTTTTTGAGTTATTAAGCTTTATTTCAGCAGCTCTCCAGTTTGCAGTTTCAGAAATCTGGTGGCTAGGATCCAAATTACCCTTGAAAACATGCATTTATTAGAATTAGAGATGGGAATATGAATAAGAGGCCTCAATAGAAAGATAGCAATAAAAAGTAGCAATAACAATATATTTGTAGTCATACAGAGGATTTGGTTTTTTTTAGATGAGGTCAGTGGCCCTTACTTGAAATGTGGAAAAAAGTCAAAAAGAAGAAGACAAATAATCCAAAAGCTATAAAAAATTTAAAAAAATGAAGACATTTGAAAAGTTGTTCAAAATTAGCCATTCTAGATCATACTAAGGGGCACATTTACTTAGCTCCAGTGAGGGAATAGAAGAAAAAATACTTTGAATTTCGAATGTTTTTTTGGCTACTTCGACCATCGATTTGGCTACTTCGACCTTTGACTACGACTTTGAAACGAGCGATTCGAACTAAAAATCGTTTGACTATTTGACCATTCAATAGTCGAAGTACTGTCTCTTTAAAAAAAACTTCGACCAGCTACTTCGCCACCACCTAAAACCTACCGAACATCAATGTTACCCTATGGGGAAGGTCCCCATAGGCTTTCTAACAAATTTCTGATCGAAGGAAAATCGTTCGGTCGATGGATTAAAATCCTTCGAATCGAACGATTTTTCCTTCGATCGCAGGAAATTGGGTAAATCCTTCGATATTCGAAGTCGAAGGATTTTACTTCAACAGTCGAATATCGAGGGTTAATTAACCCTCAATATTCGACCATTAGTAAATGTGCCCCTAAAAGTTGGCTTATAGGTGAATGACCACTTTAATAGTTTATTCAAAACAATTTATAAGACATATTTGAATTGCTGGTGTCTCTGTATTTTTTATATTATCATCACAACAGTTTTTAGTACACATTTTAATTGCTGGTGTCTCCTGGCAATGACTTAACAGTGTGCACTTACTAGCAAGCCAAACACTTATACATTTAAAAGCAGTTGTAATTTTGAGGGCTAAAACAATAGCAAACGGCTCATTCAGGGAAGATGTGAATTTGATCATCGTGGATTTTGAATTTTCTAGTCTTCACTCAGTCTTCTAATCACAGGGATTTCTTTAAATCCAGCTGTTCTTCCAAAATGCTTTTGCAAATGAAAACATCTGGAACCGTTGCATCAAATACACAGCACTAGATTTATGGTTCTCATGGGACATTCCCCTTTCTTACTGCTACAGTTAAACATGAATAACAGAAGGGTTCTGTAACTTTCCAAAGAATAATCCTTTCAAAATCTCTCTCTTTACCAAGCATATATGTGAAAGCTGTAGAATTAAGGGATTTTTATTTTATTTGAAACCAATCAAATGTTGTCGATATAATAAGAGATTATTTCCCATATTGAATTTATTATTACTTCTTCAATATACATACAATATATACATATAGTGAAATAATACATTTATATTTTCACATGACATGATCTGAATAAATAGACCACACCTCATTTCACTGTAACCTATCTCTTCTGGCCTGCATCCTAAAAAGAAATGTCCCCTCTGTGTTACATTGTACCTACCTCTAATAATACGGATTAGGGACATTTACGTACACTGCTTTTCAACTGTGGGGAATTAACTCCTTTTCTGATAGTGCTTGTTAAATATAGTAATCCTATCAAGGCCTAGCTCTATATGCTAAAATTAACTCTCTCAGTTTTCATTTGACTTCTGATCTACTAAAACCATCTGATACCAATATCCTGAGCCAATAAAGCATGAAACAATGCTATCAGACAAGGTAAAATAGTAAAAGGTCACCGTAGTGAGTAGTAAATTTTTTTAAAAATGTTTAAATAGTAAAAGAATGAAGCACGAAAGGACGGGGCCCTTAGTATCAAAGGTAGATAAATTGGTTCATGAGAGCAGGGAAAAAACAGAGGTTTTGAGCTGTTATTTTTTGTCTGCTTATTAAAACGGAATATTATATTCATCCCAGGTACACAAAAAGCTTAGCTCTGCGATTGCCAGACCACTTTTCTTAATTTTCCAGGTTCTTTGAAGTCTGCCATGTTACCAATAGGATATTAAATTGCTAATGTGGTGCCATAGTTCAGAAAGGGACCCTGCTCACAGCATAATAACAGGTCTGTTAGTTTGAAATCGGTGACAGGAAAGCTTTTAGATGTGGTTAAAATGGATAAGATACTGTAATATTGTAAACACAATTTATGGTTTTATGTGCATTAGACCTTGCCAGGCAATTTTAATTAGATAAATTGCCACCTGCAGTTAAAAGGTAAATAGGTATATTGAAAGTACTTTGGCCTAGATTGTAAAATGGAAAAGACCTACAACAGAAGGAAACACAAGGGGAAAAAAAACAATTTATCTTTTTCCAGAACTTGAAGCCAGTTGCACTGGGACTTACTGTCTGCAGTCTTAAGGTGGCCATACACGGGCAGATATCCGTCGTTTAGACCAATTTGACAGCTTAACTGCCCGTATGGGGGCTTCTGACGGGTCTTCTTGATCGATATCTGGCCACGATATCGATCGGGAAGGTTTGATTTTTACCCAACTGACCCGTAGGAGCACCTTGGATCGTAATCCAATCGTTCGTCCATATGCCCAAACGTTCGGATTACCCCCCCCCGATATAGCTATGCCGTTAGTGGCATATCGGGGAAAGATCCGCTCGAGCCGATCTTTGAGTCTATGGCCAGCTTTAGGCTAGTGCCACACTAGGCTGACTTGTTCAATGTGCGTCGTCACCCAGGCTGACACAGTGCAATTAAGTGCAGACATTAGTTATGAGTGACATTTTTTGCCAGGTTTCGGGATGAAAAAGATGTCCATAGACTCAAATGGTTGAAAAAAATTGTCTCGCATCAAAAACAATTTGTCGCCCATAGATTTCAATGCATTTGGCGAATTTTTTGCCATTTCAAGAATTTTCACAAAACGGGTCAGATTCTCCCGTCACTAGCAGGCACAGCGGACCAGCTTATTTTCTGCCTTTGTTTATACACAGACCAAGTGTCGGCCCCATGTGGCATTAGCTTTAGACAGAAGCTTAGTGCTGTGCTGCAAAAGTACTGCGTAATTTTGTTTTTCGCATATTTTGAACTTAACACTGCTCTCCCTGGATTTGTGTGCTCTGTAGTTGGATTTTTAAAAAATGGTCTGGGGAGGGAAACAAAAAAATGAATTCCCCAGGAGACTATTTTGCAAGACATGGAGGCACAGGTCATGAGCTATATTGTCTCTCTGTACTTCATACTACCCTACTACATAGGGTAAACCAACTTATACAGGTATTTATATAATATGAAACAGGATAAAACAAGGGAGGGAAAGCACACACTTCTCTGATAAGAGTCGCACAATTTGAACAGGTGTCAACTCCCCCTATTTCATTCTCCTGATCTTTTAGGTTCTCTGTACAGGGTGCCCATGCACAGTGAGCAGTCAATGATGTCAATGCAAAGTATTTGCGCACACACAGGCAGCTTTTGGTGGCTTTAGGATAGCATTTGCACATGTGTGTGACATCACTTCTAGTTTGCAGTGAAAATATACAATGTCACGATGCATAGTTCCTTTGGTATCAGTTTATCTGGGGTTAACTGCTCTGAATTTGCTTGTAACCCTCACTGGGGATTAGAAAGAGAACCAAAATGCTGTTATTTCATAGGAATCATACAGAGAGGATTGTGATTGGTTAGATGGTATGCATGCTTAATAATGAGTACACAGTAGGTAAAGTGAGAAGGAAGAAAAATATTAAATTATTGTTGTACAAAATCTAAAGCAAATAGTAAATGTTTTAGAAATATGTTCCACTTTAAAAAATATTAAAAATATTTTTAATTCTAGTGGCCCTTTAATTTGCTGCCATTGTGTATTTAGATGAATGAAAAGCATAACAAGAAAAATTCTGATGAGGTATTTAGAAACCTTATATGTTAATGCCAGCTTTTTCTCTGGCAGTAACCAACACCCTCCCAATATTTTATTCATAACAAATCAGCATGCTACTGTAAATTAATTATAGTAATCAAAATGTCATTTTCATTATGTCATTTTCATTATGTCCATGGAAATCCTAAACTCAAAACATATTAAATACTGCTCATTGGTTCTTGCATACCTGCCTTAGTACTGTGTTCTCTATGATTTTTTTTGCCTAGACAACATCATCTACAAGACATTTTATGGTGGTGTGGCAGGAAGCCTTGGGTTTTACAGGCAGATAAGGGCAGAGACACACGTGAAGATTCGGGGAGATTTAGTTGCGAGTCGACAAATCCGGTCTTCTTCGGGCGACTAATCTCCCCGAAACGCCTTCCCGCCGGCGGGATGGCACTCGGAGCGTTAGGTTTTCCTGAGGATGCTCGACGTTTCCTCGTGGGGCAACTTCCTTAAACAATTCAGCAACAGTGCTTTTGATCTCTCCAGACAACACTCCAGTGACACCTGCTTCTACCACGCTACCCCTAAGCCAAAGAGGCAGCCATCTTTTTGTTATGCTGCTCAAAGCTGCATTTACCATCCCCTAACTGTCTCTCAGCCCAGCAGGACAGGTGTGAGTAGAGTGAAGAGTGGAGGAGCTGCTAATAAGCCCAAGTCACTGGGAGGGGTGGTGGAGTAGCCCTATGTCCAAGACATCTATATTTCGCTCTCTCGCACCCATTACTGTCCGGGGAGGGAGGAGGTCACTGAGGGCAGGGGATGGCAAGTGGGTTCTGGGCAGATGACTGCCTTGAACTCCGCTGGACAGAATCTGCACGGAGGAGTAAGTTAAGACTTAGGGGCATTTGCCCGTGGTAGCAGCTAGGCTGGGGGGGGGGGGGAGGGAGGGGGCTCTATGAAGGGTAGGAGGGTAGGGTTTTTTTAACTTTAAGGTTTAGTTCTCCTTTAAAGTGGCTCTGATAAGCAGTACTATAATTACTAAATGGGCTCAATCACATCATTTTAGTCATACACCTGAAGGCAAATTTTTCAAAAACAGATTGTAGCGCTACTGAGATTTAATCAGATAAGGAGACATGGACATACAAGGATTTTAAGAAACAGTGATGCCAAAGAATGTGTTTTATATTCTTGTTATATATACACTACTATATATAAATACAAGCCACATCTTTACACAGCAGATAACAGATGTCAAATGTTCTTCTTGAAACTCAACAGCATTATAGAATGAAATAGGACATTCCTTGCCAATAAATAGTTAATTTGGAAGCTTTAAATAAAGAGAGACAACCATAAAATTTAAATAGTATACTCAAATTACTGGTTCTTTAATACAGTACTTCACAGAAGATTATTGCTTAAATATTAATATTGACTTATTTCATATGGATTGGTTGGAAGCAATTACCAGAAAAGAAAAAAACGTTTAAAAAAAAAAAAAAAAAAAAAATGAATATCAGCCTCAGATATACCATTTCTAGTTGGAGAAAGAACTCTCTGAACCACAGATTATTGAATGATGATCAATGTAACATTTTCTAGCTGGACCCTATTGTGACTTCATCAGTGAGATAATAATTTATTGTTAAACAAACAACAGGTAGCCATACCCAATGCTGCAACTGGTGCTGAGTGGCTTGCCTATCCCCATCTCACTTAAAGGGGATCTATGGTCAAAATCTATAATCTTTCCTAGGCTTTTGGGGAATGATTATAAGGTGCTATCAAAGCCATTACCTTGCCTGTCCGTGTATTCCCCCAGAATCTGCTCAAATCACTTGTAAAGAAACCCCTCACGGCCAGCGGCCGTCTCATCTACCTAACCCGCCCACCCACCAATGAAAAAACAGTAGGCGGTCCTCATCCGATCAATTTTGCGAATGATATTGTCGAGACGATCGTTCTTCAGGCGATCGTTCGTACACCATCAACATCCGATAGGTATTATCGATATTATCGAAACGTTCTGGAATCGGTCGGAAGTAAAAAAGTCTGCCCGTGTATGGCCACCTTAAGACTCACTGGCCTGCCAATTCAGAGTTGATGTCTGATCGGTCAAATCTCCTTTTCTGTATTTACAGGAAACCCATTATCCAGAAAGATCCGAATTATGGAAAGGTTGTCTCCCATAGACTCCATAATAATCAAATAATCCAAATTGTTTACAAATTATTTCCTTTTTCTCTGTAATAATAAAAAAATATCTTGTACTTGATCCCAACTAAGATTTAATTAATCCTTATTGGAAACAAAACCAGCCTCAGGTTCATTTAATAATTACATGATATTATAGTATACAGAAGGTATAAAGATCCAAATTTCGGAAAGATCCATTATCCGGAAAAACCCAGGTCCTGATCATTCTGGATAACAGGTCCCATACCTGTACTAGTATATAGGCAGGTTAGGGTGGATAATATCATGTACTGTATGTTTGAGTGGGGTCCTCTACTTTAAAACTTGCAAAGTAAAGGTGAATATGTTATCCCAAGCAATATTAAAGTTCCTTGTACAGTATATGTAATTGCTATTAAAGTGCTTGTCTGGATGTACACTGGAAATTTTCTTAGAATTACATTTGCATTCATTGTGCAAAAACAGTTTTTGGGTGGAGGGCCCATTAATCAGTACTGGAAATATGAGGGGTGACCTTGTTTATAAGGTTAATGGCACTACAATGAACCTTCTGTTTTTCTCCATAGAGAATTTTACATTCCTTATTATGTCTTATGTGGGAAGAAAGCTGCAAGGTTTCTGACCTTATTTTATTGGCTGTTGTCCACTAACCATGAACTCCGCTGGGCCTTTCCAATCCCACGCTAAGCCCAGCTGAACTCACTGTACATAGGCGTTGTTATGTCATGTACAGGCCTGGAACATTACTGGTTAGTTTACTTTACTTAATTATGCACTAAAAGCGAAATAAAAGTTATTTTATTAAACACTTTAGGCAAGCTTAAACATTTCCCCAACACATTATTATTACATATCTGTAAAAATAAGTCAAATCATATGGACTTGCTGTGTTTATTTCTGTTAGAATTGATACAATAGTTGCTAATACTCAAGAGATGCTCCTGAGAAATGTATCAACTAAATGTTGCAAAATTGTAACAGTTTAGAATCTGCACCTGAATTACTGAGCTGTCAGACTAAAACACCACACGAACATTCAACTTTAAACTTAGATTTTGGAAAAAACAGTAAAAAAATAAATAATGGAAAGTAATTAAAAAAGTCTTTATTTCTGGGAAACAATCTGTAGCCAACTGAACTGAAAAAAGTGTTTGGAAGGTTTACAACCCCTTTTATTTTTAAAAATTTTAAAAATTGTTTCCTTCACTGGAGGTGCAACCTAATAGAGCCGGCAGTTGGAGGAACCAATACTATTTGGGCCAGAAAATGCTCCCATCAAGCACTATGCTGCTTAGACCAGGAGGGAGCTACTGGTTGTTGCAGCAATGTCAGGTCCCTAAGCATGTGAATAATGAGTGCCCCAGGTCTCTTTCTATGCCCATTTATTTGAAGTAGGATCAGGGATGGAACCCCCCAATCTTACATCATACACGTGCATAATGTATAAGCCAGGAGACTTGCATATTATGTGCATGTGGATGCCAAAACATGACCTCATGCTCTAAGAGCCTACCGGTGCCAACTGCTTAGCACTTGCTAGAAGCATGTGTCTGCTCAAATAGTATCGTTTCCCCCAGTGGGAGTATGGGCTCAGTTAGTCTGCATCTCTGATAGGGGACAATTTTGCAATTAAAGGTGCCCTTTAAGGAAGCACTGTGGAACAACACTGTACCTCCATTTAGACTGCCACATAGAGGACTGCTAAAATTAGTGGAATACACACTATAGGCCCTGCTTCATATAAGGTCATACATTTTTTATTTATATTGTGAGTTTTCTGTGCTTATGTTCTTCTTTATAGTTGGCAATTTAACCCTGTATAAAAGGTATTGCTTGTTTGCGGGGTTGGCACTGTTTTAAAGCATGGAGCCCTTGGTACCCTCACAATCTTGCACCGATTGCAGTACAGAAAGTATAGTATAGGTATGGAATCCAGAAACCCTTTATCCAGAAAGCTCCAAATTACGGAAAGGCCCTCTGCCATAGACTCCCATTTTATCCAAATAATCGACATTTTTAAAAAGGATTTCCTTTTTCTCTATAATAATAAAACAGTACCTTGTACTTGTTCCCAACTAAGAGATAATGAATCCTTATTGAAAGCAAAATTAGCCTATTGGGTTTATTTAATGTTTACATGATTTTCTAGTAGACTTAGGGCAGAGAGACACTGGCAGATTTGGGGATTTGCCTTCCCTGCCTTCCCGCTGGCTAGAATGAGAATTTCCCGCGGGATGGCACACGGAGCACTTTGTTTTCCGAAGTTGCCTCTTCAGGTGAATTCAGAAAACAAAGCGCTCCAAGTGCCATCCTGCGAAAAGCCGGAAAATCTGGAGCATTCTGGATAACAGATTCCATACCTGTACCGGGGAAACATCTGACAAATTACCGTATAGAGACAAAGCCACATGCAGGGGATTTTATCGCACATTAAATGACATCCAGCATGGCCATTATAAGCTTGCAACACCAGACAGCTCCCTCTCTATCTATTTCTCTCTTATTACAGCAGAGCATAATGTCAGGGAGCCCCTTTCCAACAGCATTGTACAGGGAGAACTTGAATTAGTTTTTTTTCTGCACAAATGAGATCATAGGCAGCAGCTGCTCTTGGCTGCCCCATTTCCAGTATACAGCACAGCAGCAGTGCTGGGTCAGTAATAACATATAAACAAAGCGCATGCAAGGATGCGCCTCTCACTCTTTTTAATAAGTAGCGGTGGATTGGGGGGTTTGCGAGCTGCTTCCCCTTGCCTGCTGCTTGTAACCGTGATCAAGATGTGTATTGAATACCAATGGCCTTGCAGTAAAAGAGTGACTCTAATGGAAGGAAAAAGTTCATTAAATGCACTAATTAGATATAAGCAAGTAATTCAGAATTAACACCGTCATTGGCTTCTCCACTTACCCTGCAGTTAAGATTCTTTCTTGGTCATATCCCCACACAGCATGGAAATAGGTGTAGCAAGAAATAGGGAAAAGCTTCTCACCACTTTAGAACTGCATACTTTTAAATTACAGTGAACCGTAAATTTTACAATGGGAAAACTTAAAGGAACAGTAACACCAAAAAATGAAAGTGTTTTAAAGTAATGAAAATATCATGTACTGTTGCCATGCACTGGTAAAACTGTTTGCTTCAGAAACACTACTATAGTTCATATAAACAAGCTGCTGTGTAGCAATGGAGGAAATTGAAAAAAGTCTATATAGCACAGGTTAAATAGTGGAGAACAGATAGCACCATTATGTTCTACAGAGCTTATCTGCAATCTGCAGTGTATCATGAGCCTTTTCTTTGAATGACTACTCCCATGGCTACACAGCAGCTTATTTATATAAACAATAGTAGTGTTTCTGAAGCAAACACAGCCGTTTTACCAGTGCAGTGCAACACTGCATTATATTTCTATTACTTTAAAACCCTTGAATTTTTTGGTGTTGCTGTTCCTTTAAATAGTGGATAACACATAACACCATTACGTTCTACAGAGCTTATCTGCTGTATAACCTGAGCCTTTTCTCCTTTGAATTGCTGCCACCATTGCTACACAGCAGCTTATTTATATAAACAATAATATTGTTTTTGAAGCAAACACAGCAGTTTTACCAGTGCATTATATTTTATTACTTTAAAGCACTTTAATTTTTTTGATGTTACTGTTCCTTTAAGAACTTGGTTTCGGCCACCTGGAGGCCCTGATACTTATACTTGTATGACCTTTTGCTATACCATTGTCTGTGTATAGGTGCAACCACCTTGGATGTATTCACAAGTGAGAATTTTTGTTAACATTCATACTACAGCTAATAGCCCATATTATGCATCATCACACTGCAACCTGGCCATGGTAAATCATTAAACATTGCTTACATATTTGCTTTACTTTCTGTAGGGTAGGGTTTAATCAGTTTAGGCAGGAATGGTTGTAAAATGTATATAATAACTTTGACAGCTGTGCATGCCTAATGAAGCATTTCCTTTTGCTTTACTAGCGGTCTGTAGAAGTCCATGTCCTAGGCAGGGAAGCAAGCTTTGACTGTTAAGTCTCTAATGGCAAGGGAAAAAAAGATGCAACACTAACATTTGCAATTGCGCTGCTACAATTCCACTTTCTTTTGCACTTGCTGCAAATCTTTGCAGAGCACCAGAGATTCAATGGAAGGTAGCGAGTATTTCCTTTAAAATTCTTGCTTTAGCAGCAGAGATTTTGGCCTCCTTAGTTATCCCGAAGTTCTTGGTAAAATCAATCCTGCATTATGTATTGAAAAATACATTTGCACTTTTGTTTGTAAAAATCCTTTAGCATGTGGCAGCTATTGTCAGTATTGCTTCATTCTTTCTAATGTTGTTCATCTCATATTAAGTTTTTTTTATAGCATTTCTTGCTTTACTCGGTAGCATTTATTTATCATCTTGAAAGGCAAATGACTTGTTATTCCCAACTGGAGATTCTCCAGTGCAAACAAATCTGTTTCAATCAGTACTCGCTTGGTTTAGAGTCTTGCGCGGGTTTTTTGGAACCTGCAATCCGCAATCCGGACCCGCATGCCACATTCTTACCCACTTGGACACGCTACCCGACCTGACCCGCAAGTACCTTATCCGCTGACCATCAAGAATCAGCAAGTGCTGTCATAAACCGAAAGTGACAGCATCGGAAGTAGGTGTGGATCAGAAAAAAAGGAGAAAAACAAGTGACAAGTGCTGTCATTGTAAACCGGATGTGACATCATCGGAAGTCTGCATGATCAGAAAAAATTAGAAAAATCACTATGGAGAAGACCCGCGGCCCGACCCGCAAAATCGCCGACCCGCGTCTATACCCACACCGGAACTTCTACTCGCAACCCGTAGGTTTTTGTGGGTAACCCACGGGTACTCGACCCGCTGCAGGACTCTTGGTTAATGTTCTACCAATGATAATATTGTGCTCTTGTTTCCATATCTTGTGATACAGTGGCAACATCCTAATAATTGTGTGTCTCTGATCTTCAAGTTCCTCATATTTGAGGTCCTGATACTGGTAAGCAGGACTGTATTTAAAGCACTCGAAAATGCCTGCTTTTGCATTTTTTTTTTTTAGACAGATCTCCACTCAGTGTAGACGTCCTCAGATTGAAGCTGTGCCTGACAGTGCAGCTATAGGAAACTGCTGATCAGAATTGATCCGCTTCATTAAAAACCACAGGCAGAGAGAAGTGTTGAATACGCTTCATGTGCCCTTGCCCTTATAGACCTTGCAATCTGCTTGCTGTGAACATGCACTGAAATGTACTATAACCTAAACTAAGAGCATGTCCTATATATGTCAGTATTTTAAAGGAGAACTTATCCCTAAAAAATATGACTAAAAAGGCCATAATTTATATACTGAATTTATTGCACCAGCCTAAAGTTTCAGCTCGTCAATAACAGCAATGATCCAGAACTTCAAACTTGTCAAAGGGGGTCACCATATTGGAAAGTGTCTGTGACACTCACATGCTCAGTGGGCTCTGAGGAGCTGTTGAGAAGCTAAGCTTAGGGGGTCATCACAAATTATCAAGCAGAAAATTAAGTTGGCCTGTTATATAATCTGATGTTACAGGGCTGATTATTAAATTCAGATGCTAATTGCACTGGTTTCTGTGCTGTCATATAGTTATTACATGTAGTATACCAGGGGTGCCCAAAAGGTATATCGGAATCTACCAGTAGATCAATATAATATTTAAGTAAGATTTTCCATGGAACAGAATGCTAACAGTGATATTATGGATGTAGATCATAATGGGACAATATCACTAAAAGTAGACCTACCATTAGTAAAGTATGGGCACTCCTGTATTATACTAATCAGTCTTATATTGTGACATTTATATTCTATGTGTACTGTATATTGTGAGTTGTTCCCTAAGCTCAGTAAGTAAGTGACAGCAGCACAGAGCATGTGCAGTGAATCAGCAGAAAAGAAGATGGGGAGCTACTGGGGCATCTTTGGAGACACAAATCATTACTGCTAAAGGGCTGTGGTTGCCTTGGGCTGGTACAGAAGCTCAAAACATAATGTACAACATTTCTAGCCTACTTCTTTAGTTAAGCTTTAGTTCTCCTTTAAAGAAGCCTCAGATTTCCATCTCTTTCAGAACTATATCTCCCATGATCCTCAGGTTGCATAACTGATGCTGAATATTCAGGGCCATGAAAAGGTTTTTATGATGCAGAGCATATTTGTAATGGTTGTTAAACACTTGGTGAAGCGAGCAGGGCAGGTATCTATTACTGAACGCTTAGAGATCACACCCATCTGAAGTTACTGAGCTGTAAAAGCCACCATATGGCCTGAGAGGTTAAACCAAGGTTATTAACCACTTGTGCAAATGGTAATAAACTTGTTTCAGGATGTACTGTACATGCCAGAGAAAGTGTCAGACAGAGAGCAAATGAGCTCCAGATGCAGTGTGCAGGCAAGGGATACCTCACTATATGTTACATAGCAACACCACTGACCCCCTGAAGACAGCACCAACAGAAACAGAAGTATGCAGGAATAAAGAAGCTCCACACATGTATTTAATGACTGTGCAGGCAGCAGTAAGGGTGAGATAATGGCATAGTTAATAGAGATAACCACAACAACTAGGGAAGGGATGTTTGCCTTTGACCCCTCAGTTGCTGCTGAACTTCAGCTCCCATTGGAGATATTGGAAGTTCCAGGAAAGTTGAAGGATGGACAGCCCCTATAATGGAGCCCCACCCCCCACTTATGGGGAACACTTTAGGCAGCAAGCAAAAGCAATTGTTTGCAGAAAATGTGAGTCCATTCAGGACGTCTCAGTTTCTGCAATTGTTCGCCGAAACTGTAAGTATTATAACTATGTGGCCATCTGTGCCTTTAGCATTCCAAGCATCCTTTCACTTCTGTATGGTGCTGCACTGTCAATTCCACCTCTGTAATTCTACCCAATAAACAATATTTCCATTGCACCTATAGCAGAATCATTGCGACATGAAGACTTGATGTGATGTGCAAAGTAAAAGATCTTTAACATAATTTCCTTTTAAGTATTGTGACAAGCTTGCTTGTGCATGCAACTTTTGGGGGAATTTAGCTATGGTAGGCAGATCAGCAGAGGATCAGTAGCAAAACAATAGGGACACAACATCTTCTAAAACACAGATTTAATCAGGCAATTCTTCTGAATATACATATAGAAACAGTGCATTAGCATTTCCATAGCATGCATTGACAACCTTTCCCCTCTCTTTGGGGGTTCTCACCATTCAGGGTGGCTTCTACACTCTGGTATATTCAGGCTTCTCACTAAGCCCCTTTTACTCTCCCCTCCAGGGATATGAACTCGCCAGCCTCTGGCCTGGCACACCTTCTGGCAGCACCGCTCCTCCCTCCAGCACAAGGAGGTATCCCAGGACGATGTGGTGTAATCCCACACCTCTTTTATCTGCACCTGACCTGCAACATAATCAGATTAGCTACTTCTAATTTGGCAGATACAAAATCCTAAATGGAGTATGTAATGCAGGGCCCACCCTGATTTCCTCCATTCACTCCAGGGACCCATTTATCCAGCTTTTACCAGCAAATAAACATAGCCTTGATTACTGCAGAAATACAGTTTTCTTTTGGATTTCAACTGTTTACCAGTTTACCACTGGTGAAAACACACAAAATTGTGACCTTTTTAAAGCACGCCTCTTACACCCCCCCCCTTGTTTCGGCCCTGGGTCGGACCACATTGAACCCAACAGAAATTCTCTCTCTCTCAAAGGGATTTCTATCTCAAGTCTTTTTACTCTACTTAAAATGCTAGTGAGCGGATTTCCACCACCCATGACACAGGGGTGTATAATTCTATTCTTTAGCATGTAAAACATTACACATACATTTCAATCTGAGTGCACACACACAGGCTCTTCTGTAAACCTGAATCTTTCAGGCATTGCCAGCATTTGTTCACATTTTTGCTTCACTTCACTCACCCACGTTATCTCACCTTCATTACATGCAGTCACACATTCTGCAGGCTTATATTCCACCAGATCCACATCAAGTTAAAGAAGATGTGCAACCTTTAGAAGAACCCTTTAGGTGACACTTGTTGTCCAAACCACCCGGATCTAACACATGTGTCTCTAAGAGACAGGCAACCCTCGTCTGGCATCATTTGTATAAACTAATTAACCTCTTCTTTGAAAGATAGACATTTTCTGTCTGCAAGACTCCTTCCATGGTATATGACACAGGAGTGGTGACTTGTAGAATACCATTTGTACATAGCTACCTCTTTAAAGGAATAGTAACACCAAAAAGTAAAAAATAATAATTTAGCTTCAGAAACATTACTATAGTTTATGTAACAAGCTGCTGTCTAACCATGGGGGCAGACAAGCACAGGCTATACAGTAGATAACAGATGAGTTCTGAAGAATCCCATTGTATACTATAGAGCTTATCTGTTATCCACTGTGTATCCTGTGCCTTTTCTCCTTTTTCCAGCTTGAGTGGCTGCCCCATGGCTACATACCAGCTTGTTTATATAAACTATAGTTGTCTACTTGAAGCAAAAACACCAGTTTTACCAGTGCAGTGTAACACTACATTATATTTACATTACTTTTGAAATCTTTGATTTTTTGGTGTTACAGTTCCTTTAAACTTTCTCCTTCAGCGTAAAAACAAACCATTGTAATGTTAAAACTGATATGACACCATTCCATTTAAAAAGCATTTACTAAATGTATATTAAATATACACCTAAAAGGCACAATGGCTTTTACATCACTAAATCAGAATAGTCTATGGAGATGTTGGAGAAAGTGGGTGGATTAAATGGAGAAGAGAATAAATGTATAAATTGGAAGTAAGTTAATTTACAGACTTGGGAGTGTTGTTAGCTCAATGATTGGGCGTGTGCATAGACACGTGCAAACCAGCCATCAGTGAATAGAATAAACAATAATGGTAGATTTCAAACTACAGGCAAAGAAATGCAATTTGTTTCCAATTACAGCCCTTCAAATACCAGTTTACTGTGAAAGAACAGGGAATTAATGCCAGCAACCTTACAAGACTGCCTTGAAGCTTTTCAGATGGACTGTACCGGAAACTGTAAAACGAAAAAATTGAATGATGTATAATTCTACTCTATGTACAGAATATATATTTTTCTATATACTAATATGTACTTATAGTATACAGTACTGAAGCACGTTTTGTATTTGTCCATAATGTGCACTCTTAAGCATTGAGTTGCGGTTTCATTTGCATTTCAGTAAATTGTTTGTACACGCCACATGATGTATGTTCTTGTGCTTGATAAAGTTTCAGATGACAGTAGAATAGAGGGTTGCGTTTGGAACTGACAAAAACATGTCCCTGCATTTGGGTGCTTCTGCATTTCCTAACATCGATTTCTAATGCCATTCCATAGCATTCATACCACACCTATAGGTAGTGGAATATGATCAAAATGAATTGTAAATATTGTCTATGCATTAATGGTACATAATTTGTTTTAATAATATGCATTTTTACGTTTGTCATTGTGCTTGTGCTCCTAAACCACAACATTATCATGAGGGGTTAGAATGACTCATCCCCTTAGTACACAAGGATGTGGAAGAAGTCTGGTAATGTGCTAATTGTTCTCAGATGCTTTATTACTTCTAAACATATACTACTAAACATATATAGGTATGGGACCAGTTATCCAGAATGCTTGCTTCCAAAAAGGATTGTTTATATCTTAGTTTGGATCAAGTACAATATACTATTACTGAATTAAGTTTTATAAATTTGGATTATTTAATTATAATGGAGTCTATGGGAGACTTATAAATGGGACCATACTTTTGATGCAAAGGGACAATTAAATATTGGAAGGTTACTTACCTTTTTGGAGTGTAAAAAATAAATGTCTTACTATTTTATAATGCTGTTATGAGTAGGAAAATGCACAGCAGCCATACAGTATATTACTAAAGGCCTGGGTGAAATGATATTGGTTCAGTTGATGCTTGAAATGCAAACAAACAATCAGAAGCATTGTTTACTCTCTGCCAGTCATAAGTTATAGCATATGGGCTCCAAGAATGTACAGGGCTTGGATTCTAGCCGACTGAAATGAAAAGCTATACAGGTATTAGAGAAATGAGAGCAATACAGTACAAACCTCATTTGATAAATTGATAAAGTTACATGGACGTATATGTTACAGCAAATGCATTACATTACACAAGTCCAGGGAACCTTAATAAAGAAAATAGAGTTGTTATAATGCCCTACACATGAGCCCACTGCACAGTTTGTGTTCCATATGTTAGAAAATGTATGGGGGAACCAGGTTTTTACTCTGAATAAAATTGATGTTGTCCTATGCACGCCATTGCACTTTACCTGGTCTGAGCTGGCGAAAAAGGTAATGTTCAGTAAAATCCGCATCTTAGTGAATTTGCAGAGTTACTTCCATTCGCCAGGGCGAAAATTCGCCTGGCGATAGAGTGTGAATGATCGCTAGCATCTGTTTCTTTCCCTAGTGAAGTTAAGCCTGTGCCCGTTAGTAAATTAGCGAAGTGCCCTTTAGCAATTCTGCCCCTAAGATTCTTTTATATCTGGTGGCAATTTTTAGCTTGCTGAAGTACCAACCACACATTCAGCATAGATGTAAGGGCTCTTATACACGGGTGGTTTTTCCTGCGCTCCCCTTCGTTGCGCTTTTTTCTGTTCAGCCGCAGGGGAGTGCAGGTGTAGATGCACTCAATTATTGTGAAGGGGGCTGTACTCACAAAGACGCATGCATGCGCCGAACGCAGGTGAAATGCAACATGCTGCGTCCCACCTGCGTCTGCCGCTTACATGCGTCTGTGTGAGTGCAGCCCCTTCACAATAATTGAGTGCATCGACTCCTGTGCTACCCTGCAGCTGAATGGAACAAATCGCAACATGGGAAAAACCGCCCGTGTGGGTGTAGGCTTGTGGAGTGCGGTATGGCAATCGCTTTTGACAGCTTGTTTGGGGAAGAATTACAGCTTGTTTGGGGAAGAATTATACTCATTTTAAAAAGTTTTAACGTACCATACTAAGCTCAAAAAATAACAGTATCTCTCTGTGCTTTAGGATCTGGGAATGGAGTCTACCTCACTCGACGATGTCTTGTACAGATACGCTAGCTTCCGGAACTTGGTAGATCCCATTACTCATGACTTGATAATAAGCCTGGCCAGATATGTCCACTGTCCCAAACCGGTATGTATTGATGGAGATAAAGTTTGATTTTTAGCATATACAGTATATATCTATATATTTTTGACAAATGTTGGTTATGAATGCTTTTAATTATTGGATCTCTTCAATTAGTTGTATTTCTAAAAGTAAGCATAATGAAGAAAATGAACTATGATAGTATGCAGTATGACAAAGGACATTCATTTTTAAAGGAGGAAACCCTCAAAATGACTCCACATTCCACAAGATGAGAAAGCAAACTCTGAAGTTTCAAACTTCCAATCCTATGGACCTGACAGTTCAGCATGCTCGATGCATACACAAAGGGCGAGCTTGTTTTAGAGGTCATCAGTCTCTCTTCCCCATTCGATGTTGGCACACCTTCGATTACTGAACCTGAAGTAAAATATATTTAAGTATAAATTGAAAGTCGATGGTCTTTTTTTAGCCTCAACTACTATGTAACTGTAACAATGTTACTGGGCTCACCCCAGTGGTTTATACCCAGTGCCCAGCTTTTATCATGCACTGGGCAGATTATTTGATATACCACCTCTAGTTTAGAGCACCAGATCCTTAAAGGGATTCTGTCAGGATTTTTATGATGTAGTTTTTATTTCTAAATTACACTGTTATTTTTTGTAGTTATAATATTGGTGTGTAGGCAGCCATCTCAAGTCATTTTGCCTGGTCATGTGGTTTTAGAAAAAGCCAGGACTTTAGGATGGAACTGCTTTCTGGGAGGCTGTTGTTTCTTCTACTCAATGTATCTGAATGTGACTCATTGGGACCTGGATTTTACTATTGAGTAGGGAGTCGCTATCTAGTTACCTTCCCATTGTTCTGGCTGCTGGGGGGCGGTGGAAGGGAGGGGGTGATATCACTCCAACTTGCAGTACAGCAGTAAAGAGAGACTGAAGCTTATCAGAGCACAAGTCACATGACTTGGGGCAGCTGGGAAACTGACAATATTTCCAGCCCCATGTCAGATTTCAAAATTAAATATAAAAAAACCTGTTTGCTCTTTTGAGAAACTGATTATAGTGCAGAATTCTGCTAGAGCAGCACTATTAACTGATGCGTTATGGGAAATTTTTTTTGCCATGACATTGACCTTTAAGCCTGCCTTCATGCCTTATATTTTCCAGATATACATGCCTGTCTGAGGGGGAAATTTACTTACCTCCAAAAATCCGCTAGCGTTGCCTTAGCCGCACTTCGCTATGCGTAGATCCGCCAAGGCTGCGCAAATTCACGAAGATCCGAAGTTGCACACAGGTTACCGAACGCTTGCGAAGTTGCGCAAGTGATAGTACAATCAGCTGTTCGAAGTTACGCTAGCGAAGGCTAATTTGCATACATCGACAAATTGCTCCCTACACAATCCCAGGGAAAGTTAATACAAGTATATAGGGGTGTTCTAATGCCCTACACATGTGGCCACAGTATACTTAAGGTGCCACATGTTATAAAATGTAGGGGGGAAGGTGGGCAAACTAAAAAAATTTTTTGATCTTTTTTAGCCTATCACCCTATAAAAAGTAAAACACGCCAGCGTTTTTTGGGACTTTTTTTCAAACTCCTATCTACTCTATTGCACTTCGTAAGGTCTAACCTGGCGAAGTCAACTCTAGTGAAAGAGGTAATGTTCATAAAAAAAAAAACGTAGTAAATTTGCGTAATTTCGCCCCTTCGCCAGAGTGCAACTTCGCCAGGCGTTAAGCTGCGAAGTTGCGCTTCTCTATCTACTTCGCTGACGAATTGTCGCCAGGGCCACTGTTAGTACATTGGCAAAGTGGCAAAATGACGTCACGCTGGTGAATTTTCGCCAGTGTTAGCCACTTCGCCGTTTAGTAAATTTGCCCATCTGAGAGTGTCTTATTAGGAGATCACATAAGAATAAAGAATGTAAAAAAAAGTACACATTTTGTTACTGATTTCCTGATATATCCTATACCCTTTTTAAACTTAACTAAGCCAAAGCCATTTTGACAGAAGATATTTTAACAGTAGATGTTTTAACAATTCCTTTTTAAAATTATGTAATTATAATTATGTTTCCAAGTGTGAGTAGCCTCCGCTGACAGTGCCTTTAGGCTAATAGATTAATCAGATCAGATGTGCTCAGATCTGCACTGCTTTGTATCACTCTATTTATTCATAAGGACCAAGTTATTTCCTGGAACAACACTCCTTAAGCGGCATCTGAAACCAACACATACTGAGCTGCAGTGGAGTAAATGTCTTCAAAAGAACGAACATCATGTACTGTTTAAATCGTGTAATCTGCATACAATAGCAGGTACTCCCTGTCCAAAAAGCGTGCTCCCTCTTTTTTTATTTCTCTGGTTTAATCTTTAGTTTAGAGGCCTCTTTTTCTGTACTTTGCGTTAGTGATCCTCTCTTTCATTATTAGGTGACTGCATAAAAATGGGTGACAATTATCAGTGTCTCTGTGTGAATATAGGTGTAAAGAACAAAGGACCAAACTGATGCCAGGGTTTAGTTGGCATCAGTTTAGTTGGTTTTTGCACTTTAGCTCTTGCAATAGTTTTAAAAAAAATGAAAATACATTTGTGTGACCTCTAGTTGGTTTTTCTACATATAGAACATCAATCATTTGGCTTAGATTTTTTTTTAAGTGTTGGGTACGATCTTTGTCAGTGACTGTAAGTGCTAGCCTACCATTGGCAAGAGTAACCACTGGCTGTATGTTTTCCATTCACTGGCTGTATATGTTATATACAAAATTAGAGGAGAGGATATCAGCCTAATCCATTGTTCTATCTATTAATTTTCCTGTGTTCCTTCCCCATGTCTGAGAACAGTAGCCTTTCAGCTTCGAGGCACTAGTGCTAGCATTTCCAGGCATTTTTTATTCAAGTCAATTGGAGGCAGCAAGATCCTGAGCACTTTATCAGCCAGTTGATACCACACCCTACGTGCCCTCAGCTTAAAATGGACCATTCTCCTACAGGCTGTTTTCTAGCCATTTTGGACTAATACCAATGGCTTTTTTTGTTTTTCTAGGGATATTAAGAATGTTTTATACAAGGAATAAATAGAATCATGTGCATTATTAGAATGTCTGTAAATATTGGACTGTATTTGTTTTTTAATAAACCCTTGCCTGTCCTATAATTCTGCCTAATGTATTGTAATGCATGTTGCTAATACTGTGCATTATCTGCTGAGTTCATAACAGGGTTCAGGGTATTTTATTATGCATGTCTGTTATTAACGTCACACTGAGCTATTGTATAATTAACTTTTCCAGTCTGCAGAGGAGATGTGTGGTTGACAAACTGTTGAAGCTAAAAACTTGCCTTTGACTTTGGAATACAAAGGATTCATAGTTGGTAACTGCTTGCCACAAAGAAAGTTTCCAATTGCTTTCCATCTTTTATTTTGTTCTCCAAAAATGTATGTTTAACGTTTAATGTTCCTGTCTCCAGTGTTTCAGTCTGGCAACTCAGTGATCCAGGAGCATCTAAACTGTTACAATTTGCTACATTAAAGGTGGCCATAGACACACGTTATCATACGAAACAAATTTTTGTACGATATTCGTTGTGTGTATGGTGGCAGAAGAGCCAACCGATATCGGCAGAAGACTTGGATATGGGTCGGCTCCCTGATCGGCCCAGGCAGAAAATTTTGATTGGGCACCTTTGAAGGCACCCGAACATCGACCACTATTTAATGCTGAATCACCAGATACAGGTGGAATATTGTTTCTACCTGTATATCTGACGATTCAGCTCTACTATTGTGTATTGTAACAAACAATCTTTTCCAAGAAAGATCATAATTTATCAGCAGTATCAACAAATGCATCAAGTAATGCATCAAGTATTTATTTAAAACAGTGTCGGAGACCCCCCCCACCACCACCACCACCAGAGCTGCTTTAGAAGGTGAAAAATGAAACTTTACACTTCAATATTAGAAAAACAGTCACAAATAGAAAGTAATTGGAAACATTCTGGTTATTTCTTGTGAACAATCTGAAACCAACTGAACTGAAAATCATGTTTGAATGTTAACAATGCCTTCAATAGGCCTGCCCTGAGACACAAAGAACACAATTATGTGCAAATTTGTATCTAAAAAACAGCGTCACAACAGTGGGTTCCATGATTTTATGACATCAAACTAAAAACTTTTAGTATGTTAGTATTCATTTGGTGTTAGCATTTATTTTGCATTGTTTTTAAATTAATGGCTTTCTTATTCTGCCTTTTTTTTTTTTTTTTTTTTTTCAACCAGCAACCAAAAATGTTATCTGGTTGTTAGGGTCCAACTGGTACTGAGCTTCCATTGTGACTTCCAAACTGATGCTTGTTTGTTTGGGTAGTTAAGGGGATAATGTTCGACATGAGGGCTTGTGCTGAACATACTTTGTTTTCTGTAATGACGATTGCCTGACAGTGCTAGTGAAAGTATAAGTAAAGGTGGCCATACACTATTAGATCCGCTTGTTTGGCGAGGTCGCTAAATGAGCAGATCTTAATCCGATATGCCCACTAACGGCTGGGCGATATTGGATGAATCCGAACGTTAGGCCCTGGGGCCGAATGATCGGATTACAATGGTGCAAATGGGCGCCGACGTGTCGCAGGAGTCGATGCAGTCCTTTATCGCAGAAAAAAATCACACTTGACTGATCGCTCTCTGGCCGATTTTTGGCCTGATATTGATCAGGAGGACCCGTCAGAAGCCCCCACACACGGGCAGATAAACTACCGAATTGGTCTAAAGGACCTTTATCAGCAGCTTTAATCTGCCTGTGTATGGCCACCTTAAGGGGTGAATTTACTAAAGGGCAAAGTGACTAACGTTAGCGAAAATTTGCCAGCGTGACGTCATTTCGTTACTTCACGATTTACTAACGGGCGTTGACGTAACTCTGCTAGCGAAGGAGAGTTACGCCAGGCGAAGTTTTGCTCTGGCGAAAGAGAGTTACTTCGCAAATTCACTAAGATGCGCATTTTACTGAACGTTACCTGTTCTGCCAGACTTGCCTTCGCCAGCTCAGTGCAATGGAATGTATAGGGCTTCTTCTATTTTTAGATGAAAAAAACGCTGGCGTCTTTTAGTTTTTTCAGGGTGCTAGGCTGCAAATGTCTGTAAAAAAATTTTTGGGTACCCGGGCTCCCCCATATATTTCCTACCATATGGCACATAAACTATACACTGGGCACATGTGTAGGGCAATACAACAACTCTATTTTATTTTATTAAGGTTATTAAGGTTTCCCTGGGCTTGTGTAGTGTATTTGCTGCAACATATACGTCCATTCAACTTTAACTTCCCGCCTTATGCAAATTAGCCAACACAACTTCGCTTTGCTTGGCGCAGTAACACTAGCGCAACTTTGCCAGTGTTCAGTGCCCTGGATTTTAGTGAATTAGCGTTGTCCTGTCGAATCTACGCCTAGCGAAGTGTTGCGATGTGAGCTGGTGAATTTACAGAGGTTAGTTAATTTGCCCTTAACTGTTGCATGGCCAAATTGTAATTTGCCTAGAAGTTTGCCATGTGTTCCTTGTGCTAATACCCTTTGGGCTAAACGTTACTAAGGTCTAAAGTCAATGTAGAGCAGAAAAGTGATAGGGAGTGCTGCATAGGTTACAATGTCTGCGTCCTTGAAGTGATGTGCTTTCTTTAAGGGTACTGGCACTGTTGCACCCGAAGCGCAGATTTAAATATGGGTGGCATCTCTCCTTGTGCCGGTAGCCTAAAAACTGTAGAGCTGATATACTTGTGACTGTAGGGCTAGGTTATCAGTGCACAGATATCCCCCCCACACACACATACATACACATACATACATACATACATAATGGAGTACTATTTATCACTGTTCTGGTAATCTAATTATCTGCATTTCCAGGACCAAACATGGAGTAGCTAATTTCCCTGTTAGCCCCTTTTTTGTGTGCAAAAGAGGATATATAGGATTGGACCTGTTATCCAGAATGTGCGGGACCTGGGGTTTTCCAGATAACAGATCTTTCCTTGGATCTTCACACATTAAGTCTGCTAGAAAATTATATAAGCATTAAATAAACCCAATAAGCTGGGTTTGCTTCCAGTATTGCTCATCTCAGCAAAGTCAAGAGAATCCCCAAGAGAAGCAGCACCTAAAGTGGCAATAAATATTCATAGTTCTCTGATGAATATCATGGCTACAGTGTATATATGATATGTACAGTATATGCAGCCTACATTAAAGTTCTGCCATTGACCTATACTGCCTGAGATAATATCTATTTTATATATATGTTTATTGCTAGTAGAGAAAAGGGACTGTGAGCTGCTGCTTACATTCTAGTATCTCTAGAAGTGTTTGTACCAAATGATTGTGGCGATGCTTTATAATGGTGCATCTTTTGCAATTCACTTTGTGTTAGGCAGGATAAAAGGGAAATTGCAAGTATAATTTTGAAGGTGAAGTGGCATGCAATTTCCTCCACATCTAGCAGCTGTAAGTTGTGACCTGCATCTGTAATACCTGTGTTTCTCTGAAAGCTCTTCTGCTAAAGCTCGAAGGGACAACTCATTTCTAGCCTCCTTTAATTAAGATTGACTTTTTAAATGTGAATGTTTAGAAAAATGGATTCTTGTTTCAGTTATCGTGTCTCACTAGAGGAAACTCTGCAGCAAATAAACCCTTTCTGTATCAGATGTAAGATTTTGCTCATGCCTGTTATATTTATTGGATGAAATATTGCAAATCAAGGTTTTGACAGCAAACCAGTCTTGGCAAAAGCTTTTCGCTAATTTGTGTAAGCAGTATGACTGGTACTGCTGTCAGACACAGAGCGCACTAATTGGCTTCAGCATCAGTCCCTGATATGGATGCTCTCAACTTTGCCCTGTCTGGAGCACAGCAGCAAATAATCAGGGGACTTGTATGACCATAAACACATGGCATGCATACAGAGGCTTGGAATACATGCAATACATCAATTAGGGAGTAAAGTAATGTTGGAGTAAGGAGCATTAACGGCATAGAAAGAACATTGTATTGACCTCCCAAAACCGTAAATTACAGCACAAGGAATAATCATACTTTCAGGGCTACGGGAGTTGCTGCCATGAGGTTAGTTGAGAAATTTGGCTCTTCTATTGCAGAGTGCATGTCACTCAGTGACAAATTGGCCCCTAACAATATGACTCCCCACCAGGCAGAGAATAATGTACATTTGGGGGTGCAACACAAGAACCATGAATATTCTGTAAATGATATTCTTATAAAGGGGGCTTAGGGATATCATCAGTTATATTCTCAGTTCTCAGGTCTGTATTTAAGTTAATTACCACCCTAGGCACCAGACCTAACAGTGCCCCCAGCATACAGTAGTGATATCATGCACACAGTGGGGCTCATTTATCAACACTGGGCAAATTTGCCCATGGGCAGTAACCCATGGCAACCAATCAGATTGCTGCATTCATTGTTCTACTTGCAGCTGGTTTCAAAAAGCTAATCACTGATTGGTTGCTGTAGGAAACTGCCCATGGGCAAATTTGCCCAGTGTTGATAAATGAGCACCAGTACTTTTTTCAAGGCGATGACCCCTCACCCCCCCCCCAGCTCCACCACCAGATTTATACAGAAAGACTCCTGCAGTGGCTAGGGTGGATCTTTTTTATTCAGTTATATAGGCACTGAGGGCCACCCCCCAAAAGCTGCCACCTTAGGCACAGGATAATAAAGACAGAGTTTGTGCTACTGCCACATTAAAGAAAAATTTAACTAGTACCACTCAAGAAATAATTAATAAATCAAAAAATTGCGTTATTAAGTTAGTAACAGAGGATTCACTCACAGTTCACCTCAGTCCCAAGGTGCAAAGTCCAAAAACACTGTATCCAAAAAGAATGTGAGGACCTCCAAAAATAAAGAAACAAATATATAAAAAGTAGAAAAATTTATTAGGACATAAAACCTAATGCGTTTCGTGCCTATTGGGGCACTTACTCATAGGCACGAAACGCGTAGAGCCTATGCGTAAGTGCCCCAAAAGGCACGAAACGCGTTAGGTTTTATGTCCTAATAAATTTTTCTACTTTTTATATATTTGTTTCTTTATTATTGGAGGTCCTCACATTCTTTTTGGATACAGTGTTTTTGGACCTTAAGCACAGGCCCTTGGGTACCTATATATTAATACGGTCAGGGTCGGACTGGGGGCCCAGGGCCCTGAATACGGCCCTGTCATTTCTGTCACGACTCACTGAAACTTGTGCGTTATAATAAATAAAATGGCTCCTGTTGAAAAATAGGAGGATATTAGAAGTGACCTGTATTAAAAGGAAGTAATGGAAGTCTTTGGTCACTTATGATATCCTTATATTTTATAGCAGGGTTACTTTATACACTATACGATTATAATCGAAAACCTTCTTTTTGTAGCTTCCCCAAACAACCTGCTGATCCATAATATTATATATACATGCTGATAAAATATGTCTCTCTACTCTAAACTATCTACCTAAAATTTCCAAAAGTCTACTAAATACATACAGTGTCTTATCTTCCATATACTCTTGGGAACAAAGACAAATAATGCACAGACTACTTATTATAAGGAGAGAGAAAACACTTCACAGTTTTACTCTGTTTGATTATGCAGAACAGCATGGTTGGAAAGGAACATGGTGTTTAATAATAAAGGAATCCCTGCACATATTTAATTTTTTCTGTGACAATTTGGGGAGGGGGGTTGTGTAATACTGTAGGTGCAAAGTTTGCTAAAGGTCACAGCCAATTAGCAGGTATCATTTACTGGACACCTGTTTAGAATCAAACATTTTATTGGTTTCAGTTATACAAAGGACTGTATATAAATCCCCATATGGCTGGCTACTGCACAAAAATAGGGTTCAGTATTGGCTGCAAGAGGATCTCTGCCAGCTGATCTGAGCATCTGTTGGCCTGGACAGAATCCAACCTAAATGCAAATGTTACAGTAAGGGCAGTATATTTGTAGAAGAATGTTCCACACAGAACAGGGCACACATATCACAGGCCTTTGAATAACTGAAAAAAAAAAACTTTTGGGTGTTAAAGTAACTGAACCTGTGCTTCTTTTAGAAATGCCGGAGGAGGCAGTTTTGGAAGCTATAACAAGTGTACAGCAAGAAAATTGTCACACGTCATTGGAATTACAGCTCCTGACACGTATTCATGGCCTTTAACATCTAATACTCTGCAACAGAAAAGAAAATCTGTTTGGTTGGAAATTGTTTCACTCAGTGCTTATTACTCTGCATGGAAAGGCATCAGTGGCAGGTGAAAACTAAGGTTAAGAAAGGGGACAATGCCACCATTGCAAATGCAATTTACAATGCTAAAAAGACAAATCAAACTCATTTTTACAGGAGAAAACCTACCGACTGCCAATTTAATCTCACAATTTCTCCTTAGCTCTAAATTATAAGAAAAATAGCTAAACTGAGAAAATGTATTTGCCATATCATACTTAACTCCACCATCCAGAATATAGTTTTCGGTCAGTGGATGGGAAGGCAGCCACAAATATAATTAATTAGCATTTCGTTTTTAATTACTAACCTCATGGATTTGCCCCTATTTTTTTCTCTGTTGCTGTAACTAAAGCACATTCACAGGTTTTGTACATTGTACCATGCATCTCTAAAAAAATATAGTACAGTGCTAACCAGTAAATTCTTTTTGTGTATGCTGAATATTTCAAGCTTAATAGGGTTTAATCGACTAAAAGAAAAAGTGATAAAAGCATCAGAAAATAAAAAAAAAAACAATGGAGAGCACAAGGGAGAAGAGAGGGGAGAGAGAAAAGAAACTGAATAATCCTAAAGGGCAGAAGAAAAAAGTTCATTGGATAGAATATCATATTGGCTGGTAGAATGGGGAATACAGATCAGATAGATAACTGAACAGATAGAAGATAAAAAAGCAGAACAGGAGATTTTCATGGTAATGAAATTAAAAGGGGGAAACTGGACACAGTAAGGCAAAATATTAAATCTTTTCAAAAGCAAAATAAGAAGGGATGCAGACGGGATGAGGAAAAACAAACAAGCTAAAGGAATATCTGTATTGTCAGAAACTTCCAACTTTTGTTTTGAGGCTATAAATTTCCCAAGTGTTTTTCATTTCAGCAGGGTATGCATACCTCTCAACATGTTCAAATAGAAAGAGGTATCTAATTAGCTTGGATCTAGAGCCTAGTGAACAATGTTATAGCATGCTGGAATCTTCTAGTGACAAAACTGCGTAAAAGAGAGGTATACTGGATATTCCACTTACAAACCAGGTTGCCGCTAGGATTGAACTATACGTTTGATGTAACGTGTTAAATATAATTCACAATTATATATAACAATTTATAAAAATGTTTACGATTTTTTTATATTGTGTATCTGTATTTATTTGTAATACCCCGAAACATGGATTGTGTAATATCTAGATCATCTGGTGATAACTAAAAAACTGAGCCAATAGCCCTGGTTCTAATGGATGATATATACAACATATGTGTAAGACTGTGATTGGTTTTATGGTGGGGAGGGTCTATGAGAGCTATTGTTTAAGGACTAAAAAGGAACTGATTTGTTAGAGGTAAGCATGAAACGCGTAAGGCGCCATGAGGAGATTGTTTGACTTCTTATAATATGTAATAAACTTGTACTTTTTAACTTATAAGCATGCTTTGGAAAAATTATTTAAGCTATACAAATAGAAAGAGGGGCACAAAAAGTTGCGGTGCATATCGCGGCTAAATTTTGTGGACCACGCCCATTTTTGTGGCCACATCCCCTAATTACGATGTTCTTTTTACAAGATTTCGCAGGTTATGACAGTTTGAACATATTTCTGTATTTCTTTTTTTAGTTATTACAGTTTTGTTAATGAAGACAAATTGCCATTTAAGCTGTAAGTCTAACATTTCCCAAGGGGCCTCCTTATCTAAATTGTTACAATTACTTTTCTTTATTTGCTTATCTCAAAATTGTTACAAAAGTATCTTAGCTGCACCTGGTGGCTGTTCTGGGCTCTCTGCCAAAAGCCAATTAAGTTAGAAATTTTGTGAGGGTCATTTAGTTTGCGCAGTGCATATTTATTTGCAAATGGTTGTATAGCCCAGGTTTTTCTTGAACGCTAAAATATTGCACTGCTATGCCCATCTGGTTTTTGCGAATTCGCATTGTGAATAAATTTTTGCAAATGGCTCGCAAATGAGACTGTGTTTGTGTGAGTGCGCAAGGTTGTTGTGCATGAAAATAGCGTTGACAGTAACTTAAATTCACAATTTGCAAAACTGTTTTGCAAATATTTTCTCCGCCACCAAAGTTGTGGCGTAACTCAGGCACCGAGTTTTTGCAATTTGCATTTTTCGCCATATTTAAAAAGCTCTTATGGCCATTCGCAGTGTGAAAAAAATACCAATTCTGTTTGCACATTAAGTACACCAATCTTATCCAGCTTTATATATATAACCACGATCGAGTAAATATTTTCACTGTGCGAATCATTCTGCTCTGCGTGAGAATGAGCCCCTGTATCTCTTTCTGGCTGTTCAGTGCAGAGAAAGTCAGGACTTTTCAGTACTTTTCAGACTGTGGGTTGAGCTGTCAAAAGCGGTACTGTTCCGCCGAAAACGGGACAGTTGGGAGGTATGGGGATGTCCATAAGGATTTTAGAATATTGGCCAGTCTTGGGAGAGCTTGTGTCAGCCAATGAGTTGGGCATGGTATGGACACTGTTTGCAGTACAAGTTGTGCTAATTTGACACCTTGAGTAACTGAAATGATGTAAACATCCAGGGATCCCTAATCCTCATGCACCATCCATGCTAAGTGACATTATCCCTTAAAATGGCCATAAAAGAAAAGATTCAATCGTACGAATCTAGTATTCGTACGATTTTCGGACTGTGTTTGAAGAGTCCCAACATTTTTTGTCCCGCGGAGATCGGCCGTTTGATCGATCGGACAGGTTAAAAGATTTATGTCGGTTTCCTTATAATATCTCTGCATATATTGCCGATCATACGATTTTCAGTGAGAGACTGTCACCAGCTTTATTGGACATAACTTTCGTACGATTGCTGTCAGAGGCAGAACATTGGCTGATCAGTTCTTTTACTACTTTAAGGTGGCCATACAGGGGCAGATTTTTTACTTCCACACGATGGCTTTGAGAACGTTCAGATAATATCGATAACCTATCACAGTGCTGTCCAACTTCTGTGGTACCGAGGGCAAAGATTTTACTGGCCTATGTGGTGGAGGGCCGATAATGGAAGTCCGTGTTGGCCACTCCTCCTTTAAACCACACCCACTGTAAACCACACGCATATTACCACAAAAACTTTTAAGATCTTAAACACATTAACGGTGGTAGCACACCAAAAAACAAAATGGTTGGTGCTCACTGCAGGGAACTCCTTCATCACTCATATGTGAAAAATGTAAGTCATGTTAAAAAACATACCCTTAAATGCATATGCCTCATCCTCCCCTGTGGATAATACAACAACCCCCCAACACATGATTAAACCACCTTAGGGCCCTTAAAAACTATTTCCAAATGCTAACAAACCCCAAGAACAAACCCCTAACAGGCTTACATTCCACAGGTAGCGTAGGGCAAGCAGAGAATGGCACACACAAGCAGCACTGCGCAAGCAGAGAATGGCACACACAAGCAGCACTGAGCAAGCAGAGAATGGCACACACAAGCAGCACTGCGCAAGCAGAGAATGGCACACAGGCAGCACTGGGCAGCAGAGAATGGCACACACAAGTAGCACTGGGCAAGCAGAGAATGGCACACACAACCAGCACTGGGCAAGCAGAGAATGGCGCACACAGGGAGGGAAGACAGAACAGAGCAGGAGACAGAGAAAGCTATCATTCTAATATGTACTACATACAGTGACATAATGCTAGTGCCCCATTAGCATTTTGAATAAGGTGTGAACAGGTGAACAATGTGGGCAGTTTCAGTGTGGGTCTCAGGTGTGAACAGTGCAGGACTTTAGGATATAAACAAAAGAGGTGTTACAAGTGTGAACATTACAGAATGATCACAGGTGTTAACAATACAGGGGATTACAGTCTGAATTGAGGTTTAAACAATGCAAGGGCCAGTTAATCTCTGTAGTGATGGTTGATGGTGTAGGAACGATCGTCGGACGAACGATTGTCTCGACATCGTAATTTTGATCAGATGAGTTTAAAAATTTTAGTCGTTTAGGGATAAAACCCCTTTTTGCGCATGTCAGGATTGTAGCACAAACCAACGAACATATACGGAACAACCAACATATACGGAAGGACCCGAACCTTCTTTGCTGAAAGCTTCATTTGTAACAATATGAACTATGTAAAGAAATAAATTTGTGCTGACTGCAGGAATATCACCCTATCACCTCATATGTGAAAGAAGTTTATTATGCCATAGGAAGATATAAATCCATATGTCTGCATGGAGCAGGGAAGGGGAAAATGACTATATACTACAGACAGTGACACAATGCTGGCACCACTCCTCGTCCGTACACGAAGTAAACGATACGGTTAAATCTGTTCATATAATCGTTCTCTGTGGATGGCATATCGTATGGTAAAATAATCTTCAGACGATCGTTTAACGATACGATTGTTCATCGCAGAACGATAAAAGTATGCCCATGTATGGCCACCTTTATTTAATCTGAATGGTTAGTGGCAGGTTGGGAGATGGGGAAATCTTTGCTTTTATGGCCAGCTTTAGTCTGCGGGACTGACAGACTTTCCTGCTGGTCTGAAACTGCGTGGGTGATAGTGTTTGGGCACTTTGCCTATCTGCCTGTGTGCTGGGTGTGTGTTGAGGCTGAAGCCTCTCAGCATTGTGCAGATAACAAAATATCCTAGTCTCTAATGCTGTGAACAGGCTGCTGCAGAAATGTGAGTCACTTGTTTACATAGACCACATGGGATAACAGAGCGTCTAGCCATAATTAACACCGTACTTGCCATTTGCCGCGAAGCTGTACATTAATATGGAATGGAAGTATACTCACCAGAGTGACCTATAATACTGGGACCCTGGGGAAAAAGTGCAGTACAGTTCTTTCTAATGAAACATTTGCTAGCAATATGTATTGCATCTATTATTCAGCAATGGGTAATGCCTTTGCCATTTCAGCCAAGAATTCTGTTTGACTGATTTATCTACTTCATGTTGGTATCAAAACAACCCTATTTACTTTTTTTCGAATGGTCTTTATAATTCTATTAGTTATTAAAGGAGAGCTCTGGCTTCCAAACCAAAAAAACTGCTGCCAGATGGGCAGGCCGGATAAAGCACACAGATGGGGGGGACAGAGCACTTGCCACTGGACAAGATATAAGCAGGCTGAATGGCACATGGATCAGGGACAAACAAGTGATATCATACCACCATAATGCCCTAATTGATCCAGTAAATGAAGCACTGAGGACTCCATATAAATGTGCATGGGGGATAAAAGATCACAAAGACCAAAACCCCTGTCCCTAGGATACTTTTTGCCAGACCTACTGCTTTCCCGAGGCTAAAAAGAAAACTTGCTTCCAATGATATAAAAAAAAAAACCCAGACTGGGCCTGGGATAGGGCTTTTTAAAAAATGTCTGCATTTTAAAAAATGTGGTCCAGTCTGTAGTAGAAAATTGTGTGATATAAACTAGCAGGGGTGGGGGAATGTGCTGCCAACTATGGGGCAAATTTATTAAAGGGCTACATGACTAACGCTGGCGTAACTTCGCTAACGAAGGAGATAGACTCTAGCGCTACTTAGCTCCCTAACGTCTGGTGAATTTGCGCTCTGGCGAATAGATGTAATTACGTGAATTCTCTAAGATGCGGATTTTACTGAATGTTACCTCTTGCAGCAGACTTGCCTTCACCACCTCAGACCAGGCGAAGTGCAATAGAGTATACAGGAGTTCCTCAAAAAATAGTTGAAAATTTTTCTAAGTCCCAAAAAATGCTGGCATCTTTTCCTTTTTTCAGGGTGATAGGCTGCAAAAGAGCGTACTTTTTTTGGGGTAACTGGCTTCCCCCCTACCTTTCCTAACATATGGCACATAAACTATACACTGGGCTCATGTGTAGGGCATTATAACAACTTGATTTTATTTTATTAAGGTTTCCCAGGCTTGTGTAGTGTAATGTATTTGCTGCAACATATACGTTCATTCAACTTTAACTTCCTGCCGTATTCAAATTCTTTAGCCAACACTAGCACAACTTCGATTCGCTTGGAGCAGTAATGCTGGCGCAACTTTGCCAGCGTTCGGCGCCCTGGACGCAACTTTGGATTTTAGTGAATTAGCGCTGTCCTTGCAAATCTACGCCTGACAAAGTGTTGCGCTGTGAGCGAAGCTGTAGCTGGCGAATTTTCTGAGGTTAGTAAATTTGACCCATTGTGCCACCCTATATACAACAGTAGTATTGAGGGCTGAAGAAGCTAGAGTGGGTTACTGAGTGTTGACAAAGTCAGAAAGGGATAAAAATAAATAAAGTCTCTTTGAAATCACAGTTTTCTCAATCTTTCAATTCACAAAACATCCTTTTAGGAAAAAATTAACAAAATTCTTAATATATTTCACCCTATTATTTGAAAAAGTAAAAAGGCAGAATGCATTTTCTGCACTTTTTTTTTTGTCTCATGCTGAACATTGGGAGTATCTTTCCTCTTTAAATTCACTGGGAGTCATTTGCTTTTTCTGCCATTAAGCAGTACAGCTACAAAAACACATATCCATGTCTTGAGAAGTAGAATTGTTTGGTTTATTTTTATAACCCTAGAAGGTAATTTATGTTGTTAAAGTTGAATGAAGAAAATAGCAGACAAGCAGAGCTGTTTTATCTGCAGTAAATAAGGCACAGCCTGTAGAACTAGGGAGAAAACTCAGCTCTGCAACTTTAGAGGTTAAGTCAAGTCTGCTCAAATAGTAAAAAGCAAGCTCTGCTCAGAGAATAATCTTCTTCTCCATTTCCCAGTTAAAGAAGATAGGGGGCTAATGGAATCCACTATAAATTGCCATTAAAAATCTATCGGCTTCGGCTTTTCCCTTGGTGCCAAAAGATGTCAGTGGTTCACAGACACTATTTATGTATTATCAATGCTAAAATGCTGTCTGAATGCCAGCCCTGACCTATAACCACTATGGAGACTGGGAGGTCAGTCATTTCCCTTAAAAACCAAGGAAAC
Organism: Xenopus laevis; assembly: GCF_017654675.1. Lineage (NCBI taxonomy): Eukaryota > Metazoa > Chordata > Amphibia > Anura > Pipidae > Xenopus > Xenopus laevis. The sequence continues at coordinate 39,849,846 of NC_054374.1, read as the reverse complement.
TCCATACAATAAGGTCCTGATAATAATTTAGCAAATTTCCATTCATTTTTCATTGGACATCCTGCTCACTGAACATTTGCTTTTCCAGAAAAAAGAAGGATATAGCTTGAGCTTTGCATGGGGTAATTTTGAACTCTGTGAAAGTTGGGGCACCCATGATGTAATGGACATCTGCAATGAAGCTAAAATTCTGGCTATGTGCCTCCCCTGCTATAGAGCCGCCTACAGCAAGTTTTTTTTCTTTTTAACATAGCTCAAATATCCCTTTGTATTTTACCTGTAGCAGCCTTATTAGAACTGTATGCTGATCCTTTGCTATGTGTTACTGCACACTTGAAACTTTTCCCACTATTAGTAAATAATCCACAGCAGCTCTGGATAGCTCCAGTGGTGTATGGCGTGATCTGATTGTTTAATATTACCATATGTTGTGACGAGCACTTGTCAGGCTGACGGGTTGCTTGCTATTCATCATGCAGTGTGAGGAGTTGGCTCTGAAGAGCTGGTCTATATAAATCTTACTTATTTATTACTGCTTAAGGCAGTTTTGCCACAAATCTCTTCCTACCTCCAGCTGCTGCTGATCCTGGAAGATGTATAATTGTTTGCTGGCACACAACATCTCCTCGGATATAAACGCTTAGTCATTTTGTGTCACACTAAAACACCATGTGGAGAGATTTGTTTCAGGGCTTATAACTAATATACTTACATTTTATGTTGAATAATTTTCATTTATAGCTACCAATGACCCCAACAGTCATCCTTCAAAGCTGTTCGGCCAGCTCTTCATTATTTTGTTGGCAGTATTCTGGCCTGTTTAGAGTCCCTTTCTATTAGTACCATTATATTCTCTTCGCTGCTGGTTCTGGCTCTAAAAATAATGTAGCAGATTCCAGCTGATTGACAGACCTGTGAAGAAGCATACATTGAAAGTTAGTTTCAAGAGTCAAAGCAGCAGTGCTATAAATACTGCTTTGCCATTTTTTGTGCAGCCCCCAATTGTGCTGCTGTTTGTCACCACAACATTTCGTGTGTGTTGCTGGAAACAAGTTATGGTAGTATAGGTACAAACCATGTGCCATATCTTAAATGGCTGTATCATTATGGCCACAATGTAGCAGGTACAGTGCATCAAGGGTTTCATAGACTAACACCTTTTGGCTATTGCAGTATAATGTGCAGGGTTACCTTGTCTCTTAACATGTTCCACCCTGCATTTAATGTATTGTAGTAGAAATATATATATATATATATATATATAACCTGAATCAGACGCTTGCACTCTGAACCAGTCTTCCATAAACGTGGGCGCAGGGTCAAAGTATTTATGTAAAGTTCAAGAGGACCCGCACTCCTTGGTGAGTGAACCAAAAATGTCTTTATTTTTCAAACTTGTGCATCCAATGTTTCGACCCACATTAGGGCCTTTATCAAGGATCTTGATAAAGGCCCTAATGTGGGTCGAAACGTTGTATGTATGTATGTATGTATATATATATGTATATGTATATGTATATGTATATATATATATATACCCAGTCATTTTGCTAATTTGTAGATCTTCTAAAATTGTTATAACATTTTTCAATCTACAGTATCCTGTGTCTCTATAAAGATAACTTGTAAAGATAATTACTACATAAAGTGGAGTAATTCATGGATAAAAAAATTTAAATGGTATACTGGTAATGTTGTTTTATTGTATGCATATAGATCCTAGAAATAATGACACTGCAAAGTTGTTACTCAGTTGATGTTTATGTTTATTTGATATCATCCCATATTATTTTATTCAATATTCAATCAATACCATGGAACTGGTCAATGACATAATGATAATGTGTACATTTGAAACTAAATAAACACGAATTGTTAAAAAAAAAGATAATTACTGATCACTTTTTCATGGTTATGGTCCAGTGACACCAGACCACACCTCCTGAACTGCTGAGCCATGTTTGCTGCTTGATTTTTATAAGAGAAAAATAATACTACAGGATGAGTAAAGAAGAATATAGCAAAGGCTGAAACAAACCAGGTTGAGTTTGTGACATTTTTAGACAGTGCTAAAACTCTAAGGTCTGTAAGCTAGGGAAAAAAACAGTCCTTTTATAAGAATACAATAGAAAATATATTTAAATATATATAATAAATGTAGTGAAACATTTGTTGTTTCCATTATTCTGTTTACTTCATTTATTACTAAAGAATATCCAAAGCTAGTAAAATAACAGCCTACTGAATGGGAGTTTGCAAAAATGAAAAAGTAGGAATATGCAATCTACCCAGACAAGAAAACACAGACGTATTTTTGAGGTTGGTTGGATGTCCTCTTTATCAGTTAATTTGGTGTTAAGCTTCAGTATGTTCCTGTGCCCTAACTTTGTTTAATATTGACCTGTTCATTATTTTTGGATGAAAATATTCGCCCCTTTCCTAGTTACAGATCTTGCACAGTTTCTCCTTGGAAATCTGATTTCACGCTTGCCAAATGGTGTGAAGTGTAATTATCTTACATTTCTGAAACTAATCGCAGGTTCAGCAACAGATATTGAAAAGTGGGTCCTGAATGTAGAAGTTGGTATAAGGAAAAAGGGCATGTTGTGCTCTGCATATACTGAAAACCTATTTTGTAATTGTGTGTGTGTGTGTATGTATATATATATATATATATACATATATATATATATATATATATATACATACATATATATATATTTCTATATATCAGCACACACCATTCAACTCGATATAGGCCGGATGCTCACCAACAAAATTACAGATCACGAATAGAAAGCACTCACGGCACAATCTCCATAAATGGACTATATATATATATATTGCGCAAGCGTTACTGCGCCAAGTTAAGGGAATTTGCCTAATTTGCATACGGTGGCAAGTTAAAGTTGAATGGACGTATATGTTGCAGCAAATACATTACACTACACAAGCCCAGGGAACCTTAATAAAATAAAGTTGTGATATTGCCCTACACATGAGCCCACTGTATAGTTTATGTGCCATATGTTAGAAAACGTAGGGAGGAAGCCGGTTACCCAAAAAAATATATGATCTTTTTCAGCCTATCACCCTCAAAAAGGAAAAGATGCTAGCGCTGAACATTTTCAACTTTTTTTTTAGGAACTCCTATCTACTCTATTGTATTTCGCCTGGTCTGAGGTGGGGAAGGCAAGTCTGGCGCAAGAGGTAAAATTCAGTAAAATGCGCATCTTAGTTAATTTGCATAGTTACGTCCATTCGCCAGAGCGCAAATTCGCCAGGTGTTAGGGAGCGAAGTACCGCTAGAATCTATCTCCTTCGCTAGCGAAGTTACGCCAGCGACCGTTAGTAAATCGGCGAAGCACCGAAATGACATCACGCTGGTGAATTTTTGCCCGTGTTCGTCACTTCGCCCTTTAGTAAATTTGCCCCTTGGAGTTTCCTAAATAAACCTGTGTTTTTGCCTGGAGACCCGGTGTCCCTGTCTTTATGCTCCTAGTCCTCTGCTTACCTGCCTACCATAGCTAATTTCCCCCAAAAATGACGTGTACAGGAAGCCAGCTTGTCACAATATTGTATATTATATTATTATACACAAAAGCCATGAATATCTTGTAAATTATATCCTTATAAACGGTAAGTTCTGATGTCATCCGTTATAAACGGTGAGTTCTGATGTCATTTCTGTCACATGACTCACTTATAATAAATAAAGTACCCCCAGCTGCAAAATATGAGGATATTAGAAGTTACCTCGGAGTTCCATGACCTGTATTAAAACACTCGGCCTTTGGCCTCGTGTTTTTCTATGGTCATGAAACTCCTCGGTAACTTATAATATCCTTATATTTTACAAGAGGGGGTACTTTATTCACTATATTATTAATATTATATATTAGAAACATTTTTTTACTTTGCACAGCCTATCTATATACCCAGTTGTTATTTTTACACTGAATTAAAAAAGAATTCCATAAAACTCTGATATCTAGTGCCTGATGTTTTGTTTTCAGCATCTTTCTTTATTATAAACTGGTAAAACTGTTTTGAAAAACTATCGCACTTATCTCTTTCAATTTCTTTATAGCATTGCTGGCTGACTGTCATATCTTCTGATACATATGCTACTGGCCTGTTGTCTTGAATAAAGACAGCACCTAAGGCAGTCTTTGGCGCATCTAATGAAATTGTTAATTTACATCAAAGTATTTGAGCACTGATGATTCTGTACATTAATTTCAGATTGCAAAGAGCTTTCTGAAGTTTCCTCCCATGTCCAAATGACATTATCTCTTGTGTGAGTTAATGGAAAGGGATTGTATTTTTTGACATGTATAGATCAAAACCTCACACCAATATAATTCTGAAATGTAAAGCACCCCATCAGAATTAATGTTACAGTGCCTTAGATTACATATCAAGACCATATTTATTTTGGAAACTACATATTCAAAGGACTAATTCATTCACAATGGCTAAATATGTCTCTCTACTCCAAACTGCCAAACCGCAAAGCTTTTATGAATACAGAGGATTTTAAGAAAACATTTTTTCTCATGCATCTTATTTCCCATGTGTCCTTAAACATGAATGCCAGGGGTCTTCTAAACTGTTTAATAGCTAAAAGCATATGTATACAAAAGTATGTGGCATGTAGAGATCTCGAAATAAAAATATTTCATAAACATTATCTTAACGAGCAATTCGACTCCTGCAAACAAAGCACACTGCTGATGTATTGTAAAAGCCCCTAACTCTAAGGAGGTTATTTATCAAAGTCCGAATTTATCTCAATATTTTCTGCTACAAAATCCGCTCAGGTTTTTTACGCTTATTTATTATTACATTTCCCCGAAAATTTGCTTTGCGGGAAAAAATTTACGGAATTTTCACCCGAAAAAAAATCATTGGGACTTCTCCCATTGACTTATATGCAACCTCGACAGGTCTGAGATGCCAGATTTTCAGATTCTAACTTTTCCATTCTTGGGGGTCTTAATAAATTCCGAAAAATTCGTGATTTTTTAAAAGTCCCATTTTTATGAAAAAAAAATCACGAATCATTCATGATTTTTGCATTCGGAGTTTAGTAAATAACCCCCTAAGATAAATCTAGAAAATCTATATATATTTGGAAAGAACACATTCTGAATAATTTATTAAATAAAATGTCTTTCTACTCCAAATTGCCTAACTGCAAAGCTTTCCTGAATTTAGAGATTCTATCAAAGTTCGTTAAGGGGTAGATTTATTAAAGGTCGAAGTGAATTTTCGAATTAAAAAACGTTGAATTTCGAAGTCATTTTTGGGTACTTCGACCATCGAATAGGCCAAATTTGACTTCGATTCGAATTGAAAAACCTTCGAAAATTCGAACACTCGAAAATCGAAGTATTGTCTCTTTAAAAAAAAACTTCGACTTCGCCACTTCAAACCTGCCCAATTGCTGTTTAGCCTATGGGGGACCTCCTAGAACCTATCTGAGGCTTTTGGGCAAGTTTTGAGAAGTCAAAGTTTTTTTTTTAAAAAGTCCTTCGAATCGTTTGATTCGAAGGGTTAAATCGTTCGATCGTACGATTTTACTTTGATCATACTTCGATCTTCATGCCTTAAATCCACTAGAAAATCATTTACATATTAAATAAACCGAAAAGGCTGGTTTTGCTTCCAATGAGAATTAATTATATCTTAGTTTGGATCAAGTACAAGATACTGTTTTAATTTTACAGACAAAAAGAAAATCATTTTTTAAAATTTGGATTATTTGGACAAAAATGGAGTCTATGGGAGACAGCATTTCCGTAATTCGGAGCTTTCTGGATAATGAGTCCCATACCTGTACATTACTTAATGTGTCGCCCTTAACAGCAATACGTCTGCCTGAAAAGGAGGAGGACCACCATGTGTCCCAGTATGAAAGGTTGGTATTGAAGGGGCTCTGGAAGCAGGTCTTTTGGAATTTAAAGGGTTAAAGTCGACAATATTTTTTTCTAATTTGTCTTAAACATTACTTTTCTTTCTTTTTGTCTGTAATGTTACTACATCAACATACAGATTGGTGTGCTGGCCTGTGTTATAATGCCAGTCATTATCCCCTGTAGGTACTTTGATATATTGGCACATATTCTCAAAACTCTGTTATTTTAGACATTGTCTTAAATTTGATGTGATAAACACAGAGAGACATTCCACATTCATGCAATATATAATAGATCTTTCTCCTTGTACACTGTGAAACTTGTATGTCTCTCATAGGATGTTCTTTTTTGGATTACAGTAATTATCAACTTTCTGTTATTAAATGTATTCGTACGAATCATCGTACGATCGGACTTTCCCATCTCCCGACCCACCACTAACCATTCAGATCAAAGTCTTACCAGTCAGATTAGTAAAAGAACAGATCAGCAATGTTCTGCCCCTGACAGCAATCATACGATATCTATGTCCAACCAAAGCCAGTGACAGTCTCCCACTGAAAATCGTACGATCGGCAACACACGCAGAGATATTATCGGCAGCCGACAGAAATTTTCTAACCTGTCCGATCGACCAAACGACCGATCTCCGCCGGACGAAAAATGTCGGGACTCAACACACACGGTTCGAAAATCGTACGAATCCTCGATTCGTACGATCAGATCTTTGCGTCTATGGCCAGCTTAACAGTATGTTTCTAGTAAGGTGTTTACCCAAAGAAGTCAGGTGTTTTGTTTTTTTTTTGTTTTTTTTTGTGGTTTTCAAATGTTTATCATTTTTTTGTTATGTGGTTCTCAGGCTTGGAATTTAAATTGTTGTTTAGTTTATAGGGGTTATTTACTTTAGCCAGGGAGTGGTTTTGACATAAAAATTGGATTGTATAGGAATAGCAGAGAGCCTTAAAAGGAAAATAAAATAATTAAAAAAAGAATAACGATAAAAGTAGCCTCACAATGCTGGAGGCAGTTTTTTTTAGCTGCCACTATAAAATGGTGATAATAATTTAAAAAAACGATGCAAAATAAATAATAAATACCAGCTGATTAATTACTTATAAGTAATCTATAACATAGTAAAACTTAATGTAAAGGTGTACTTTACCCAGGGCCGGGCCGAGGTAGTTTGGCACCCTAGGCAAGAGTTTCAATTAGCGCCCGCACCCCCCCCCCCCGATCAGGCATTACCATTTCCCACCTTACCATGACAATATTTAAATAAAGAAAGCAAGAAAGTGTACCTGTGCCAACAGCTATCCATCATACTGCCCCCCGTACCAGTGCCAACAGCCAACCATCATACTGCCCCCGTACCAGTGCCAACAGCCAACCATCATACTGCCCCCGTACCTGTGCCAGCAGCCAACCATCATACTGCCCCCCGTACCTGTGCCAGCAGCTATCCATCAGATTGCCCCCATACTTGTGCCAGCAGCCAACCATCATACTGCCCCCTGTACTTGTGCCAGCAGCCAACCATTATACTGCCCCGTATCAGTGCCAGCATCCATCCATCATAGTGCCCCCCCAGTACCTGTGCCAGCAACCAACCATCATACTGCCCCGCTGTACCTATGCCAGCAGCCATCCATCATACTGCCACCCCTACCTGCAGCCATCCATTATACTTCCCCCTGTGCCTGGCAAGCCCAGCATCAATCATACTGCCCCTGGCCCCAATCCTTACCTGTGTCAGCAGCAGCCAAAAATAAATCATAACATGCGGTCCCTCCCCAAGTATCTATGTACCTGTGCCAGCCCAGCAGCAACATTAAAAAATATACACAGTACAGAATGCAATCTTCAGTGCCTGCAAACTGTGTGCAGTGTGCAAGGCTGCGGGCACTGAGCCTGAGTGAGCATAAACCACACAACGCACACCCGTCCGCCAACTCTCTGCCGTGTCGGACATACTCTGCTGTAGCAATTCAATCTGCTGCAACACTGTGCTGAATATATAAATATATGAGAGGGAGACAAAGTGGAATGTATTTTATTAATTTGCTGTACGCAATTATATAACGCTTGTCTTTAAATCAGATCACTGCCTTTCCATGGAATCGTTTTTCGGGCAACTTCGGAAAACGAAGCACTCCAAGTGCTACCCCGCCGGTGATTTACATTCTAGCCGGTGGGAGGCAGTTTGGGGAGATTAGTCGCCCCGAAGAAGAGGAGATTTGTCTCCGGGCGACTAATCTCAGAATCTGAGCGTGTGCCCTGACTGTTAAGGGCAGCTGTTAGAATTGATAGAATAGTTGCTAATATTCCACAGATACTGCTGAGAAATGTATTGTCTAATTGTATCAACTAAATGTAGCAAATTGTAACAATTCAGATGCTTCTGGATCACTAAACTGCAAGACTGTAACATTATAGACTAACTTTAAACTTCGATTTTGGAAAAATGCTAAAAATTTAAAAAAAATGGAGAGTAATTGAAAAAACGAAATCTTTATTTCTGGTGAACACTCTGAAAACAATTGAACTGAAAAAAAAGTGTTTGGAAGGTGAACAACCCCGTTAACTTATTTAACTTGAAATATATTTCTGAAAGCACACGTTTAATTTGGACTTATCGACTAGGAATCCATTATGCTACATATACTGTATCTAAAATTGTCCCACTGAAATCACTTCCCTCAAATTGAATTCTTCATTTTCTGACCTATTCTGTGAATCTGTTTCCCAGGCTGATGGATTGCGATATTCATTTTTAAAACTTAGCTCATCTCTGTGGATAATAGAAGAGAAATTGATTAGATATTACCCGCATGATAAGTATAGCATATAATCAGTTTTCGCTGGAAGAACAAAGCATTGCTGCCATGGCAATTTACCATTTTCCATGCCCTGTGACATTTTAAAAATGCAGAAAGTCTCATACAAATAGAAACCATTTGCATCTGCTGCCTGTGCTTTTGACCGTAATAAGTTAATTCATAGTATACAAACTCTTATCTCAGGATAAAATCTTTAAAATAGGACCTATGAGTTCAAGATAAATATATTGTCATAAAATGATAGTAATGCCCTCTTTATATTGTCAGGTGAAGGCATAATATGATACGGTTGCTAGTACAGGTATGGGATCCATTATCAGGAAACCCATTATCCAGAAAGCTCTGAATTATGAAAAGGCGATCTATCATAGAATACATTATTATTATCCAGATTATCCACATTTTTAGAAATGATTTCCTTTTCCTCTGTAATAATAAAACAGTAGCTTGTACTTGATCCCAACTAAGATATAATTAATCCTTACGGCCAGCAAAACCAGCCTATTGGGTTTATTTAAAGGGATGGTTTACCTTTAAGTTAACTTTTTTTATGTTATAGAATGGTCATTTCTAAGCAACTTTTCTTCAAAATTATTTTTTTTTATAGTTTAATTATATGCCCTTTTCTCCTCAATCTGTTCCAGCATTAAAATGGGGGTCACTGACCCCATGTGAAGACAAATTCTCTGTTAGGCTACAGATGTATTGTTACTCCGAATTTTTATTACACATCTATCTTTTAAGTCCATCTCCTATTCAGTTTCTAGTCTCTTATTCAAATCAATGCATGGTTGCTAGGGTAATTTGGATCCTAGCAATGAGATTGCAAACTGGAGAGCTGCTGAATATAAAGGTCCTGTGCACTCTGGGTCAAAGGTTCCATACCTTTACCACTGTTCACATTGGTAACGATGATCATTTTTACTAAAATCTGAACACTTTTTATTCTCCGGGGAAAAGTTTTAACAGTGATCCCTGAACTCTGCAGTGCCAGAGCCCATAGTCCCATTAATTAGAAGCATTTCTGCATAGTGTGCTCCTATCCCTCTGCTTCTCTGTACTTGACTTTATATGGATGGTGTTACTTCTGCCAGTTTAGCTGTCAAATAAAGTCCCCCTTGGCTGTTTAACTTATACATGAAGGGGGTTATTTATCAAGCTCTGAATATCCGAACCTTGAATAATTTGTAGTTTCCGGAGCAAAAAAAACAAACTACGAAATATTCAAGATTTATTAAAGTCTTATGGTCTAAAAACTCAGGATCTGAAACCCCCGGCATCTAAAAGCTCTCGAGGTCCTGTATAAGCCAGTGTCTGCGCTGATGTCTGTACCAATATCCGATGATTTTGGGGATATGGAGCAAAAAACTCGGGGAAAGCTCCGAAGTTTTTGTAGTTATGCCCGGCACTATTTTTTCGGGCTTTTTTCTTCATAAATTAGGTCCATTCAGGAATTCAGATTTGCTCGGAGATGGATATTAGAAATACTGAGATAAATTCGGACCTTGATAAATAACCCCGAAGTATGTCCAACATGATCTGAATCAAATTAGATTATAAAATGCAGTATTGTATTGTGGGGGACTCCTTGCTGTTCGGGACCATATTAGACATTTATCCAGGGGCCTCCACAGTCATATTTATTGGCTTTTTTCAAAATGGAGAGGTGCTCAAACTAAATGTGATAACTTCCAAAACTGTCATAACAGAGTGCCATGAGACACCTACCCTTTGTGGTAGAGTAGGTAGTAATAGCTGAGTTTAGTAGACTTCTATGAAAACCACCATGTAAGGGGCATAGTAGTGAAATGCAGCAATATTTGAACTATAAAGGAAAGTATTTATGCTAAAGAAATCATGTAGACCAGTGTCTACTGTTGGGTGGGTCCAGTATTAAGTCTTGGGAGGTTATTTATCAAAGTCTGAATTTATCTCATTATTTCTATTAAAAAAGTCTGACAAACTACAAATTGCCGATTGGACCTTATTTATCATAGAAAAAGCTCGCTAACATTGGTTCAGCAAAAAATCCGAACAAATCTGATTTTTAATAAACCCCTTGAGTCAGCTGTGCAATCCACTGTTTTGTTTAGTATTATGTATATTTAGTATTATGTATTGAGCCCCTAGCCCTTAAACTCCGCCAAACGGCCATGGTGCAGGGAATCCGCCTGGGTGCCCTTGAAGAAAAACTGGCCCTCTATGCCGATGACCTCCTTCTCTTTCTCGCAGATCCCAACCAATCGCTATCTGTAGCCATGCAAATACTAGATGACTTTAGTGCCTTTTCTGGTCTGACTATTAATAGAGACAAATCTATGATTGTGCCCCTGGACCCGCTTCCGGCCCAAACTGCAACTATTCAGGGATTGCGCTGTGTACCCCAATTTAAATACCTTGGCATAATTATTAGTAAGGACTTCACCTCCTTCCCAATGAATAACCTAGACCCAATTTTGGTTCGTTTCCAGCAGGCCCTCACAACTTGGTCAAAACCCACCACCTGCTCCCTTGACCCCATACCCTCTCGCCTTCTCCACCCAATCTCTGATACACTCTCTCCTGCACTTACCCACCTATTCAATCTTTCACTCTCTACTGGTACCTTTCCATCATTATACAAACAAGCACTAATCACTCCTATCCTCAAAAAACCTTCCCTTGATCGACCGGTCTCCCTTCTTCCATTCGCATCCAAATTACTAGAAAGGCTTGTTTACAAACGCCTGATCCAGCATCTCACTCACAACTCCCTCCTCGACCCCTTGCAATCTGGCTTCCGTCCATCACACTCGACTGAAACTGCACTTACCAAAGTAACCAATGATCTTCTATTGGCAAAGTCTAAAGGACATTATTCCATTCTAATCCTTCTAGATCTCTCTGCAGCCTTTGACACAGTTGACCACACACTCCTCCTTGACATTCTACACTCATCTGGCATTCGGGACACTGCTCTTTCATGGTTTACATCTTATCTGTCTGACCGTTCCTTTAAAGTTTCCTTCTCTAACTCTACTTCTACTACTTTCCCACTCTCTGTTGGAGTTCCTCAAGGCTCTGTTCTTGGCCCCCTGCTGTTCTCGCTCTATACAACTTCACTAGGAAAACTCATTGTCATTTGGAATTCAGTATCACCTTTATGCTGATGACACCCAACTCTACTTGTCTACTCCTGATCTTTCTAATTCTGTCTTTTCCCAAGTCACAGACTGTCTCTCTGCTGTCTCCTCCTGGATGTCACAGCGCCACCTGAAACTGAACCTTTCTAAAACAGAACTCATTATATTTCCTCCAAGATCTTCCCCTGTCCCTCAGATATCACTCACTGTAAACAACACCACCTTTCATTCCACCACACAGGCACGCTGCCTAGGAGTCATCTTAGACTCTCATCTGTCTTTTTCACCACACATTCAAACACTTGCAAAATCTTGCCGTATTCAACTGTGCAACATTGCTCGAATAAGACCCTATCTCAGTTCAGAATCAACTAAAACAATGATTCAGTCTCTCATCATCTCCCGCCTTGATTACTGCAACTTACTCCTCACAGGTATTCCAACAAGTCACCTTTCACAACTCCAATCTGTTCTAAACGTGGCCGCTAGACTCATTCATCTAGCTTGCCGCTCAACATCAGCTGCTCCCATATGTATGTCCCTTCACTGGCTCCCAATCTCTTCTAGAATCAAATTCAAATTACTTACACTCACATTCAAGGCCCTAAATAATGAAACCCCTCCCTATATTTCATCTCTAATCTCCAAATACACTCCTTCACGAAACCTACGCTCTGCTTCTGATCATCGACTCACTTCTCCTCTGGTCACTTCTGCCCATTCTCGTCTACAAGACTTCTCTCGGGCTTCTGCTTTTCTCTGGAACTCTCTGCCACAAGCTGTCAGACTTTCTCCTTCCTTTCAAACTTTCAAGCGCTCCTTAAAGACCCATCTGTTTAAAGAGGCCTATTCGATGTACCTTAATTAATCATTGCTGTATCAAAAATGACAAAGTGTTTATACAATCCTAATGTCTCAATTGTACCCTAACCTTTTAGTTTGTAAACCCTATTGTACTCTGTAATCTTTGTTAGTTATCCACCATTTATTCCCTGTTTGCTATAACTGCAGTAAAGCACTCGGATCTTGACAGCGCTATATAAATAAATGATGATGATGATGAAGCTACCCATCACACTCTGGGGGCGGTGAATATTTATAAGATGATATACCTACCGAAATTTTTATATGTACTATTAAACTCACCTGTGAAGATTTCACCCCCTTTTTTCCGGAAAGTCACCTCTTTGCTTATTCCTTTTTTGTGGGACAATAAACCACCCAGACTTTCCTGGAAGGTCTTGGTGGCTCCTATAGACAGAGGCGGGTTGGGACTTCCCATTTGTACCTATACTATATTGCTGGGCAACTTTACCACATCCGCTCTTGGTTTCATCCTACGGAAGATAACCCTAATAGTATATTGCTGGGCACGTTATTAGGCTCCCTTGAGGCACTTCGAAACATTCCTTATAGGAAGTTAGGGGACTATGATAGGCTACCTATGACTGTTACCACTCCGCACCATGCATGGGGCCTCGCCTGTAAGTTATTTAAGGTGTCACTCCCTCTTAGATCTCCACATTTGCCCCTCTGGAAGAATGCCAATCTTCCACATCTACAGGTGATCCCAGACCTTCAGTACTGGCCCCAGCTGCGGATTAGGAGCCTGGGGGACCTTTTGGTCGACTCTGTCTTCCCTACTATGGCACAGCTTAAAGAGAAAACAGGGCATCAAGAGATTCAATGGTTTAGATATTTCCAATTTAGGGCGGCCTTCAGAAAACAATTTGTTAAACATTAATTAAAGCCAGCGGGATTATTTTGCTTCCAATAAGATGGGATCAAGTAGAAAGTACTGTTTTATTATTACAGGGAAAAGTAATTATTTTTAAAATGTCATCTATTTGATTAAAATGGAGTCTATGGGATAGGGCCATCTGTAATTCTGGATAACGAGTTTGCGGATTACGGATCCCATACCTGTATTGAGAAAAAGGGAAGTCATCTTTTAAATTTAGAATTATTTGCTTAAAATGGACTTGAGATGACCATCCCATAATTTCCAAATAATAGATCCCATACCTGTAATTACTATACTCAGTTGGAGGAGGCACGTTATTAGGCTCCCTTGAGGCACTTCGAAACATTCCTTATAGGAAGTTAGGGGACTATGATAGGCTACCTATGACTGTTACCACTCCGCACCATGCATGGGGCCTCCTCTGTAAGTTATTTAAGGTGTCACTCCCTCTTAGATCTCCACATTTGCCCCTCTGGAAGAATGCCAATCTTCCACATCTACAGGTGATCCCAGACCTTCAGTACTGGCCCCAGCTGCGGATTAGGAGCCTGGGGGACCTTTTGGTCGACTCTGTCTTCCCTACTATGGCACATCTTAAAGAGAAAACAGGGCATCAAGAGATTCAATGGTTTAGATATTTCCAATTTAGGGCGGCCTTCAGAAAACAATTTTCCTCCCTTGAACTGGTGTATTCCTCCCTAGGCTTTGAAAACATTCTCTGGGATGGAAGTGATGCTAAATTGGTCTCTAGACTTTATAAGGTGTTACTTCTCTGTACTCCGGACCCTTTCATTAAAGCTTTTCAGAAGTGGCAAGTAGAACTCCCCACTTTGGGTTCGGAAGACTGGGACCAGGCCACTGAGGGACTATATAGTTTTTTTATATCTACTAGGGACCAGCTCATTCAATTTAAGTTTATCCATCAGCTTTATATCACACCAGTTAAGCTAAATAAACTTGGCAGATCCCCTGAGGCCAGATGTCCCAAATGCCGTCAGCCAGATGCTAACTTCCACCTCCTGGTCTGGGAATGTAATGTGGTCTCTCGATTCTGGATTACTGTGATTGAAGGAACATTTGGCCTTCCCTGGTATTGCGACTCCTGAGGTGTGCCTATTGGGTATAGTAGACGACTTACTCCCATTATCCAGATCTAGAACCCTCATTAAGACTGCTCTGTATTATGCTAAGAAATCTGTAGTGATGCGATGGATGTCTCCCCAACCCCCTACTATGCAACAATGGCTCTCAACAATGGCTCTCACTAGTTAATAGGGACTTCTTCTCATTAAACTGACCTATGAGGCTCGTGGCTGTCCGACTAAATTTGACAAAGTGTGGTCCCCATGGCTTGATGTACACCCTGAGCACGACCCCCACATTTCACTGCCCCCTACCCCCCACCAACAACAATAATGTTATTACTGGCTTTTGTGTTTGACTTGTGTACCCACTGATAGCTGTAATGTCATGTTTCGTGTAATTACTGCAGACTACCGTACATCCATTGTTTATTGTTAAACATTAATTAAAGCCAGCGGGATTATTTTGCTTCCAATAAGATGGGATCAAGTAGAAAGTACTGTTTTATTATTACAGGGAAAAGTAATTATTTTTAAAATGTCATCTATTTGATTAAAATGGAGTCTATGGGATAGGGCCATCTGTAATTCTGGATAACGAGTTTGCGGATTACGGATCCCATACCTGTATTGAGAAAAAGGGAAGTCATCTTTTAAATTTAGAATTATTTGCTTAAAATGGACTTGAGATGACCATCCCATAATTTCCAAATAATAGATCCCATACCTGTAATTACTATACTCAGTTGGAGGAGGAAATTTAATTTTTTCTACGGCAGATGGTCATGCTCCCAGTTGCTCTTTCACTAGCAGAACCTTTGCAGTATATCAGTTGCTGTTGAACATCTAGGGGAGTGCAGAAAGGGTTAATCATAGTTATCACACAGCATAAATAAAGAGTAGTAATTTATTTTATCTGTGTCCCCAGCTTCCTCAGTGACTCAGAGCTTCTGATTTCTCAGTTTAATTTTAACTTCAGCCTGTGATTGTGCTGTGTCTGGTGAGAGACAGTTATTGTGCAGGTGCCGTGCAGTCAGCAAGGTGTGTGCCTATGATTAGGGAGGGAAGCAGGGTGATATGATGGCTTTTTGTCTGCTGAAAAAAATTAAAATGTATAACCCTTTAGATATGTTTGATAAGTTCATGTTGTTAGATTGATTAACTTAATGTATACGATGTACAGTAGAAGTTGTTTACTAGGAGCATATCTACTTATATATGCTGAGAGGTGGAAATGCTATTAATGCAAAGGGTTCATCCCATTCATATGTCACTAGTATTGTAGGCAGATTCTGCTTCAGACTCCATTATGCAACCATTAAATTGGAAAAAATTGTGTACAGTACATGTACATGTATCCAGAATGCTCAAGACCTGGGGCTTTCCGCATAATGGATCTTTCTGTAATTTGGATCTTCATACTTTAAAGGCTACTAAAAAATCATGTAAACATTAAATGAACACAATTGGCTGCTTTTGCTTCCAATAAGGATGAAGTATATCTCAGCTGGGATCAAGTACAGTACAAGGTACTGTTTTATTATTACAGAGAAAAAGAAAATTATTTTTAAAAATTTGAATTATTTGGATAAAATTGAGTTTATAGGAGGTGACCTGTCAGTAATTCGGAGCTTTCTGGATAATGGGGTTCCAGATAACGGATCCTATGCCTGTACTGTCCAAAAGTTTACATGCCATGGGCCAATAATTCAGTATTTAAAGGAAACTAAATTTATAATCACTGGGGGATGCCAAATGATATGTTTCGCACCCAAAATGTTTATAATGGGTTGCCTGATGCCCCAGAACACTGTTCCTGTTAGCTGAAAACTGCACCATTATGGGGTACTTCTGTAACAACACCATGTTGCAATCTTATTCCGCTTCTTTGATCTTCTCTTTGGCCGAGTGCACATACTGGTAAGCCGTTTTTTATTTTCCACATTTTACTTTGCATGTGCATCTGGACAGGAATGTAGAAGCAGATCCAGAAGAAGATGGTTGTGTGGAGCACCTGCAGTAGTGAATGATTATAATTGTTGGGGGGGTGCCTAAAATTTTGCAAACCAAATATATAATTAAGCATAAAAACTCTGTCTGTATCACACTGTATATAGAAAAAAAAAAAGCCGCATTGATACTACAACAGGCGTCTTCGGCGTGAATTGGTCTGCGCTCCAAATGTGAGTCATTTACTTTTACTATTGGAATCATTGGGTGAGTTACCAAAGTCTCGCGAGAGCCAGAGATGCCGAGTCGCGGTGTGCTCCGCCATCAGTGCTTCGTATCACTATGAAATTCTATTGAGGCCTTACTAGGGACCTATAAAGAGGCATAATTATGTTTTCATCCCTTGAGTTAATGCACTTTTTATGCAAGACAGAACTTTATTTGCTTTAGTAGCCACAGAATGACACTGCCCCGAATTAGACAACATGTTATCTACAAAGACCCCTAGATCCTTCTCATTTAAGCAAACTCCCAACACACTGCCATTTAGTGTATAACTTGCATTTATATTATTTTTGCCAAAGTGCATAACCTGCATTTATCAACATTGAACCTCATTTTCCAGTTTGCTTCCCAGTTTCCCAATTTAGACAAATCACTCTGCAAAGTGGCAACATCCTGCATGGAACCTATAGTTCTGCACAATTTAGTATCATCTGCAAAAATAGAAACAGTACTTTCAATGCCCACCTCCAGGTCATTAATAAACAAGTTGAAAAGCAAAGGACCTAGTACAGAGCCCTGCGGTACTCCACTAACAACACTGGTCCAATTAGAAAATATTCCATTTACCACCACTCTTTTGTAGTCTATCTTTTAGCCAGTTCTCTATCCAGGTACAAATACTATGTTCCAGGCCAACATTCCTTAATTTAACCAGTAACCTTCTGTGTGGCACTGTATCAAATGCTTTAACAAATCACATCCACTGCCATCCCAGAATCGAGGTCCCTACTTCCTTTCTCATAAAAAGAAATTAAGTTAGTCTGGCAAGATCTGTCATGCATAAAACCATGCTGGCACAAACTCATAGTATTATGATTTGCTATGAAGTCCAGTATCTTATCTTTTATTAACCCATTGAAAAGCTTTCCTACTACTGACGTCAGACTAACTGGCCTATAGTTTTGAGGCTGAGAATGGGATCCCTTTTTAAATAGCGGCACCACATTAGCAATTTGCCAGTCTCTCAGACCTCAAAGAATCCTGTAAAGAGGTTTGGCAATCTCTCCAGGTGTTGGAAACTGAAGCTCCCATCATTCAACAACAGCTATCCAATACAGGGAGATGCTGGGAGTGGAAGTCATAGACTCTTCCCTGACTTCTGAAGACCTTATAATTAGGATGTACATCACTCCGTGTTTTTGTGGGCCATTAACACTAAATAGTGCTATGCAGTGAAATGAGCAGGGCTCTTTAATTTTTGGTTGTTATCTGTTACAAAGATATAAAATATTATACATACAAATATATCAGCCATTAACTACTCACTGTCCCTTCCTCAGTTTATTTAGTAAGTAAAAGTAAATATAATTGCATAATTATATAGTATTGACCGCAGTGTAACTTCTTGCAATCTCAGTTCTTATTAATGACCCTGGAAAAGAGACTTAAAGCCTAATTACAGACTTGTATTGATAATATGTTGAAACGATGAGGTAACAGGAGACTGAAAATCGATGACAAAGTAAACATGGTGGGATGGAGCTGAACAATGAAGCATTGCCTGAAATCTTGTTTACTAAGTTGCAACTGTATAATTTATAATTTAACGAAAAACATGTCCTTGGGAAATGTTTTTTTGATTTTCTCCCATGTTATTCTCTATAAAGTTAGTCTCAGTATTGTGTACAGTGCGCCAGTCGCCAGTCACGTTATTACAGAATACCTATCATCACGTTATTATACCTAAACAAGGTGCTACAGATACAGGCCCTTGTTAAAGTGTACCTGTTTTAACATGAGTTCAATGAATAGGGTTTCTGTTATTTCTTCAGCTAAACAGGGAAACTGAAGAAAACTGATATTTTGTCCTTGCAAGATAGATAATTAGATTACCAGTGCACAGATAATGTCCCTCCATAGGGACTCCTGCTAACAAAACAGTCACAAAGGCTGAATGGAGGGATTGTATACTGGTAATCTAATTATCTGTCTTGCAAGGCCCTAACATGGAGTAGCTACAATTTTCCTGTTTTCCTATTTAGTGCAAGAAAAAAAAAAAAAGAAACCATATATTTTACGTGATTAAAACAACAGACAATATCATGTTCAGCACAAGCCCTATTTATGGAAATTATTTGTTGAACAAGGGGGTGTTGTCCCTTTAAACAGTGTATGTATTCTCTGTAGTAATGTTACATCTAGTGGCTAAATTATGTGCTAATTAAGCCGCCCAAGCCCCGCGAACCTGCATGAACCCGACCCTCCGACATTGCTAAAAAATCTGTGCTGTTTCAGTGACACTGGCCTGGGGGCAGCACAAATGGAAGGATCGCTCCGCCCCCCGCCGCGCCACTGAAGCAATGCGGAAGATCTGTTAGTGGTGTCAGGCAGTCTGCTGCACCAAGGTTCGTGGGCTGGGGGCGACTTTGAGGGGGCTATTGTGGGTGTAGCACATACTTAATACTGACACATTCCTATGATTTTTATAGGAACGGGTCAGTATCGCTTTAAGGATAAAGTTTCACTTTGCCCTGAATTTCTATTTTCCAGCAATTCAGTATATGTTTACACAGATATTATATTACATGGCTGCTGCTCATACAGTATCCTGTTCATATATGCTTTTATATGTTGAACTGGAAACACATGTATTGCTTTCCATAGCATAGAGGAAGGCTCGATTGTTCTCCATAAACAATTGCAAAGCCTCATCTGTTCATGGAAGCTCTGTGCGGATTGCTTTCAATACCAGCTTGAGAGATCTCAACACTGAAATTAGAAGCTTGTTTTTTTTAATTATTTTCCTTATGTTTAAGTGGAACACGTATATGTTTACTATTTTCTTGAGTTTGGGTAATTATTTTTAGATTATCAGAAAAAGATGGCAGATGTTTGAGAGGATGTTTTTTATGATCTTGTTTTTTTGCTTGATTGTATATATCTAAATAGTTTTGATAAGTTTGATGCAGAAATGTACGTTTTAAGGTGTTGTTCAGGAAATTCCTGAGACTGATGGTCATTTCCCAGGCATTTTGTCATATATAAAAAGAGAGTGAAAAATCCTGGATGAATTTAAAATACATAAAATGAAGTATGCTTGATGTCGCTAATTCAGGTATTCTTCAAATTTATATAAAGGCATGGGATCCATTATCTGGAAACCTGTTTTCCAGAAAGCTCAGAAATATGAAAAAGACACTCAAAATTGTTAAAAAATTATTTCCTTTTTTTCTGTAATAAAAAACTGTACCTTTTACTTGATCGACTCTAAGATATACTTAATCCTTATTGGAAGCAAAACCAACCCATTGGGTTAATTTAATATTTACATGATTTGCTACTAGATTTCAGGTATGATGATCCAAATTACTGAATTATCCTTTATCCAGAAATCCCCAGGTCCCAAACATTCTGGATAACTGGTCCCATACCTGTGTAAGCAGAGATAAAGGGGTAATCACAGAATCTGAATCTGAAAGAGAGTATAAACTCTGTCAGTAAGTGAAAAGGTCCACATAAGAAAGAGTTGTTTAATCGGGAGAAAATGATACCAGGAAGGAGACCTGATTAACAGTCACAGAGTGACTCTCCTTCATAATCAGGGCTTGAGCTGTATTTAGGGATGATTGTGACCTCAACGCACTTCAGAGAAATTATCTTCAGAAAATGCTTATGATTTTCAACAAGCAGAAGCAATCCAGGAGAGTCTGCCACTTATTCTATTCGTCTTTGGAACAGACCGGAGAAATGTATCCCTTTTGTCGAAAATGAAATCTGTACAACACTGTAAGTCTTGTGGGAACAACCTTAAAGGAATTGTTCAGTGTAAAAATAAAAACTGGGTTAAAATATAGGCTGTGCTAAATAAAAAATGTTTTCAATATAGTTAGTTAGCCAAAAATGTAATGTACTGTATAAAGGCTGGAGTGACTGGATGTCTAACATAATAGCCAGAACACTACTTCCTGCTTTTCAGCTCACTTGGTTTCAACTGATTGGTTACCAGGCAGTAACCAATCAGTGACTTGAGGGGGGTCATTTGAGTCATAACTGTTGCTTTTGAATCTGAGCTGCATGCTGAGAATCAATTGCAAACTCACTGAACAGTTTTGTCCCACAATGTGGCACCCTTCAAGACGCTGACTAACTCAGAGTTAGAGAGCTGAAGTTGCTTTCTGTTATGTTAGATATCCGGTCACTCCAGTTTTAATAGATTACATTTTT
Organism: Xenopus laevis; assembly: GCF_017654675.1. Taxonomy (NCBI): domain Eukaryota; kingdom Metazoa; phylum Chordata; class Amphibia; order Anura; family Pipidae; genus Xenopus; species Xenopus laevis. Next base: position 39,828,741 of record NC_054374.1, on the reverse strand, counting down.
GGCTAACCAACTATATTGGAAACATTTTTTATTTTGCACAGCCTATCTATTTAGCCAGTTTTTATTTTTACACTGAACTGTTCCTTTAAGACATTATATCCTATGCTTAAAGTATTTGGACAGTGCCAACTGAGAGTTGAACATATTTGGCCCAAGCTGGCTAGTTTAAAAGCATACCAATTACAAGCCAACGTGTAAGGAAGGGTTAATCTTGCAATAACCAGTCTTAATGCTGACTGTAAGATTAGGGAGGTGATGGACTAGAGCTGTTTTTCAGGGCTTGGGATAGGGCGCCCAGTTTCAGCAGTCCCACTGAAAACAAACATAAATATTACAGTACATTTGCAGAAAAGTCCCAAGGCCTCTTCAATTAAAAACAAAATTAATTTATTGTTATTCACATTAAAACAGTATCTAGTACATACCTTAGGTGGGATATGTGGGGTAGTATGTACTAGATACTGTTTTAATGTGAATAACAATAAATTAATTTTGTTTTTACTTGAAGAGGCCTTGGGACTTATATCGTTTTTGATATAAACTTTTCTGCAGTTGATTGCCTTTTGGAACTGGGGCGGGTCCCTTCGGCCTGGCTGAATAATTATATGGACTCCCGATTTTGAATTGATATATGTGTATTACAGTTCATTGACAGGATATTTATACCATTAATAGCAAATCTGAACCTACCTGTTTTTGTTGCAGGAAGGGGATTCACTTGGAGCCATGGAAAAAGTATGCAGGCAGCTGACTTACCATCTGAGCCCTCACTCTCAGTGGAGAAGACAAGACATTGTGAAACGGAAGCCACAAGCCTGGTAAGTCCAGAAACGTATTGGCAGATTTTAAGAGGCACATTTATAAAGGGTCAAATTTCGAATTCATGTCAGGTGCCCCATTCTGGACTATAAACAAGATTTTGGCATGATGCAAAGCGTGCCTTTATAACAGAGGACATTATAGACAAATAACAGGGGATTTAACTAAGTAACTATAATAGTCTCCAGAAAATGGCTTCTCCTGCCTACTTGCTGTAATTGTGAATTTCAAGACTTAAAGAAACAATTGTCAGGCAACCAATTCTGCTGCCTTGATTCATAGGATACAGAATCAGACAGGCCCGGACTGGCAATCTGTGGGTTCTGGCAAATGCCAGAGTGGCTGCTATAAGGTCCCATAGAAAGTCAGCATTTAGTGGGCTGGTGGGGGCTGTTCGGGCCTCTATGTGGGCTTATTCAGGGGTGCTTCGCCAATGAGGCGAGTTGAGGATGTCGCCTCAGGCGGCAGCGCCCCACTAGGTACCAGGGGCAGCAAAAATGCTGCTCCTGGTACTTTAAGAGCGAATTTCTGGGGGAGGGGGAGCAGCAGCAACTGCTGCTGCCTCAGGCGGCGGAGGGGCCAGGATCGCCCCTGGGTTTATTTCACCTCTGTGTACCTGAAATGCCAGGGCCTATTTTAATTCTCAGTCCGGACCTGGAATCAGATAAAGTTTAGTCACATATAGGGACCACTCACATATGTTACCCTCCCTCAGCCCATATTTTCTCTGTGCCAACCAATCCGTGTCTAATGTACTTGTTTACATTAGTCCATGTTCTGGGACGCATCCTCTAGAATCTTTCTGGTTGTCTGGTCTCAGATGACAATCTTGTCTGGAACATTTTGGGGATCTGGAGACATATGTGATGGACAATTATTATGACAATATCTCAGCAAGTTGCAAGCCACAAGCCAGATAATTCTTCTCCAAAACCTAAGTTTACAGCATGTAAACAACTAGGCCTGCCATTCTTCTGTTAAACATCAAACAAATCAAATTCAAATTTTAACTTATACTTAAGTAATGCTGACACGAGGTCACCCATTCCTAGTAGAAGAAAAGAGGTTCCGCCTAAATATTCGGAAGGGGTTTTTTACAGTGAGAGCTGTGAAGATGTGGAATTCTCTCCCTGAATTAGTTGTACAGGCTGATACATTAGATAGTTTTAAGAAGGGGTTGGATGGCTTTTTAGCAAGTGAGGGAATACAGGGTTATGGGAAATAGCTCATAGTACAAGTTGATCCAGGGACTAGTCTGATTGCCATTTTGGAGTCAGGAAGGAATTTTTCCCCCTCTGAGGCAAATTGGAGAGGCTTCAGATGGGTTTTTTTGCCTTCCTCTGGATCAACTGGCAGATAGGTAGTTAATAAAAATAAACAAAAAGTTGAACTCGATGGACATGTGTCTTTTTTTCAACCTTACTTACTATGTTACTATGTTAAGTATGCTGCAATAAACTTAAAGCAAGGGGTTCACCCTGCCAGCATTACCTTATGTGCCTTCTTTGTTATACTTAACCTCATTCTTATACACACGTAAAATTAAGACTAATTTATCTTCACACAATACTGAAATAATTTATGTTGTGTGAAGTGAAGTTTATTTTGCTTGACTAACATCATAAAATTGGATTTGGAATGCTTTCTTTGGGTTACAGGTCCCCTCTAAAGGGGTGGTTCATCTTTAAGTTAACTTTTAGGGGGTTATTTATTAAAGTCTGAATACCAAAAATTCTATTTTGGGGGGGACTAGATTTTTTCTGGATTTGTTAAATTTTGTGTTTTTTGGGCAAAAATCCGAAAAAATCGGAGTTCTCAGGCAGAAAATCTGAATTTTTTTTTTCGATTTTTTTCTCGCACAGGAATTTTTTGGGAAAATGTATTGATAAATAAGGGGAAATAACCCGTATGGATTTGGTTAGAGTATATTTCAGAAATAAATGAGATAAATTTCTGGTTTTTATAAATAACCCCCTTAGTATGTTATAGAATGGCTAATTCTAAGCAACTTTTCAGTTGGTCCTTGTTATTTTTTTTTTATATATAGTTTTTTAATTATTTGCGTGTTTCTTCTAACTCTTTCCAACTTTCAAATGGAGGTCACTGACTCCATCTAAAAAACAAATGCTCTGTAAGGCTACAAAAGTATTATTGCTGGTTTTTATTAATTATCTTTCTATTCAAGCCTTTCTTATTCATACAACAGTGTCTTATTCAAATCAATGTATGGTTTCTAGGGTAATATGGACCCTAGCAACCAGATTGTTGTAACTGCAAACTAAAAAGCTGCAGAATAAAAAGCTAAATAACTCAAACCACAAATAAAAAATGAAAACCAATTGCAAACTGTCTCAGAATATCTCATAGCCTCATGCTAAAAGTTAACGCAAAGGTGAACAACCCCTTTAATGTATATGTAATACAGTGAGTTACTTTACTGAGGTTTTAAAATGGTTGTTTACCTTCAAACACCTGGTTATTCTTAGACAGTTCACCAGAAATAACCTCCTTTTTCAATTACTTTCTATTTTCTATGTGTGACGCTTTTTCTAATATTGAAGTGTAAAGTGTAATTTTTCACCTTCTAAAGCAGCTCTGGGAGGGGGGGTCACCAACCCTGTAAACTGTTCTAAATTGATACATTTAGTTGATACATTTCTTATCTTTGTCCCTGCTGACAGAATCTCTGGGTTTCATGTACTTCGACTAGGGAAATTCGATGGTCGAATTTTTTTGAAGTACTGTCTCTTTAAAACGTTGACTTCAACCATTGACACCTAAAAGCTGCCGAAGTGCTGTTTTAGCCTATGGGGGACCTCCTACAACCTGTATGGAGGCAATTGGGGGAGTTTTGGAGATCGAAAGTCGAAGTTAAAAAAATTTGAATCGAAGTACGATCGTATGATTCGAAGTAGGCCGAATTCGGCCCACTTCGACCTCAAAAAAACTTCGACCTCCATTCGATTGCTCTTTTTGAATTAGAAGTTCGAAGTTTTATTAACTTCGACCTTTGATAAATATGCCCCATAAACTTAGGTTTTGAAAAAACAGTAAAAAATAAAAAAAAGGAATTGAAAAAAGTACAGTCTGAAAACAATTTAATTGAAAAAGGTGTTTGGAAGGTGAACAACCCCTTTAACTGTAGGTTTCCTGTTTTCCTGTAAAGTGTTTGTATAGTTTATATAGTGAATAAAGTACCACCTCTTGTAAATTATAAGGATATTATAAGTGACTGAGGAGTTTCATGACCACATAAAAACGCATGCACCGATATTGTTATACAAAAAATTTTCGTACAATATTCGGTTCGTGCATGTTGGGAGACAAGCACGCCGATATTGGCAGAAGCCCTGGATATCGATCGATCGTCCGAGGTGGAAAATTTTGATCGGGTGCCTTTGAATGTAAAGCTATGGCACAGGATGTTTTTTTGTTTGCCTGCAGTGAATCTACAATACTGCGGGCAACAAGATGTTTTCTTTTCACTGTCACTAATGTGAATCAGTGGTGGGAAAACATAAGTGTCGCAAAATAGCCTGAAGTTGTACCAAAAGAAAACTGCAACCCTAATTTTTTTCAGAGTGCAGAGGGTTGCACAATTGCTGTTCTGCACAAACTGAGCTGAGTATTTGCATTCCTTTATAGAAACATACCGTGGTGCAATCCATAGGGAAAGGAGAATATTTTGGACCTGTCTTTTGTGCATTGCACCTTGTCCACACCTAATGCCCTAACATTTTTAATTGATCAGTTCTGTAGGGTTCTTGCATTCTTGTATCATTTGAACATATATTCATGACAGGACGTAGGTGAGCAGGCACACCAAATGAATCACCAAACTGGTCTGTTTCAGGGACAGCAATTTATTTACTTTCAGTTCCATCCAATTAACAAGCTTGCAAATCACAAATGAAATGTACTGATGCATGACAATGAAACGATTTTCTATCCTGCTTCTGCAGAAAAGCAAGTTAGTTATAGTTTATGAAATATTCCTCTAGTGCAAATTGGCATATTCTTGATAAATGGAGCATGTAGCTACAGTATCAATCCAAATTACTTCTTCAATGTTTATTCAGTGTACATAATACGAATAAAACTATAACGGTATATTTTTGTTCTGCCAATTTTCCTACAAAGTAGCACAAAAAACCATCACCTATTTAAAATATCTCATATACTGGGCAGGAGAAAAAGAATCCAAAACCTTGTTAAAATTAGTTTTTTTAACAACTTAGTATTTTGACAAAATAAGGGCCAGTCTGGTGTGTGTGTACATTTTACTGAGCAGTAATGATAGTTTTACTCATTGGCAAAACCCTACAATTAGCAGTGCTTAGTGATCAGTGCTTAGAGCAGACAAACAAATTTTGATTAATTAACAAAGGTATCAGTGGTTAAATGTGCGTCATTTTGCTAAAACCATTTCTATCTAATTTTGGAAAATCATAAGAAAATATATGTAATATTAGTACATGTATATATGGTCTGTTATTTGGAATGCTTGAGACCTGGTTTTGTCTGGATAAGAGGTTCTTCCCTTCTTAGCAGATGTATTAGAGCTCAATCAAATAACTGATTCCAGTACAAACAAAATCTAACAAAATAACTGCCTTAGAGAGACATAGGGGGTTATTTATCAAAGTCCAATTTTATCTCAACATTTTCTGCTGCAAATTCTGATCAAACCACTTATTTGTTATTACATTTTCGCGAAAATTTGTTTTGCGGGAAAAAAAATCAGATTTTCACAATTTTTCGTTTTTTTTTTAACCCAAAAACTTTTTTTTTTGAATTTTCAACCAAAAACTCAGATTTCTTATGTTTTTTGCATGAAAACATAGGGGTATTGCACGAAAACCAAGCGCACATCAAAAAATCATTGGGACTTTCTTATTCAGACTTTCCAACCTTGGGGTTTAATAAAGTCCGAAAAAATTATGATTTTATAATTCGGAGTTTTGTAAATAACCCCCATAATGTCTGGTGATTTTAATAGAGTGAGCTCTAATACATCTTCTAGGCAAAAGGAGCATCCTATAAGATATAGTGGATCTAACGTCAATTAATATCTGACACCCAACTACTGCATGTAGAGAGAATGAAGAGCAACAGATGCTGAGAGAGGAATAGTGAAGAAAAACTTAATTTATTTCAGAAATGGTACAGAATTTTTTATTGATTATATTTAAATAACTTCTTATTTTGGTATACAGAAGCTTATATTAAATTTTCATTTTTAAAAGACAAGCACAATTTGTACAAATAAATCATGCACCTCACCACAACACCACACAAATCTATGTGATGAAAGACCAACTCCATAGAATGCCCATGTGATGGTATGCTTGTGTGAACACGGAGCAGCTCTGCTGTTTGTAATGGAATGATTTACAGTCCCAGGGCTGTAGCTACTCTACTTCTTAATTAATAGCTAATTAAAGTTCATTGTTAAGATGAAACATCATTGCACACACGCTTTATAGGTCAAGTGCTTTTTTTCAAGAAAGACAGAACATGCTGAATAGAGTGAACTGTGAATATAGCAAATTTTGATGGGTTTAGTTACTTTACTGAAATGTAATGTCATAATTATGACTTAAAAAAAGTGTTGCTATGTAGACACTTAGGGGCAGATTTATCAAGGGTCGAATTTCGAAGTAATGGGAGTTTTTTGAACTGCTATAACTTCGAAATTCGAATAAAAAAAGAACAATCGAAATCTATTTTAAAAATTTAAGTTTTTTACTTAAGGTGAATAGGCTGTATTCGAATAGCTTGAATCGAAGTTTAACACATTCGATCAAATTCAAATAGAAGTATTTGCCCCAAAAACGATTTTTCAAAGTCCACCAAATGTCTCCAAGTAGGTTCTAGGAGCTCACCCGTAGATTTAAACAGCAGTTCGGCAGGTTATAGATGGCGAATACTTTTAAAGAGACAGTACATGATAAATTTCGATATTCTAATAGACAATTTTTCTTTCAAATTCAAATTGAATTTTGGCCTTTTCGATAGCCGGAGTATACAAAAATACAGTAGCTTCAAATTTTCATTTCGACCCTTGATAAATCTGCCCCTGTAAGGTAATACAGGTATGGGACCAGTTATCCAGAATGTTTGGGACCTGGGATTTTCCAAATAACGGATCTTTCTGTAATTTGGATCTTCATACCTTGTCTTTTTAAAAAATCATGTAAAAACTAAGCATGCTGGTTCTGCTTTCAATAAAGATTAATTATATCTTAAGTTTGATCACGTACTGTTCTATTCTTTCTAAATGAAATCATTTTTAAAAATTTGGGAGACTGCCTTTCCGGATTACGGATCCCATACCTGTATATACAGTTGTTTCAAATAAAAGCTGAAATAGGAGTGCCACAGGACACAATGCTTCAAAAGCCTCCAAAGCTGCTCTTGTTTAAAAATACACATTTTCACAATTAAATGCAGGTTAGGCTAAATCACTTCTTAAAATAGCATCACAGCAATACTTTATTCCTTGGCTTTGAAAATAACATTCAAGAACTCAATTTCAGTAGGTGAATTCAGCAGGAAGGTCTGTATGGAATTATACAAAATTGCACAGTGGTCATGTTGCTTTCACAATTGCTTTCACACGAGGGTGAACTTTATCAATGACATCTCCTCTTATGATAAACAGGAGTCATCAAAAACGAAGTAATATTCTTAGAAGCAGTGATGGCATCAGTTATGAATGGGTCATTTGTGTCAAGTCACTTATTATATTGTATATTTTACAATTGAGGGGTACATTATTCCCTGTAAAATGCAGGTCATGCGGAATTTAATACATTAATTCATAGAAAACTATGACACTATGTAAGTGTCACTTGGTAAAAAGTAAACTATGTGACTATAAGAAAGTAAAGAAAGGCCAGAGCCGGATTAAGACTAAACAGGGCCCTAGGCAAGGTAATGCTTCTGGGCTCCCCCCCCCACCTCGAACCACCCAAAGTTGCAGTTGTAAAAGAAGCACTGCTATGCTAGTGCATACCTTCCAACATTTTGGAAATATAAAGAGGGATAAAAAAGTTGTTGCGTGTAGCGCAGCGACAATTTTTGGACCACGCCCATTTCTCTGGCCACACCCCCTAATTACCATGTTCATTTTACAAAATGTGGCTGTAATAACTTACCCCGGTAGGGGTTGTGGAGTGCGACGGGGACGCTCGTCGCACTCCAAGCGGGGACGCCCGCAGGGATCTTCTGCGCCTAGGGCGCGCTCGCCACTTCCGTCCGCGTCTTAAAGGCGCAGGCGCGCTGACGTGTGACGTCAGCGCGCAATGGCGCGAGTTTTGAATGTATTTAAAGGGACAGTTTGTAATTTTAGATTGCCCGTGATAGGATTTGTTCCTGGTGCTTTAGCTGTTGCTATTCTGTGTGAATCTGTTCCTGATTATCTGTTTTGACCCTTGCCTGCCTGTTTGACTATTCTGATCTCTGGAACCTGACTCTTGCCTGAAATCGATCTTGACTGCTAAATCCTCCTGTTTGACGTTCCGGTTTGACCTCTGCCTGTTATTGACTCCGATTCTGCCTCAACCCATCTGATTGATGCCCTGGTTTTTGACCCTTGCCTTCCTGACGATTCTGTTATCCGCCTGCCTCGATCCAGCCTGTCTGACCATCCGCTTGCCTTGTCCTTTTGTACCGTGACCTTCGGCCTAAAGACTCTGCTAACAGCCGTGCCCCTTTGCCAGCCAGAACATCTCGCCTTGCACCCCTCGTTAAGTCCAGGTGGCACCCAAGTAAGCTGAGGGCTCCTCCCGAAGCCCAACGGTGGTCACACTACTGGTGAAGCCGAGCCGAGACCAGGGTGCTTGGCATTTGTTCTGGTATCGGTTGCCGGCCGTGACATTATCACGGGCCATGGAGGACGAAAGTCTAGACGGTGCTTCTGCTGCTGCTTCCGTTTCACCTCCTCCAACTACCACTGAAGTGCTCCTTACTGCCCTGCTACAGCGCATGGAGGACCATGAGCAGAAGCAAAACTGTTTGCTTCAGGGGTTTCACAATCTGACCCGCAAGCTTGAAACTTCGCAGCAGACAATCAGACCAGTTGTCTCTTCCCCTGAGGGTTCTTCTGCTGTTTGGGGTGATTCTGCTAGACCCCAGGAACCCAAAATTGCATTCCCTGATAAGTTCAGTGGGGATAGAGCAAAATTTTTTGTCTTTAAAGAGGCATGTAAATTATACCTGGGTTTCTTCCCTCACTCCTTTCCAACAGGTGAGGAGAAAGTAAGGTTCGTTATGACTCTATTACAGGGTGATCCCCAAATTTGGGCTCTTAGACTGCCCGCCTCTGATCCAGCCCGTTTCTCCTTAGATACTTTCTTTGAGACCATGGCCATACTCTACGATGACCCGGATCGCGCCTCTTCGGCCGATACCGCGATTCGTAAGTTGCGCCAGGGGAAACGGGATGCAGAGGTGTACTGCACTGAGTTCCGCCGGTGGGCAGTAGAGACGGGGTGGAACGATATGGCGCTACGTAGTCAGTTCCGTATAGGGCTGTCAGATCCTGTCAAAGACACTCTGGTAAATTTCCCCCTATCTTCCAATCTGGATGACCTCTTGTCTTTCGCCATCCAGATAGATAGGAGACAGAGAGAGAGAAGGGGTGAAAGGGGGACTTCTTCTTCTTATTCTGGTGTCACTAATGTTAAGGTATCTAACCCATCTGTGTCTTTACCTCAGGATGAGCCTATGCAGTTAGGCCTATCCCACTTATCTCCTGAGGAAAAGGCACGCAGGCGTTCCCTAGGTTTATGTATTTACTGTGGGGAAAAGGGTAATTTCCTTAATCAGTGTACTAAGAGGCCGGGAAACGCCCAAGCCTAAATGGAGAAGGGGAGCTCCATTTGGGTGCAGGCGTTTCCTCTCCCCAATCTGCCTCCAAGGTTTTATTACCAGTTAAATTGTCTTGGCCTACGGGTTCTGTTAATTTGTCCGCTTTTGTGGACTCTGGGGCGGAGGGTAATTTTTTGGATACTGCTTTCGCAGCCAAACATGGTATTCCTCTGGTCCCTCTGTGTACCCCCATGAGAATTTTAGCGGTGGATAAAAGACCCCTAGGGTCAGGTGTAATTAACAAAAAAACTGCCTTCTTATCATTGTGTATTAACGATTCTCACAGTGAGGAGATAGCCCTTTTTCTTATTGAAGGTGCCTCTTCTCCTCTTATCTTGGGGTTACCATGGCTCCAGGCTCATAATCCTCATATTGATTGGGTTACGGGGGAGATTTCTCAGTGGGGTTCAGATTGTGGGGGCGTATGTATTCCTCCAACAATAGCAACTACCTCAATTGAGGGTTTACCTGCAGCCTATTCGGCATATGCCGATGTTTTTTCCAAAAGGGCTGCTGAAACCTTACCCCCACATAGACAGTATGACTGTCCCATTGACCTAGTTCCAGGTTCCACTCCTCCTCGTGGTCGTACGTATCCTCTTTCTTTACCTGAAGCCCAAGCAATGAGGGACTATATTGAAGAAAACCTTGAGAGAGGTTTCATCCGACCCTCTAATTCTCCTGCCGGTGCTGGGTTTTTCTTTGTGGGTAAGAAAGACGGTGGTCTTCGCCCTTGTATAGATTGCAGGGGTTTAAATAAAATCACCATTAAGAACCGCTATCCCCTTCCTCTAATTTCTGAGCTATGTGACCAGGTTAAAGGTGCCCAAGTCTATACCAAGCTTGATCTTAGAGGTGCTTACAATCTCATTCGTATTAGAGAGGGGGATGAGTGGAAAACAGCATTTAACACCAAAGGGCAATACTTAGTAATGCCCTTTGGGCTCTGTAACGCCCCCGCAGTTTTTCAAGAATTTGTCAATGACATCTTTCGAGATCTGCTGGGGGTATTCGTAGTGGTCTACCTTGACGATATTCTTATTTTTTCTTCCAATCTAAACGAACACCGTAATCATGTTTGCGAAGTCTTACGTAGGCTAAGGGAGAATAATCTTTATGCAAAACTAGAGAAATGTACCTTTGAGGTTTCTTCTGTTCAGTTTTTGGGGTTTATTATTTCCAACAAGGGTCTAGAAATGGATCCAGGCAAGGTGAGAGCTGTCCTGGATTGGGCCCAACCCCTTTCGTTACGTGCTGTTCAAAGTTTTCTTGGTTTTGCCAATTGCTATCGTCAATTTATTAAGAATTTTTCTCTTATTGTAGCCCCCATCACAAGTTTAACTAAGAAGGGCGCTGATCCCAGTATTTGGCCTCCTGAAGCCTTACACGCCTTTGAAACCCTCAAAAGAGAGTTCTGTTCTGCCCCTATTCTTCAACACCCTGATCCCGCTCTTCCTTTCATTGTAGAGGTTGATGCTTCTGAGGTGGGAGCGGGGGCAGTCCTTTCCCAAAGGCATCCGATTTCCAACAAATTGCATCCCTGTGCCTTTTTCTCGAAGAAGTTTTTACCTGCAGAGGTAAATTACGACATAGGGAACAGGGAATTGTTGGCTGTCAAATTGGCCTTTGAGGAATGGCGGCATCTCCTAGAGGGTGCAAAACATGTGGTGACGGTCTATACTGATCATAAGAATTTACTTTATATTGAATCCGCTAATCGCCTAAATTCTAGGCAAGCCAGATGGGCCTTATTCTTCTCAAGGTTTAATTTTGTTTTAACTTTCAGGCCTGGTTCCAAAAATACCAAGGCAGATGCACTCTCTAGGAGTTTTGAATCTTTCCCCTCCGACTCTAGTGAGTGTACTCCCATCATCCCCAAAGAATTAATTTTAGCCACTTTAGAATCCGATCTTTCCTCCCTATTACTTCCCTTACAAACATCTGCTCCTACCGATACTCCCCCTGGGAGATGGTTTGTTCCTGAGGAGCTTAGGGAGCAAGTTTTGAAGGAGGTTCATGATTCTAAAATGGCGGGGCACTCAGGAGTTACTAAGAATGTTTCTCTACTGTCCCGTCATGTTTGGTGGCCTTCTTTCAAACGGGACACAAAAATTTTTGTCAACTCCTGTCCAGTCTGTCAAAGATCTAAATCCTCTCGTCAGTTATCTCAAGGTCTGTTAAATCCATTGCCAATTCCTGAGAAACCTTGGTCCCATCTTTCGATGGACTTCATTGTAGATTTGCCCCCTTCCCAAGGGAAGACTGTGATTTGGGTGGTGGTGTATAGGTTCAGTAAGATGGGCCATTTTATTCCCCTTCCACACCTCCCTTCTGCTAAAACCTTGGCTGATCTATTCATTACTCACATTTTTAAGTTACATGGTTTTCCTGAGAATATTGTTTCTGACAGGGGGGTCCAGTTTGTTTCGAAGTTTTGGCGTGCTTTCTGTTCTTTAGTAGGGATTGAGTTATCCTTTTCCACTGCATATCACCCCCAAACGAATGGTCAAACTGAAAGGGTAAACCAGTCCCTTGAACAATACCTTAGATGCTATGTGTCTGATAATCAGTCTACATGGTCCGAACTGTTACCCTGGGCAGAATTTGCATACAATAATGCTACCCGTTCCTCCTCAGGAGAGTCTCCCTTCTTTATTGTCTACGGGTTACATCCCAAAGCATTTTCTTTTTCTGGCTCTAATTCCCCTGTACCTTCTGCCAATTCCTCTGTCGTTAAATTTTCTTAAATTTGGTCTCGGGTACACAACTCTTTGTCCGCAGCTTCCCTAGCTCAGAAAAAAGCTGCTGATAAATTCCGTAGGGAAGCACCCAAGTACAAGGTGGGGGACTTGGTATGGTTGTCTACAAAAAACATCAAGCTGAAGGTCCCCTCTCCCAAATTGGGTCCCAGGTTCATTGGTCCATACCCCATCATTGCTATAATCAATCCATCCTCTGTACGTCTTCAATTACTAATTTTAAAATTTCTAACTCCTTCCATGTTTCTCTCTTAAAGCCTGCCACTAATGTTCGTCACTTGTCTGTTCCTCCCCCAGTGTTGGTTGAAGGTCAGCCTGAATATGAGATCCAGGAGTTCCTCGACTCCCGCCTTGTGCGAGGTAAGCTACAATACCTTACTAGGTGGAAGGTCTTTGGTCCTGAGGAGAACTCTTGGGTCTCAGTTGAAGACATCAAGGCTGATCGCCTCAGGAAACAATTTCACACCAAATTTCCTGGTAAGCCTGGGGGTCCAGTGGCCCCCCCTAGAGAGGGGGGTTATGTAATAACTTACCCCGGTAGGGGTTGTGGAGTGCGACGGGGATGCTCGTCGCACTCCAAGCGGGGACGCCCGCAGGGATCTTCTGCGCCTAGGGCGCGCTCGCCGCTTCCGTCCGCGTCTTAAAGGCGCAGGCGCGATGGCGCGAGTTTTGAATGTATTTAAAGGGACAGTTTGTAATTTTAGATTGCCCGTGATAGGATTTGTTCCTGGTGCTTTAGCTGTTGCTATTCTGTGTGAATCTGTTCCTGATTATCTGTTTTGACCCTTGCCTGCCTGTTTGACTATTCTGATCTCTGGAACCTGACTCTTGCCTGAAATCGATCTTGACTCTGCTAAATCCTCCTGTTTGACGTTCCGGTTTGACCTCTGCCTGTTATTGACTCCGATTCTGCCTCAACCCATCTGATTGATGCCCTGGTTTTTGACCCTTGCCTTCCTGACGATTCTGTTATCCGCCTGCCTCGATCCAGCCTGTCTGACCATCCGCTTGCCTTGTCCTTTTGTACCGTGACCTTCGGCCTAAAGACTCTGCTAACAGCCGTGCCCCTTTGCCAGCCAGAACATCTCGCCTTGCACCCCTCGTTAAGTCCAGGTGGCACCCAAGTAAGCTGAGGGCTCCTCCCGAAGCCCAACGGTGGTCACACTACTGGTGAAGCCGAGCCGAGACCAGGGTGCTTGGCATTTGTTCTGGTATCGGGTGCCGGCCGTGACAGTGGCAGGTTATGAAAGTTTGAACATCTTTCTGTGTTTTTTTTCAGTTATTACAGTTTTGCACAGTCCCACTCCAGGGGGCAAATTCACTAAGATTCGTAGTTGCGACAGGCGTAACTTCGCCGCACTGCGCCAGGCGTAGTTTCGCCAGTGCTTCGCAAATTCACTAAAATCCGAAGTTGCGCTCAGGGGTAGCGTAAGGTTGCGAAGTTGCGCTATCGTTGATTCGCTAAGTAAAGCGAAGTTACGCTAGCGTTGATTCACTAAGTAAAGCGAAGTTACGCTAGCGAAGGCTAATTTGTATACGGCGCCAAATTCAGATTTCAATGGAGGAATACGTATCAGCACTACAAATGGCTAGAAAAGCTTCAAAGCATCAAATAAAATTTTTATTTTGCCCTACACACGGGCGTAACTACAGAGGAAGCAGACCCTGCGCTTGCAGGGGGGCCCAGTAGAATAGGGGGCCCAGTGAGGCCCTAATTAATAGCCAATTTTAATATGTCCGGGTAGAACAGGCCACCATATCAATATTTTGGGGCCCTAAATTGAATCTGCTGTGGGGTCCAGTGACATATAGTTACGCTACTGCCTACACATGTGCCCACTGTCTAGGTAAGTTACCATGAGTCAGGAGATGTAGGGGGGAAGGAGGGGAGCCCCAAAAATTTTTTCGATCTTTTTCAGCCTATCACCCATAATGTAGAAAACACACCAGCGTTTTTTGGGACATAGAAAAAATTTTGTCTTTTTTTGAAGCAATCCCTATCTACTCTATTGCGCTTGGCCTGGTCTGAGGTGGCGAAGGAAGTCTAGCGTAAAAGGTAGCGTTCAGTACATTGTGCGCGTTAGTGAATTTGCGTAGTTACGTCGCTAGTGAAACTTCGCCAGGCGTAAGGGTGCGAAGTAACACTAGCGAAACTACGCCAGCGTTCGTTAGTGAATTTGCGCAGTAACGAAAATGCCAAACGATAGCGAAGTAACGCTAGCGTTCGGCGCTTCAGCGCTTAGTGAATTTGCCCCCTAGAGACCCTTTACAAATTACTTTGCCTCCAAAATTTTTTGTAGTTTTTTTTCTCAGTTCAGTGTGCCCTCCTCCATGCAAAAGTTCAACAGTCCCACATACTGCTCCAGCAGCATCTTCCTTTTAGAAATTCCATCTGGGACCACCTACCCTTCACGCATGCGCAATGCGCCACCATAGGCCTTTTTGTCACTACAGGAAAGCCAATTGACAGATTCCGCCACCAAGTTGTGTCCTGAAATCTTATGGGTCCAGAGAGCTGCTCATTATATCCAATGCTTCTGCCATTGGTTCACTGGTCCGTGAGCCCAACCACAGTAGCTACAGGTATATGCTGGTAAAGGCGATTGGTCAGCGGCTGATCTTGGCGATAGGACGCTGAGAAGAGTGAAAAATAGAAGTAATGTTCGGATGGTTCTACTGTCGGAGGGCAGAAGACGCTGCCACAACGTTAGTGGGACCCGGAACATTTGATTTTTTTCCTGTTCTCCAGGCCTGGGCCCCTAGAGCTAGGCGGGCCCTAGGCAGTTGCCTAGGGCGCCTAGCGGGTAATCCGGCCCTGAGAAAGGCCATATTGTAAGTGCAGCGAGTTCAGAGAGGAATTATTTTGATTATTAGCCATAAACAAGTCTCATGCTGCTCAGGGAAATCATCTAATGAAGTGCATAACAGAGATTCGCTGCCTGTGACCTCCTTGCAGCAGACGATGGAGAACATTTGTATAACAGAACCAGTGCTAGGGCTGCAGCCAGGTCACTGTGTACCTTCTGGGATTTGTTAATCTCACAGGTAATGGTTCTGAAAACAATTTTGTTAATAGCTATTGGACTGTTATGACTCACTCTCTGGCTGTATTAGTAATAATGTTCTATTAGCTGCATTATAAATAAAAGTAAAGAAGCTAAGGGGGCTTGTGATTTGAATTGGCATGTTTGGCAGCTGGTTTTGGAGCTGGTATATTTGTAGTTATGTTCATACAAATTAAGGTTAAATAAATGAAAGATAATCATAATAAATGTGGTTGCAGCTCTTAAAATATTAGTCTAAAATAATCTTAATATTACCCTAATGTTTGACCAAGAGATCCTGCTATGTTTATCCACAATGAATATACAGTACAGGTATGGGATCCGTTATCCGGAAACCTGTTATCTATCTAGAAAGCTCTGGAATACAGAAAGGCCAAATAATACACATTTTTAAAAGTTATTTTATTTTTAATAATAAAACAGTAGCTTGTACTTGATCCCAACTAAGATTTAATGAATCCGTATTGGAAGCAGAAACAGCCTATTGGGTTTAGTTAATGTTTACATGATATCCCAGTAGACTTAAATGGGTTGTTCTCCAGAAATAAAGATTTTTTTCAATTACTTTCCATTATTTATTTCTTACTGTTTTTCCAAAATCTAAGTTTAAAGTTGAATGTTCGTGTCTCTGGTGTTTGTCTGGCTGCTCAGTAATTCAGGTGCACTTTAAACTGTTACAATTTTGCAACATTGAGTTGATAAATTTCTCAGCAGCATCTCTGGAGTATTAGCAACAATTGTATCAATGCTGACAGCTGCCTATAATGAAACCCAAGGATTCGGCTCACCACAGACAAAGTTAAGAAATGTATCAACTAAATGTATCAATTTAGAACAGTTTACAGGGTCGGTGACCCCCCCCCTCCCAGAGATGTTTTAGAAGGTGAAAAATTGCACTTTACACTTCAATATTAGAAAAATGGTCACACAAAGAAAATAGAAAGTAATTGGAAAAAGTCATTATTTCTGGTGATCTATCTGAAGACAACTAGTTGTTTGAAGGTGAACAACCCCTTTAAGGTATGAAGATCCAAATTACAGAGAATGTAGGTCTCAATTCTACATTTGTAACTGCTGAATTATTTTTAATGCATGTATTAGTTACATAAGCAAAAAGAGAATACTAAGGATTTACTAAGCATACAGTGAGTATGTGATGATGAGTGCTGCATTTGTAAAGACATCTTGTAGTCTGCAGGAAGGCAGTTAGATAATGTATTAAAGAGGATCTAAACCTAAAATATAATGATGCAGGCTTACTCAGGATGCTTCTCTATGCACTTTTGCAATTTACATTCACTTTCATTTTTTGGTAGGTAAACATACATTTCCCATCAGTAATGGTTTCTGAGATGCCTGCATTTTTAGACGGCTAATAGCAGGCTTTTAGCAACTGAGAGTCATCAACCCGAGGGCTAACAGAATACAGAATATGCATAGGCAGTTAGGGTCACTGACACTAAAAAGGATTTGTTGAGCCATATAACTTTGTCTAAAACTATCTCAGAAAACAATTAAAACAAAAATTGAATGAAAATTGCTTAAAGTACTTAGAGGACCATTCTGAATTTAAGTTTTTACATCAGTTAATGTTTTGGGGTTTAGATCCCCTTTAACATAATATTAAACTAGTACTTGTGCATACAGTACCTGGTCTCCTGTTGTGTTTACATTAGCAAATCAGGTGCAAATAGCAGTATACTTAAGCACTAGGGAGCATACAATCACCTTGATTACTATCTGGTGAAAATCTTTGAATTACTAGAATAGGCTTTAGACAATTCGTGCCAGATGGCGCCGAGCTCAGTCAGGGTCGGATTGGGGGCCCTTTGCTGCTGTCTCTGGGCCCCCTGGCCCCTTACCCCTGCCACAACCCACCTTCTGCCGCAGAACATGCGCACGCACCAGTATTTTTGCGACGACCGGCCTTGAGAGGGAGGAACAGTGGACTTGGACAGGGAGTGGTGCCCAGGAGAGCCGGGGGCCCACCGGGTTTTTTCCCAGTGTCCCGCTGGCCAAGTCCACGGTTTTTTCAGAGTTTTCATCCGATTTTCATGATTTTTTCAGATTTTTTACCCAAAAACTCAGAATTTTGCCTGAAAACTTCGGGGTATTGCACAAAGCCCAGCGCACATCAAAAAATCATTGGGACTTCTCCCATTGACTTATGTGTAACCTCGACAGGTCTGAGATGCCGGATTTTCTGATTCTGACTTTTCCATCCTCAGGGTTTAATAAATTCCGAAAAATACGTGATTTTTGCATTCAGAGTTTAGTAAATAACCCCCTTAAAGTTCCTAAAATAATTCATACTTGAAAAATATGGATTTATGCAAAGTTAACATTAGGTCATTTTGTATTAGTTGAGAGGAAAAACAAACTAGTTAAAAATGAATAATTGTCTAATTGGACACTATAAGAAATGGGTATGGCTAAGGATTACCACTATCAATATTGCTTGGTTTTGTTGTTTTCAAAGTGGCAGTGAAAACACATCCCCAACCTTAATTTCTTGGAAAAATAAAAACATGAAAACATCTTAGGATAATTGTTTTGTGCGTCAGAGCTGGTTTGCCGGTATGCTTAATTTCCCTAGGGAATCACTGGTTGCTGAAGATAACAGGATTCATTTTGATTTGGATTTTTCTAACATTGAACTTTTTTTTATAAACTTTACAAAGTAGCTGATCTGCAATAGAGTCATCAACATGAAACTGATTCATGTAGGTTATGCTACTATTAATGGCAACATTAGCATTATAATTAGGGATGAATAAACACAAAAAAAACTAATTAAAATCAATTCTCCAGGTTAAAGGGGAACTATCACTAAAATGAAAATGTAATATAAGGTTCTTCATATGGAAGTAAGAAACTTTCTAAATACAATCAATTAAATATACTACATTGTTTATGAAATTATTAAGTTCAACTTCACTATTCCTCACTCAGCATCTGTTTCTCTTCATTCTGTATTTATGCAGCAGTTACATTCAATTAAAAATTCTGTACCGTTTCTGAAATAATCAAGTTTATCTTCACTATCCCTCTCTCAGCTTCTGTTTCTCTTCATTCAGGAGTTGGGTGTCAGATGAATGATCCAATATATCGTATATGGGGACTCCCTTTCCTAGCAGATGTATTAGAGCTCGCTCAAATAACTGATTCACTCAAATAACTAATACAAACAAAATCTAACAAAATAACTGCATTTTGCACAAATCCTGCATGTAGAGAGACGTGTCTGGTGATTTCAATAGGGTGAGCTCTAATACATCTTCTAGGCAAAAGGAGTCCCCCTAGAAGATACAGTATATTGGATCATTCATCTGACACCCAACTCCTGAATGAAGACAGAATGAAGAGAAACAGATGCTGAGAGAGGGATAGTGAAGATAAACTTGATTATTTCAGAAACGGTACAGAATTTTTAATTGAGTGTATTTAGAAAGTATCTTATTTCAGTATGCTGAAGCTTATATTAAATTTTAATTTTCGCGATAGTCCCCACCTTTAAATAGACGCTATAAAAAGTGGCAGTTAATTGTAGCAGACTTAATTGTAGCAGACATTTCTAAGGCTTGTAATGCTCTCTGTCTGCAACTTTAGTAGCTTTTGGAATTTCAGGTCCCCTTTCTAAATTTATTATCTAGATCATTTATCACATCAGAATTTAGATATTTCAAAAATTGTATATCTGCAACTGTAGGCAAGAGGAGCAAATTCAGAAAAGGTTATGTTGTATTTACTTCATTAAGGACTCCATGTCATGCCAAGTTTAGGAGAGATAGAGTTGTACAGGCATGGCTTTTTTTTGACTTAACTGGCTGTATTGAACCAAGGTTGCCCAAAGATTTCATCCTTTCCCATTATAAAATATCCACTTAGAAAACTGATAATTAAATACGTACAGATGGAGCAAACAATATCTCAAGTGCATTCCCCCTTTTGCGACCACAATGTCGCTTGAATTCTGGGGGGAAAACATTGTGATTGCACTTAATTGCACTTTGCTCACTGCACTTGCACATGTACATGAGCCCTATTAAATTATCTTAATTTCATAGGTCTAGTTCTAGATAATCTTCTAATTTCGAAGTTTAGATAAATTTCTAGTATTGGCTGATGTAGGTAGCTTGCCCATTTTATGGAGAATTTTTTTTGGTCAATGCTACAATGTGTGTTAGACCAAGGGCTGGCAATTTTCTTTCTTTGTTTTGGCAACTGAAATTAAATATTTCGAGTAGGACTTGTTTAAGTAGGAAACATACCGTACATGCAATTTGACCCTTGCTTCTAACCACAAATAGAGCAGTTCAGCTGCCTTGAACTTATATGTTTTTTTATACTTTTAATACACTCTGCTTTTTGAAATTTTGTGAAAACCCCACTATACACTTTTATTCCTTATATGGTTTTCCCAAGACATTACTATGACCTGGGATATGCAAATCGTTACACTAGGAACAAAGCTCTGCAAGTCTTCCCTTTTCGCTCCCCTTTGATCTCTAGGAGCAAGAACTTGTATTTCAATGATCAGTATCCCAGAAAGTGTGGGTGTAAGAGCAATCACAGTTAGGTGCTAAGCTGGCCATAAATGCAAAGATCCGACTTCCCCATCTCCCGATCTGCCACTTACCATTCAGATCAAATAAAGTAGTAAAAGAACAGATCAGCCGATGTTCTGCCCCTGACAGCAATCGTACGAAAATTATGTCCGACAAAGCTGGTGACAGTCTCCCACTGAAAATCGTACGATCGGCGACAGAAATCTTTTAACCTGTCCGATCAAGCAAACTAGCGATCTCCGTGGGACGAAAAATGTTGGGACTCTCCACACATGGTCCGAAATTCGTACGAATCCTCGATTTGTACGATCGGATCTTTGCGTCTATAACCAGCTCTAGTTAGTGAGTTAGGCTATGTCTCCACCATACATTCTAGATTCAAATGATAAAGAAAGGAATTAGTAACATATAGTAAAATATAGTTTCCTTTGACCTCAGATGATAACAGTAGGCTCACTGGTACTCATCTATACTTGCACAATACCATTGCTGCCCAAATCTTTATGTGAGAGTCTTTTTCATATTAGAGTTGCGAGTTGAAACCCTTGAGAGGAATATGTTGTGATCTCACTGGCAGCCCAAAACTTTTTGGTCTCTTGTGCGAACAAAGAATTGTCTGGGAAATATCTGCTTTCAGCAAGCAGGTTTGGAGAGGTCCACAAAAAGGTATACACCATGGAGATAAACTACATCCTTAATCATTTTTTTGTGTTGGTAAAGTCTTTTTACCCACTGGGTGGCGAATATGAATTCCAGATCTTTTAACACATAGGAGCAGGGAGGTTAGAGCTCGCCACAGGATAACTCATTTTCTATGTATTTATGAAATGGTGAACTCTGACCGTTACCCATTGATAAATACCCTTCTGAAATTCCCATAGGATTTTTTTTCAGTGAGCTCTAATTTCACACTGCCCCATAGTGTTAATATTGAGAGGCCTGGTTCTTTTTTTAATTTTTACATTTCCTTCTGGGTGTTGCCTAGGGGTTCCCAAAATATTTTCCGATTTGTGAAGTTACAGGAAATTTAGTTAGGATACTGATTTGACAACCGCGATAATTTCATTATGTCCTGATACAGCAGGAGAACAGCTTCCCTTATAGTGACCCTGGACTCCTCCTCTTCAGGCTCTAAAGACTTTGATGAATAGCACAATTAGAAAACACCAACTTTAACAGCTTATGTTTGTTTTTTGGCTCTCAGGATTTCTCTCCTGAAAAAAATCAATATATTCTTTTTAAAACTCATGTTCAATTGAATAGCAACCTTAAATTACAACACAACACTTATTTTTATAACAGAAAAGCCTCTGGCTATAATACAACTTATGTTCTTTGATCTAATGGATACATGTAATAATGTGTAAAAGCTTAGCTGTAACAGGATAGGAATATCACCACCTTCCCCATATTCTTCACTCTACATGCTATCCTAAACTATTTCTACTTACAGCTGATACTCTGTTGGGCTTCAGGAAAAGCAACTATTTCTTGCATCATTGAAAATTCCTGTATCTTCTTTGTATTATACGTAAATTGTAGACAGTGTTCAGCTTTCTGTATTTAGGTGGCAGGCTATTTTCCTTGCCCTGATGATGCATATAAGCAGGCATCCATGCTTGGTGGAGATGAGCAATAGGCCAATAAGATGAAGGCTCACTGGTATGTTACAGTGTTTGATTCATAAAATCCAGGCAAGTTTCCCCAGTAACTGTCCCTGCTGAAGTCTGGGTTTTATCAGTTGTGCTAGTTAAGACTAGAAGTCTGTTATCATTCACAAGTTATTTTCTACTGTATAGCCAAATTGGGTAGGGACATTTTTGGGTTGATCAAGGTACAGACTTATTGGATCAGGAACATGGTCAAATGCTTGTACATTTGTATTTTGTATAGCAATCGGTAAAAGCATACTGTATTAACTTGTAAGTTATGCTGCAGGTCTCTACCTGCTCTCTACTAAGGAACAGTATCTTCTTAAGCCAATTGTTCACAAAGTATTGGACCACCAAGGGTAGTAGTCAATTGGTGTGATTCGGGGGACAAATGTTGAGGCCAATCTGTTTAAGCCTAGGATGGGGTTAGAACTCATAATTTCTATCTTACATATACATAGTAACATAGTTAGTTAGCTTGAAAAAAGACACACTTCCATCAAAATCAACCTTTTAAAATCTATATATAAAACCTGCCTAACTGCTAGTTGATCCAGAGGAAGGCAATAAAACCCATTTGAAGCCCCTCCAGTTTACTTCAGAGGGGGAAAAAATTCCTTCCTGACTCCAAGATGGCAATCGGACTAGTCTCTGGATCAACTTGTACTATGAGCTATCTTCCATAACCCTGTATTAAAAGCTATCCAACCCCTTCTTCATTCCAATAGTCTATGGGGGTTATTCTCTGGTTGGAGTTTTAAAGGAGAAAAAACACAATTTTTCGTCATTTCTTAAACCCCAATGCTGTTAAAAGTCCAAATATAAAAGTAATCCATCTGAAACCTGCCGAGGTCATATAGAAGTTAAAGGCAGATGTCCCGTTTACAATTGGAAGATATCAGGCTCTGCGATGGTGACAGCAGCACAGAGCATGTGCAGTGATTCAGCAGAAAAGAAGATGGGAAGCTACTGGGGCATCTTCAGAAACACATATATTTACTGCTAAAGTAAGTAAAGGGCTGGAAGAGAAGACCAAAACACAATGTACAACATTTGTAGCCTACTTCGTAAGTTAAGCTTTGGTTCTCCTTTAAGGCCACAATTACACTGAAATGCTGCATACTTGGAAAACAATAACATCAACTTGATCTGAATTTGCACTTTGTGCAATGCATTTACAGTTGTAAATGAGCTATATAGTATGCCATTACAATAGAAGTGGGCATAGAGGACCTGTTTTGGGAATAAAATCAAGCTTGGAAATTAAATTGTATGGAAATATTTATTTAAAAAAAAAATACAAAAAACTAACAGCTGGCAGAAGATTGGTACAAGGAGACAATACAAGGCAAGACAAATTGACTGTCTGCCAGAGTGAAAAGCAGCAGCCTCTGTACTATTCAAAATTATTTCCTTTCAGTAGAGACAGTGAAAACCGGTTTGTGTTTTAGCAATGCCTGTTTGGAGCGGAGGTTCAGCTACACTGCCAAGGGGGGTAATCATCTCTGTTCAGAATATCGGTAATGAAATGACAGTTTGTATTGGGGAAAAACATGCAGAAAGTGGTATGATTGAAATTTAAATTGGCACCTCCAGATTGTGTCAGTAGCTTACTGGCCTGTCCAGCCAGGTTTTAAAATCCCACCAGTTGAGGATCAGACTATATAGGCCCCTATAATGATTCGATTGTACGAATAAACAATCAGATCAATTCCATTAGTCCCAATAGATGGGGCATTAAAGTATATCACTAGCTTTGGTGTTGCTCTTGCAATAACTAGATGAAGGAAATAAAAGGAACAATTAACTAAACCAGAAAGGCATTCTGTAATTGCTAGCTCAATCAAGTACATGAAGTTTGTGGCTTTATTGCTACAGGGTGTCTTTTATTGTATTGCACAAATTTATCTCCATAATTTATTCTGGTATGACAATTTTCAAGTCCAATGGACCGTGCACTTGACAAATTGCTTTATGGCAATTTAATTGTTTGACATTCAGGAGAAATATAATTACACTGGGGCCTAGTTCTCCTGTCTTTTATTTGTAAAGAATGCCACAGGAATGACTGCAGGGAGAATGGCTGCAACAGCCCAAGTTTGTCTTAGCCTAAATTACCTTGTAAAGTTCCAATATATTAACTAATATATAACAAAATGCAGTTCCAATATATTAACTAATATATAATGAAATACAGTTCCAATATATTAACTAATATATAACTAAATACAGCTGCAATGATCTGATTACAATCAAATATTTGTAATGGCATTAGCATAAGCTACAACAGTTAAGAACTTAACTCTGATCTTTTTGAGCAGATAATAGCATAAAATATTATATCACTTACTTCATGTAAATATATTTTTATGAATACTTCTTTATATGTAAAAGATGCCTAAAGGTTCCTTTGAGCCGCGTCAGTCATGCTGGGCTGAAGACGGCTCAATCCTTCCATAAGGTGAAGTACTATTTTTATAGTAATAAGGATGGCGCTGCCCCAGACCAGCATGATTGATGCCACTACAGAGGAGCCTTTAGACGTGTTGCAGTATTGGCTCCTGTAATAAGTATCTCTGGCCTGGGGGAGGCTTTGGGTGGCTTTTGGACAGAAATAGCTACTACTCTTTAGTAATACTGACACGTTCCTTGGCTTCAATGCAACTTCGACATTCATTTTTTAACATTTTTGTTAGATTGAAATATTTGTAAAGAATGTCAAGATCATATTTTTTCATATGGGAGTTACCATGCACATATTGCAAATATTATCCCAGAAGATTTGCCCCTTTGGTTAACAACGCACCCAATTCATACATGTCCAGTAACAGTGAGGCACATACCCTGATACATGGAATATATTTGATGCCATTGATGATTGCAGTTGTAGGTAAAATAGTGGTTTTAAAAAGTCAAATAAAGATTGTACTTTAATTTCAGGCTTTTTTGGTTTAAGGTTCCCATTTGTGGACCATTATTTATGTAGGCCCGCTAGTTTATTAAAGATATAAAAACAGTTGCTGTAACATTTTTCCTGGTATAATTCCCGGTACATTCAGAACAGCAGATCATTCGTCACCCCAAATCTCAAGGCAACTGTGAAACACCCACACCTGTTTTGTACCCTATAAAAAGCTATCATCAGAGAACTATTGCCCTAGATTGGAAAACCACTATGTGTTTTTATCAAAATATGGAAATAGTCAAACACTGAAGTAACACAGTCAGCTGATTATTCATACAGATTCCACAGGTATCCACATTTTGGAGCACAAGGACCTGCACCCACACATGCTAACGGTGGAGCAGGGAGCATGTAGGTAGAACACAACGTGCTATGTTCCACCTGCGTTCATCGCTTACTTGCATCATTATGAGAATGGGACCATACAGAAGAATTGAGTGTGTCTGGGTCTGCACTCTCCTGCAGTTGAGTGAAACGGAGCACATCCCAGAACGACCTTAGGGTCCAGATGCACGTGACTTCCAAAAAACAGCGTCAGCATCCAATCTACTAGGTGCAACTGAGTTGCTTGTGTTGGTGCTAAAGGCCAAAGGTTTTAATTTTTTCTGTTCCCTAATGTCCTTTAATACAGGAACGTGTCATCCAGAATGCTCAGGACCTGGGGTTTTCCGGATAATGGATCTTTCTGTAATTTGGATCTTCATACCTTAAATCTACTATAAAATAATTTAAACATTCAATAATTCCAATAGGCTGGTTTTGCTTCCAATAAGGATTAATAATATCTTGGTTTGGATAAAATACAAGGTACTATTTTATTATTACTTAGAAAAAGGAAATCATTTTTACAAATTTGGATTATTTGGATGAAATGGAGTCTATGGGAGATGACCATCCTGTAATTTGGGGATTTCTGGCTAACAGGTTTATCAGAGATGTACTATCCCTACAAAACCCACACATAATAGTAATGCTACTTCTGGAAATAGATAGAACAGTAACAATATATCAAAGTAAAATATTTAATGGAACACCCACAAGTATTTTATGAGTCCATAGTATGTATGTACTTTTAAAAATCTGTCTAATCTGCTCCCATTTCTTATAGTTTATAGGGCTCAGTTTAAACTTGCAGTGATCCCCAACCAGTAGCTCGTGAGCAACATGTTGCTCTCCAACCCATTGGATGTTGCTCTCAGTGTCCTCAAAGCAGGTGCTTATTTTTGAATTCCAGGCTTGGAAGCAAGTTTTAATTGCATAAAAACTAAG
The DNA here is from genome assembly GCF_017654675.1 of Xenopus laevis. Lineage (NCBI taxonomy): Eukaryota > Metazoa > Chordata > Amphibia > Anura > Pipidae > Xenopus > Xenopus laevis. The sequence goes on along the minus strand of NC_054374.1, from coordinate 39,802,770 downwards.
TATAGTGCCAAGTAGAGCCTCTTGTAGGCTGCCAGTTCACATAGGGGCTACCATATAGCCAATCACATCCATTATTTGGCACCCATGGGACTTTTTCCATGCTTGTGTTGCTCCCCAACTCTTTTTACATTTGAATGTGGCTCATGGGTAAAAAAGGTTGGGGACCCCTGGTTTAAAGGACAGATATAGGGCCCTTTGTCCTGGTGGGCCCTGGGCAAAAACCCCTTTTTGCTCATTTGGTAAAGCATCTCTATGTTACTACTGCACAATATTCTGGGTATCTTCCAAAACTGAAATATGAGGATATTCTGACAAGCTATGGAAAGGAAAACTTTGTGCTAGAAAGTTTGGAGCAAAATGCAGATGCAATCAAGGCCCAATTATAGCTAAATCTGCAAATATATTCAGAGTGTTATTGAGTGTTATTGAGGGAACACTCTTAAGGTAACACGGGGCTGTTTCAGTTATGCGTAGTTTTCTATCTGTAAAAATGTAGTGACACTTTAGTTTTAAACTACTATTCTGGAAGAAGAGAGGTCACGTTGTTTAGTTTTCTTCTGATAGAAATCTTCCAACTTCAGTTGCAGAGAGAATCCAGAGCCAGATTTACTCAGATCAGATGGGGTTCTTATTGGGGAATTCTGTTAGCATTTCAGCAGGGCTGCATGCCATGGACAGGAATGTTTTATCCAGCAATATTGCTTAAAGGATGCAACCTTTAGGTTTTTTGGACTACAGCTACCAGGGTACTTTGTCCCTTTATGATGTGTAACCCAGCATCAACAGAGTAAGGTGTGCTTGAGCATCAATGTTTATGTTTCCAAACATCATATTTAATATCAGAGAGGTATTAATTATATAGACCTTGAGTGAACCGTGAATGATAGTTGACCTCTGTTTATTATCCTCTGCAAAAATAAACCCACAGAGCTTATCTGTTTGCTATTTAACCTGTTCCTTTAAGGGCATTCCAGCCGGCTAGATTCGAAATTGCCAGCGGGATGGCACTCGAAGCGCTTCCTTTTCCTAAGTCGCCCGAAGTTTCTTCGTGAGGCAACTTCAGCCGACTTCAGAAAACGAAGCACTCCGAGTGCCATCCCGCTGACGATTTAGATTCTACCCAGTGGGAATGCTTTTCGGGGAGATTAGTCGCCGGAAGAGGTGATTCTTCGTGAATCTTTGCTTGTGCCCTTACCCTTAGCCTTATTTCACCTTTAATGGCTGCCCCCACAGCTACACATCAGCTTATTTAAATAAACTACAGCATAGTTTCTGAAGCAAAAGTGCAATTTTTTAGGGATGCATCAAATCCAGGTTTCGGTACGGAATTCACGCCTTTTTCAGCAGGATTCAGATTCGGCTGAATCCTTCTGCCTGAGCCGAACCGAATCCTAATTTGCATATGCAAATTAGGGGAGGGGAGAGAAATTGCGTTTGGCCGAATCCAAAATAGTGGATTCGGTGCATTCCTACAATTTTTAGATGTGCAAGAAAACAAACTATTATGCTTAAATGAATATAAAACACTTTTATTGTATGGTTTTACTGTTCCTTTAATATATAAATGATATCATAGAAAGGGCAAGGGTTTCTTGGACTCAAGAGTTCAATCAATGTGCATATAAATTCTACAATTCCAGCAGTGTAGCCCCGTAGACAACCACAGACTCACCGAATCTTGGTATTTCATTGTGGAACAAATACCAGTACATGACCTGCCTCCGAGGCTAAATTAAGTATGAGAACAGACACATGAAGTAGCAATGCTTGTAACCAGGCAGATAATTCACAGGGAATGTACAGGCTCTTTAGATTACATATCACTAGTCTAAGCTTTATACAAGCTGTCACTTCTGTTTTCTTTGAGGTGTTGGCATTTCCAATTCAACTCAGGTTCCCACTGACAGCTTAATGTGACCTTGGCACCTGGAGCCGACCTAAGTGATTCATCCGCTTGCAGTAACGCACTGAGAAGGAGCTGAAATATTCGCGTGTCATATGTTTAACAACAGATCCGGCTGCATGCCTGGGAGGGAGGTTGAAGGAATTTTACACTTCTAGCAGTATGTCAGTGGTATCAGTGCACCTCCATTTGCACAAATAAATTAGAAACTTGTACTCTAATGCGATAGAATAAAGTTTGCTGGGGTGGCAAATCACTTGGCACCACAGGCTTCAAAGCCTTTCATTCTTGACTTTAATCTGGAAGAGCTTCATAAGATCTGCCGGTTCCAACTTGTGGTTTAAAATGCTTTAACTCCTGAAAGAATGAGATAGACACTTTTCTTTTGGAAATTTATCAGTGCCACAAAAAGCACAGGATTGCATTAGAATGCTTACCAACCTCTGCAATGTGCTGCTGTTTTCCTGAGGGCAACATCTAAGGGGAGAATTAAAGGAACAGTTCAGTGTAAAAATAAAAACTGGGTAACTAGATAGCTTGTGCAAAATAAAAAATGTTTGTAATATAGTTAAAAAAATATAATGTATAAAGGCTGAGGTGACTGGAACAGAACAGAACACTACTTCCTGCTTTTCAGCTCTCTAACTCTGAGTTAGTCAGCGACTTGAAGGGGGGGCCACATGAGACATAACTGTTCAGTGAGTTTGCAATTTATCCTCAGCATGCAGCTCATATTCAAGACCCACATGGCCCCACTCAAGTCACTGATTTGTTACTGCCTGGAAACCAATCTGTGGAAAGCAAGAGAGCTGAAAAGCAGGACGTAGTGTTCTGTTCTGTTAGACATATAGTCACTCCAGCCTTTATACATTACATTTTTGACTAACTAACAATATTGAATTTTTATTTTTTTTTAGCACAGCCTATATATTTACCCAGTTTTTATTCTTACACTAAACAATTCCTTTAAGGGTAGTGGGCACTTGTTAACCGTAACAGAACAGAACAGTAACACCAAAAAATGAAGTGATACAAATATTATGTACTTTCTTGCTGCACTGGTAAATCTGTTGTGTTTGCTTCAGAAACTAAAATAGTTTATATAAACAAGCTGCTGTGTAGCCATGGGGGCAGCCATTCAAATCTGAAAAAGGAGAAAAGGCACAGGATACCAGAAAAACTCTGTAGTATAGAATGGGATTTTTCAGAACGTATCTGTTATCTACTGTGTATCCTGTGCTTTAATGGCTGCCCCCATTGCTACAAAGCAGCTTGTTAATATAAACTATAGTAGTCTTTTTGAAGCAAACACATCCATTTTACCAGTACAGAGCAACAGTACATTATAATTTCATTCCTTTAAAACACTTTTTTTTTAACTTTTTTACTGTTTCTTTAAGATTTCAAAAAACAAGCACATCACCCTCAGAAACCCACAGCCGGTTGCAAAATAACCATAGATTTAATTGCCTGCGGCAGTCTTGGATGCTTTTGTCCTCTCTCTATGTAGAATGAGGCGATTCCTAGAAAACCACAAAACGTTCTTAAAGTGATACTGACACTAAAAAATGAATTTTAGCATATGAATGTACATTAAATGTTACCTACAGGTCATGTTGATCATTTTTTGCTGAGAGGTTTGTTTTTGTATATAATTGTTAGTTGAAGTTCCTAAGCCTGACTCTCTGACAACCTGACTGTCCCATCTCAGCCTGTTAGTTACAGTTTCTAATGCTTACGGACTCCTGCTGCACAAATATGGCAGCCCCCTCATACAGGAACATGGGGGATCAGACAGGTAATGTAAAAGCATCATGCAAATACTTTATGGCAAAGTTAGAAGTAGCTTGCAAAGCCAATATTATAATAGATGTAAAAAAAAGTTTAATTTCAGGTGTCAGTATCTCTTTAATACACTTCTGTATGAGTGCCCTGAAACAATCCGTACAACACCATGTGGTGTGTTAGGAAATTCGTTGGCCCACAGTCTTTGAGCTCATGTTCCAGGCCATCAAGCAGGGCCTGTGTAAAACCGCAATCCCAGAAGAAGTGCATAGATGTTTCTTGATGAATGATGCACCGTGGGTAGTGACGGTGCCTACACAGGTTACGGCATTCATAAAGGTCCTGAGAGACAACCCCCCTGAATAGCCATCCATGCGATGTCCTTGTGCGTGTTAGTCAGTCTGTCTGAAGAAACAGAGGGCCACATGCGGTCTAGGATAGATTTGAATGCGGCCCAGCTTGAACTTCCGCCAATCCAGGAAACGTCATGTTTAATGTCATGCACTGACAGCGTTTGTATGTGGTCGCTAATTGTGTGCATGTGTGGTTACAATTTTATGGGGTGTGCAATGTGTGGCTTCCTAGAGGAGGAAAAGCTGTTAACAAGTGAGCATTTGGTTACTTACAAAGGCATCGCCCGCTATGCTAGGGATATATGCAGCGCCTACATTTGTGAGCAACTTTTTTCAAGAATGAACACACTAAGAGTAAAATTAGAAACAAATTATCTGATGAGCCCTTGAGAATTCACTGAGAATTGCAACTACTGTACTTCCATTGAACCAGATATTGATACATTAGTTTCTCAAACACAATGTCAAAAATCTCACTAGCTTTATGATACCCTCTTTTCTTTTACTTTTATAATAAAATAAAGCAAAAGCTAGCGTTAGTGTTTGTGTGTATTTTTTATTATGGCCCAGGGAAGCCAAAAGGTGGACACCCCAGCTTTATGGTGTCAGCAGGGAGCTCTGGAATAGACTCCATCTTCTCTTTTGCTCTAATCAACTTGTGGCTTGTCTTTGGTTTCCACAAGTCGGGCTTGACCCCCTCCAGTTGGTATTCCCTCCCTTTACATCCAGGTAAAACCAAGGGGTGTTCCAGTTAATAGGGTAGGAGCTGTCCCATTTGTCCTACCACGTGCCAGAGTGGCAACAGGAAAAAGCAGAACATTGAGCTGGGAACTGAGTCTTTGTCTTTGCATGTGATTGTCTGGCGGATGTAGTTGCACAAGAAGAAGCTTCTCAGCAGGGTGGAGATCGAGAACACTTGCCCACCTTTGCGGGGCTCCTTGTACATAACTGCCCGCTTTACTCTGTCCATCTTGGAGCCCCAGATGAAGTGAAACACTGTCCATGTTAGAACAGATACTAACTTTGCCTACAGGCTACATTACACCCAAGATTAGAAATCAACTCTCTAATTATCAAGGACAGAGCTCTTATGTTTCTTTTGATGTCACTCTTTTGCACAAGTATTGTATCAGGCCAATAAGCCACCGATAGACATCAGTGCTTCAGCTTTGCCTTTTTCATCAAGCCTAATGTCGTTTGGGTACAACTGAAGGTAAATGTCTGGTCTGACCACAGCTTAATACCAACTTTATGCCATTTTATAAACTCTTTTTAAGTACAGATACATAGGGGTCAACGACATAGATATAATTAAATATTAGCATTTACACACCACCTGTTCTGAACACATCGGTTTTTACACACACAAAAGATAATTTGTTCCCACACACAACCTATATAATTAGAGATACATTTATCAAGGGTCAAATTTCAAATTCATGAGTTTTTTTTAAAACTCCCTTAAATTTGAATGTATTTGAAATTCAACCCTTGATAACTTCGGGGCTATTTAAGAAAAAAATAGAATATCTAAAACTCGGACAAATTTTACCCACCCGAAGACTCTCTCATTGACTTATACAGTAAGACAGGTTTTATGTGGTGAATAGTCTAATTCAAATTCTTAAAGGGCCAGAGTATGATAAATTTAAAAAAAAAAAAATTTTAAAACTCAAATCGAGTTTGGATAATTCCTCTGTCAAATTTGACAGTTTTGATCATATAAAAAAATCTAAAATTCGAAGTAGAATTTTCAATTCAACCCTTAATAAGTCTGCCCCTTAATTAGACTGAAGGTTCACAGAGATCACCGCCGGATTTCTTCTCCGGCCGCCCCTAGGCCGCGTGGTCCTAGCGCCCGCCTTCCCATCGCGCCGGTGAAAAAACACCAGCGCAGCTGGTGCAGTTGAACAGGGACGCGAACATCCCCATAATGCGGCTCGGAGGCATGCCGCCCCTATTTTTTGCCGCCCTAGGCCTGGGCCTATGCGGCCTTGCCGCAAATCCCTGCCTGACAGAGATATAAATGTTTCCCTCAACTATTCGGAAATATCTGTAATAATTAGTCAGTAACACAGTCACTTTTTAATATTTTTATTACGTGTTTTGTCATTTGATTGTTTGAAGATTTTGTGGTCCCATTGGCTTGGGAGAATGCTTATAACTTATAAATATATATATATTCACTTACTGAACCTCAAATTTATTTGACTTTATAAGCATTTGTCTTTGGATTTCCTACTTCAAAATGTATTCAGTATAATCTTGCAATTATATGCACTGAGTAATTCACACGTCTAGCAGCCAGTAAAGTATGGAAGGTCAGTAGGGAAGTATTGCCTGGCTGTGACAGTTTTTGAAGGTGGAGAAGAAAGATTGAATGACTCAACACTTAGAGCTGCAAACGTAATTATATTTGCTGCTGTTTCCTGATATGAAAAATATTCACAATTCCTTTCCTTAAAATGTAAATTATTAGTCAAATGTAATCAAGTATTACTGTGAATTTTGAAGACACATTCATTTTATTGCTGGATTCCTTGGCAAATTTAAAGTGCCATTAGTGCCTTCAAGATATATATAATTCATATGTAGATACAGTATGTAAAAAAAAAAATGGTACAGGAATAGGTATAGGACCCGTTATCTGAAAACCAAATTACGGAAATGCCATCTCCCATAGACTCCATTATAATCAAATAACCCATACTTCATATTCATAATAAAACAGTACCTTGTACTTGAAACTAAGATATAATTAATCCTTATTGTAAGCAAACCAAGCCTATAGGTTTATTTAATGTTTACATGATTTTATAACAGACTTAAGGTATGAAGATCCAAATTACAGAAAGATCTGTTATCCAGAAACCCCCAGGCCCTGACCATTCTGGATAACAGGTCCCATACCTGTATACACGTAGTAATATTATTATTATTATTATTATTATTAATAATAACATGTATTTTTAGAGCGCCAATATATTTTGCAGCACTGTAAAGTAAATGTGTAGATACAAAGAACATACAGAATTATATACATAGAAAATCAGTAACCAATACAAAATGTGAAGAAGGCCCTGTGCGAAAGAGTTTACAATTCAAAAGGGGAAAGATTGGAGACACGATGTGGGAGTGGGCAAGATCAGAAATAGCAATGGTGGGAGGTGTAGCATATGGTATTGTGTTTGGTAGCTAAACAAAATGAGGGTATGCTTCTCTGAATAACAGTTTTTTGAGATCTTTTGAAAGCAGAAAGGTTGGGAGAGAGTCGGCCAGACTGTGGGAGACAATTCCAAAGGAGAGGTGCAGCCCTTGAAAAGTCTTGAATACGAGCATGTGAGGAGGTAATGAAAGAAGAGTTGAGGAGCAGGTCAGTAGAGGAGTGTAGTAAGCGGTTGGGTGAGCACCTAGAGATGAGTACGGTGATGTAGAGTGGGGCAGAGTTATGAACTGCTTTGAATATCAGGGTCATTAGTAGCTCTGGGTTGAGATCAGGAGACGAGATCCGAATTTTGTCAGCATAGAGGTGGTATTTGAAACCACATGAGTTGATTAGCTTACTGAGGGAGGAAAAATAAAGAGAGAACAATAAGGAGCCCAGGACAGAGCTTGCATGTGACACAAATGGAACCCAAAGTTCTTTACGCCTTATGATGCGTTAACACAGGTAATAGCGCCAATATTACCCTGAACATTTTACTAAGCAATCACTTAAAGGAGAAGGAAAGCTACGGAAGCATTTTATTGCCAATAGATTAGCTACAACAGTGCAAGCTAGAAAGCTATATTTATTCTGTAGAATGTTTTACCATACCTGAGTAAATAGCTCTAGAAACTCTCTGTTTGTTTAGGATAGGAGCTGCAGTATTAACATGGTGTGACATCACTTCCTGCCTGAGTCTCTCCCTGCTCTGGGCTCAGATTACAGTAGAGAAGGGAGGGGGCGGGGAAAGAGGAGCAAACTGAGCATGCTCTTGCCCAGGGCAATGAGGTTTAAGCTGAAGGCAGGAAGTCTGATTCAGAAGCCCATGTGTACACAATAGAAGGAAAGAAATGCAGTGTTTCTTTTGACAGGGGACTCAGCAGCACTACTTTTGGGGTTTACTGGTATATTTAGATGGACCTTTCTGATAAGGCTTACTTAGTTTTAACCTTTCCATCTCCTTTAAAAGCATACATAATTTTTTTGAGTTTTCATCACTTCACATGTGACTTAGGGCAGATTTACATAGGGTCGAATATCGAGGGTTAATTAACCCTCGATATTCGACTGCCGAATGTAAATCCTTCGACTTCGAATATTGAAGTCGAAGGATTTACCGCAAATAGTTAGATCGAACGAAAAATCGTTTGATCGAACGATTAAATCCTTCGACGTTCGATTCAAAGGATTTTAATCCATCGATCAAACGATTTTTCTTCGACCAAAAAAACATAGGAAAGCCTATGGGGACCTTCCCCATAGGCTAACATTGCACCTCGGTAAGTTTTAGGTGGCGAAGTAGGGGGTCGAAGTTTTTTTAAAGAGACAGTACTTTGATTATCGAATGGTCGAATATTCAAACAATTTTTAGTTCAAATTGTTCGATTCGTAGTCGAAGGTCGAAGTAGCCAATTCAATGGTTGAAGTAGCCAAAAAAATCATTCGAAATTTGAAGTTTTTTTATTCTATTCCTTCACTCGAGCTAAGTAAATGGGCCCCTTAATGTTTTCTAAATGTATTAAATGGTTCATACAAAATTATTGAAATATCACTTTTGTATAGAGCAGTGATCCCCAACCAGTGGCTCATAAGCAATATATTTCTCACCAACCCCTTGAATGTTGCTCTCAGGGACCACAAAGCAGGTGCTTATTGTTAATTTCCTGGCTTGGAGGCAAGTTTTGGTTGCATAAAAACCAGGTATACTGTCAAAAGGAGCCTCCTGTAGGCTGCAAGTTCATTTAACAGCTACCAAATACCCAATCATAGCCCTTATTTGGCATCCCCATGGACTTTGTTCATGCTTATGTTGCTCCCCAACTCTTTGTACATTTGAATGTGGCTCATGGGTAAAAAATGTCGGGGACGCTCTGTATAGAGACTGATATGTTGCACAGGTCTAGTTGAAACAGCAATTTCTGGTTTTGCTTCTGTTCTGTGTGCTGGTCATTGATCATACATTTTAGGCCTTTTAATCTGCAATAACAGCATGTCTCCGAAATAAAAGATGCAGTGTGTGAAATATCTCGACCATGTGTTTTTTAATAAGAGGCGCAAAGTTAGCACAATCATTTACATACTAATAGCTGACTATGTAACAATTCCAACGAAAGCTTTTAACGTGACGAAGACAGATGAAAAAGCTAACAGGTTCTGACATTAAACCCAATACTGGCTCACCGGTTGATTCATTCTCATCACATAGAGGCTAAGGATATCTGGGCTGCCAGGTAGTGTCAGGGGCTCAGAATTAGACTACTGCCCAGTAGAGCAATCAAGTTCTTTAGTCTGAATGCACCTTATAGCAAGTGATGGAAGCAAAATCTAACATTAAAAGAAATGAAGAAGAAACAAATCACACTCCAAAACAAACCTGAAGGTTAATTCGCTCCTGATGAAAACGAATCCTAGTCAAATGTATGTGCACAAGGTAGGGATCTTAGATTGCAAGCTTCACCGGGGCTATGAATGATAAACAATCACTGTGCAAGTTCTATGTAATATGCTGATGCATAGTGATGGGAACATCCAAATAAGATTGCTAAGAACCTGTATAAATGATAATACAGGTATGGAATTTGTTATCCGAAAGCCTATTATCCACAAAGCTCAGAATTACAGGAAGGCCATCTCCCATAGACATTTTATCCAAATAATTTAATTATTTAAATGATTTCCTCTGTGATAATAAAACAGTATCTTGTACTTAATCCAAATTAAGATATAACTAATCCTTATTGGAAGCAAAACCAGCCAATTGAGTTTCAATGTTTATATGATTTTCTAGTAGCCTTATGGTATGAAGATCCAAATTACGGAAAACCCCAGGTCCCGAGCATTCTGGATAACAGGTCCCATACCTGTATAAAAATTGTAGCTGCCTAGCCCTTTAGACAGTAATATACTGTATTAGAGCACTGCTTGTTGTGTGTGCAAAGCATTTTACAATGTTTCGCTTACCTTTGTCTTCTTGTTGCTCTTGTCCAGTTCCTGTTTCCAGGGAGTAATGTGAAAATATCAGATATTGCCTGATGGCCCGAGTTGGGTTTGAAATCACTCTAGCTGCTTAGAATCTATTTACATTTTTTTTGAAAAAGTTGCTTGTCTTTTAGTTAGTCTATATGTTTTCTTTGAAAATACATCATCTGTGGGTAAATATTTTTCTTTGTGTATAATCAGTATGAGCATGTGATGATACAGACACCTTTGTGCATACAAATAATAAGAGGTTTCAGTTCGGTGTAAACCTATAGGCAAGTGGTCTGCGGAGTAATATCAAATATCAGGAAATTCCCACTATACCAGGTATATGGAAAGGACTATTTGAAGGCATGTCATTGTTTTTTTTGACTATTGTCCCCCTCCGTTTTTAACTCCTTGGTCAGCCTGTTCCCTGCCAAACTCTACGAGCCCCACTGTCTGAAACACTATGCTTTCCACATATCAGGTGCTTGAGTGCAGAGTTGTGCAGCAGGGTTGATGCCCATTATATTTGGCTGTATGTGTTTTGATCTGTTTAATTTCAGTCCATAGGGTTTGGAAGGGGGCCTGTGCCAAGAAGTTACAAAACTATGGGGAGGTCTACTTCCCCTTTAAAACATACAATCTGAAATACTATTTAATCATTACTAGAACTACATGAATAGTTTCCCTGGATCTTCTTTGCAAATGCAGAAGGATTTCAGTCTTCTCCAGGATACTTAAAGTTTATTAGATTAGGTAATTGGCAATTTAGGTCATGATCGTTTTATGAAAATTTTGTGAAATGTAATCTAGAGAGCAAAATATTGTGCATTTGTATTTAGTGTAATGGCATACATATTAGTCTGATGCCACTTGGGACTGATTCTCCAAGCAGGGCTGGGCCAAACCAACGGCACCCTAAGCACCCTGGTCGGCTACCCCTGCTCCGCCCCCCGTGTGTGTGCACACTAGCGATCACTAGTGCACGCATGTGAGCGAGTGCGCATTCGCCATAACAGAGAAGAGGGGAGAGCAACGGATGGGAAGGGAAGGGCAGGGGAGTGACGGAGGTGGGGGGGAGTGATGGAGGGAGCGTAGAGTAATAGAGGAGGGAACCAAGAGCAGCAGGGGAGCGAACCAGGACTAGGGGTAGGCAGAAGACCTTTGAACAGGTACCTGCCCAGCACCCCTACATCGTTGCTGCCTAGGGAGGTGCCTCTTCTGCCTACCCCTAGTTCCAGCTCTGTCTCCAAGAATTAGCCTGTCCATTAGCATCCATTCTTTCTTGTGTCTGCACCCAGAGGCACTGCATCAGCCTGGGGGCAGATGCACGGAGCAGATTTTGGTACAAAAACAAATGAGCAATTTATCTGCTAAATCTGCTCTGTGTGACTGCACCCAGCCCAATGCTGGGTCCCAGCCCCACAGCCCAGTGTGGCATTAGGTTTAAAGAGATACTGACATGAGAAAATAACCTTTTTTATTATCTATCATAACATTCTCTTTGAATGCTATTTATCTTTTGCCTAAATCTTTTACATTACCTTTCTTACTACCCTGTTCCTCTATGAGGGGGCTGCCATATTTGTGCAGCAGGAGTCCATTAGCAATAGAAACTCTAACTGACAGTTTAAGAAGGGACAGTCAGGTTGGCAAACCAGTCAGGTTTAGAAACTTCAAGTAACAATTACTTACAAAAGCAGAACTATCAGTGAAAAATGATCAACATAACCTTTAGGTAACTTTTAATGTAGATTAATATTTTTGAAAAGAAAATTTTTTGTGTCAGTATCATTCTGCTTAGCTGATCAGGGCGCTGCATTAAAGCATTGGCATCAAGACATCAGACGGTGCTATTCTGTTGGTGTCAGTGACAAGCTTGTCCAAAAGTGGAATTACATACCGGTATTATATTTTTCCAGCAGCCCTTCAAATCCACCAGTGGAAAAGCTAGACCTGAGTTCAGCAAACCTATTTGCTTGTGCTTGGACCTTACAAAAAGTGTCCTGACTTGGTAAAAGGACTTTCCCTGTTGGGCCCTGACATTTGTGAGCCCTTTGCCTTTCTGGATCGCAGAGCTTTAACTCCTTTTTATATTTTACAGGTTCTGCTTGTTTTTCATTTATTCTTAGCAGTGAGAAAGGATATAATTAGTTTAGGACTGTCATAGGGTCAGCAAAATGTATTGTCGTAGATAAACAGGAGTAACCAGGGAGGCTGTTAAGGTGGCCATAGATGTCAAGATTTTTAAAAGATTTCTTTATTGAAAGACCAAGCTTATCTTGAAATGATCATTTAAATGCACAGTTTGTCCATCAACTAAAAAGACCATTTCAGCCGATATCGTCTAGTTGAAGCCAGGAAAACTGTGGGTAGCTGCCTGCTTGGCCCTGCAAACAATTGGACAATGGATAGATTTCACTGTGAATGATGAAAATCTTCTAACCTGCCGAACGATTTTCTGACCAATGTCGGACGAAAAATCGTTAGATTTGTGATCGTTCTGTGTCCACTAACCTCACGATAATTTGACAGATTTCTTGGATCGCTAAGGAGAGAAAAATCTTAACGTCTATGGTGAGCTTTAATTATATGGAGCTGGCAGAGGAGTTTCTCAGGAAGAATTTGCACAGTAAATGAGAGAGCAAAAGCTAATAGATTCCACAGACACCACATAGCTTGAGCTGTAAACAGCACAGAGATTAAGATGTTCTGCCTGCACATTCACTCTGGGCTACCCTCTGCAGTCACTACTCTTACACAGCTTGTATAGCAAAAATGCAACAAACAGAACACACAGACCATTAAGAGTGCCCACACAAATATTTTCCATGTGTGTCTTTTTGGAAGCAGCAACACTGGTTGCTTTAATATCTCTATACCCTATGATCTTTAGTGAATTGGCAGGCTGTGGCTAAAAACAGCGCCTTCTAGGCTATATTAATCCATTACATTTTAACAATGAATATCTGACTTGTTGGACCTGGTTGGACCTTGTTTTCCCAGTCTGACACTGCTCACAAAGACCCAGGACCAAATTGGCCCATAGGTCCTTTTGATAGGAAATGCCTTCCAAGGTGAAAAGTGCTGGAGAAGATTTTGAACTGCAGAGAGAAAAATCAAAATAATCTAAAGATTATAGCTATTCTTACAAGATCTTACAAGAGCCTATAGTTCACAAAGACCCAAGAATAAATTGGAGCAAAGGTCCTTCAGATGGAAAACTCATTCCAAGATGGAAGGTGTTGGAAAAGACCTGGGAGAATGAGGAAATCTAGCAGGATGCACCCCTGAGTTAGCAAAAAAGGGAAATATTTACAGAAAAGGAAATGTAATGGCAAATGTTGCAGATTAAAGATATTCTCAGGGTCCAGGTCCTTGATCTGGCTGAATCCCAGCAAGATTTGGACAGATTTTTTTAATCACATTAAAACCTTGGAAACTGGAGGTTTGGCAGTGAAATCTAGAGAACCACAAGTTTTCATTGAAACTGGTAGAGGGAGAGCAAGCCCAGCCTCTGAGAACTGGTTCTATACTGCTTATATCTGTTGCTCAAAGGACAGTTCTAAACCAAATGATGAACTTTTTGCTAACTATTAGGCCACCAAAACTCTCAAAGGACTAGATATATTTTTGGGATAACCTGCTTCTTTAGAAGAATGTTTAAGTAGTAATATTTCCCCTGCAAAATTAGAAGAGAAAACTATTTCATTTTTTATTATCAAAACTGCAATAGCCTCCCAACAAACTCTCCTGCACTCTTCAGTATTTGTATGTAAAGTGTATTTATTGTATACATCCTTCTGTTGTACACCACTGTGGAATATGTTGGTGCTGTATTTTTTTTAACAAAACTTTTATTTCCAATTATAGAATTTGCTGTACAGTTTGGGCAACATGGCCACTGCAATGTTAAGTATAGTTGTAGCCATAGTGTAACAGAAAGTGTAAAAAGGTGCTCTATTTTATTAAAAGTACTGTATGTGACATGTTGTCCAGAATGCTCGCGACCTGTGTTTTTTTTGGATAAGGGGTCCAATAAAAGTACACAAACAATTTGGATCTCTATACCTAAAATCTGCGAAAAAAAGTATTTAAACATTTTTAAGGGGTTATTTATTAAAGGCCGATTACACTTTTAAAGGGGAAAGACACCATTTAGTGAAAAAAAACGGGAATTTTTCATGATTTGTTAAACCCCGAAGGTGTTAAGATTCCAAATAAAAAAGTACACCAACACAGGCCTTCCGAGTTCATGTAGAAGTCAATGGCAGATGTCCCGAAGGTATCCTGATTTGCGCTGGGTTTCCGAAAAATCAAATCGTCAAATCGAAAAAGTTGCGGTATTCAGGGTTTTTTCTTGCACAAAATTTTCGGGGATTTTTTTTGATAAATAGGGGGGAAAATCAGTGCGGATTTAATCTGAGTAGTTTTCAGAAAATTGTGTGAACTTTTTGGATTTTGATAAATAAATAAACCCAATAGGATTCTTTTGCCTCCAGTAAGGATTATCCTAGTTGGGATCATATACATGGTACTGTTTTATTATTAAAGAGAAAAAGGTACAGGTATGGGGTCTGTTATTCAGAATGCTGGGGACCTGGATAATTGATCTTTCCCTAATTTGGATCTTCATACCTTAAGTCTACTAGAAAATCATGAAAATATTGAATAAACCCAAAAGGCTGGTTTTACTTCCAATAAGGATTAATTATATCTTAGTTTGGATCAAATACAAGGTACTGTTTTATTATTACAGAGAAAAGGAATAATATTTTTAAAAATCGAGATTATTTGGATAAAATGGTGTGTGTATGGAAGGTGGCCTTTCCGTAATTCAGAGCTTTCGGGATAACGGATCCCATACCTGTAATCATTTTTAAAAATGGGAAAGATTTCATTAGAATGGAGTATATGGGAAATGGACTTCTTGTTACGGGTTTCCTGATAATGGATTCCACACCTGTAATAATAATTGATGGGCTGGTGTGTTAAGTAGAAAATATTTGTCATTCATTTCTTTATTTGGCCAAGGCCTAATAACATTGAGTAGATTTTCATATACAGTATATTAACTTGCCATGGTCCCTTTAATCTGTACAAGGAAAAACTCTTTTGTTTTACTATTGAAAAGGTTTATAAAAGTTTATAAATTTTAGTAAATTGTTGCTAAAGCCTGACAGCAAAATCTGACAAAACATTTGTCACACAGTGTAATTCTAAATAGGTTTTGATGTGATATTGTCCCCAAGATGGGTGCATTGATGTGATATTATCTTTAAAATTTGGAAGCTGTATTTGTTACGTTCATGTGAGAGATTTGGTGGCGATATCAAGCCTTGATTCATTATTACGTTTATTCGGTTTTTTGATTACTTGTTCGAGAACGGGGACAGTTCTTGATAATGATCATATTTTATCTTCTCGGAGCATCTAATCACTTTCTTCCGTTCTCACGTGATCATTGGTAAACACGTTTCTTTTATAAAGATATTTTTTCTTTTTGTTGATTTTCTTGAACAGGTATGGGACCTGTTATCCAGAATGCTGAGGACCTGGGCTTTCCAGATAAAGGGTCTTTCTGTAATTTGGATCTTCTTACTTTAAGGGGCAGATTTATTAAGGGTTGAATAGTGAATTCAAATACAAAATTCACTCATTCAAATTTTAATCCCCCTATTCCAAGGTAAATTTGAATGTGAGATTTATTAAATCTTGACAATGGAAACAGTCCTAATTTGAATATTCACCACCTAAAACCATATTAGTGGCAGAGGTCCCTTGAGCCATTTGAAGATGTTAATAGCTTTCCTTACATTTAAGGTTTTTTTTGGAGGGAAAACTACAATCGAATATGAATCTAATTTTGGGATCGTTACTACTTAATCGAATATTAGATGTTCACATTTTTTCTTAAATAACCTCCCATTTGAGTTGTGAGAATATTCGAATTTATTTGAGTAAAAAATAAATTCACATGAATTCGACCTTTAATAAATCTGCCGATATGTCTACCTAAGTCATTTTATTTATCAAGGTCCGAATTTCCAAGTTAGTAATCTGACAACCAACTTTGATTGCCCAAATGGACCTTATTTATCATTAAAAAAGTTAGAAAAAATAGGTTCAGGGAAAAATTTGATAACTTCGGAGCTTTGCTCTAAAAGTACGAATTTTTCAGACTTTTTAGTCCGAAATCCCCGAGATCATCTGATATCGGTACGGACAGCAGCACAGACACTGGGACCTTCCCCGTTGACTTAAACGGGACCTTCCCCGTTGACTTAAACAGGACCTCGAGAGCTTTGAGATGCCGGATTTTCTGAGTTGGACTTTTAAGACCATCAATTTTTAATAAATTATGAAAAATTCGAGTTTTTTTTTTTTAGTCCGAAAACTACGAATTATTCTAATTTTGGATATTCGGAGCTTATTAAATAACTCCCTAAATAAGCCCAATAGGCTGGTTTTGCCTCCAATAAAGGATTAGTTATATCTTGGTTTGGACAGATTTAAGGATCTGTTTTATTATTACAGAGAAATAGGAAATACATTTTTAAACTAGTTTATTTGATTGTAATGGAGTCCAAGGGAGACAGCCTTTCCGTAATTCGGAGCTTTTCTGGATAACGGGTACCTGTACATTTGTTTGAGCAGTGCTAAAATATGGTACTTCTGGATGTCTGTGTTTCCCCATGGAGACAGAAGCATGCAAATAGCAATGCTAATAAAAGCTTGATATGAAGAATAGAGAAAAATATCTTCCAAGCATCAACTGCCTTTGTTCTACCGCTGCTTTTATGTTTTTTTCCCCAGTGGTAGAGAAACTGGGACTACTGTATCACTGAAACAGAGCATGGAAACGCTCAGAGTTTGTGTGTTGTGTATATAAAAAGGAGGTTCATGCAGATGAGTTAGAGCAGTAGTATTGATCTCAGGTCCACTGATCCAACAAGACTGCTTAGCACATCCAGAACTCATTTTCAGAGGAAAAAAAAACATGTATAGCCTAAGCGTAATACTCATGGTTACAGTCATCCTATTTACAGCCACGTTATATTCCCATGATTATATAACGTATGGAGAGTTTACAATACATTTACAGACAAGGGTTACAGAATAAATAATATGATTAAAGGAGCCTGCTTGCCATAACTTACTTTATGAATTAGTGTTAGTGTAGAATGACTAACCCTAAGCAATTAAATATTTTTTTTTATAGTTTTTTAACTGACCCCTTCTAAAAAACAAATGCTCTGTACGGCTACAAATGTATTGTTATTGCTACTTTTTATTACTAATTTTTCTATTCAGGCCTCTTCTATTCATATTCCACTACAGACAAACAAACAGCTACACTGAATGCTGGAGAGTGACACACCCCTCCAGATCAGCTGCAGCCAGCCAACCAGTTCAGGCAAAGGTTACTACAAAGTATTAAAACATAACTTTTATTTTAAACTGTTTATAAAATATTATTAGTTTGGCTACACCAGCATACACACTCACAGCGTGGAAAACAACACTACACCGTGCGGGACCATGTCCCTAAAAAACACACAAGTTAAAATCTCATCACGTAGGTGGGAAAGGTGGTGGGTATACACAAAGTAAATGATCGCAGGTTTAAATACCCATTGTCAATAGCTGCTCAAAGGTATAATCATCAGTATGCCACCAAAAAAGTAGTATTGGTTCCCACCCTTCCACCCTTTCCCCAGCCAAGTTCTACCTAGCTACGTTGGGAAGAGTGGGAGCTATTCACACCACCTTCCACCTACGCCACCCTACGCGTTTCGCTGACAAGCAGCTTCGTCAGGGGCATAAGTGCTGGTCGCGCTCCTTTCTCCCCTTTAAATAGGCTACAGGCGCTAGTTACTGCGTTCCGTGAGTCCGTGACGTCACTTCCGGTTTCGCGTACTTATGTGACGTCACTTCCGGTCTTTCGTCCGTTCCCTTCTTGTGTACTGGCGGAAGTGCGCATGTTGCTGCTTCATCTCTTAGTAAAACTGGAGTCAGTTGCCAGTACATTTCGCCGGTACATTCATTGTAAAGGGCCAGCTGTGGAACCTGTCAAAAACACTATGGTTCCAATAATCTTAAGGTTATGAGATCGGCTCCAAGGCATATTAGGTAGTAGTTACTTCAATAAGCAGGGCCTGCAGATGATTAGCAATGCACGAAAAGAGGCGAAATTGTGCCAGTATCTAAAGTCTATAAGTATTAGTGTAATTCTAATTATAAATATGAAAATTTAATTAAATAATGGAAGAAGAACTGATATGCATATTTATTTTTTAATTAAATTGAATTGAATTAAATTAAGTCCACATAGTTCCCAGATCAGATCAAGTTGTTTTGACTGCCTTAAAGAAATGGTGCAAATGTGAATCCCTCATTCAAACCATTTGGCGATTTACTTTGGCACCAGTATATCCAC
Organism: Xenopus laevis; assembly: GCF_017654675.1. Taxonomy (NCBI): domain Eukaryota; kingdom Metazoa; phylum Chordata; class Amphibia; order Anura; family Pipidae; genus Xenopus; species Xenopus laevis. The sequence goes on along the minus strand of NC_054374.1, from coordinate 39,784,120 downwards.
CGTGCCTCACATTGTAAAAGTTTTTTGTTGATATCTCCTACTCTTGTGGTGGGTTGGATGTGTTCTACACCTATAAATTTCATGGCTGAGGTGTTACCATAATGGTATTCGTTAATGTGGTTGGCGACAGATGTATTTCTTTTGTGTATCACGTCGCCTACATGTTCTAAGACCCTCCGTCTCAGTTCCCGTTTGGTTTTCCCAATGTAGTTTTTACCACATTCACAACTCATGACATAAATGACCCCTTTCGTCTTGCAATTAATGAATTCATTGATAGAATATTCCTTTATATCAGATCTCCCTTCAAATTTAGTAGCTTTTCTTATCCATGGGCATGCTTTGCAGGTCCCACATTTATAGCAACCCTTTGTTTTGTTGGACAACCAGGTGGAATTGGGTGTATTGCAATAGTGGCTCCGAGTGAGCCTATCTCTGAAGTTCTTGCTGCGTCTAAAAGTAATAGTTGGTTTAACCCCAATTGCTGTTTTCAGATCGTGGTCCTGTTCCAGGATATGCCAATGTTTGGTGAGGATCTGTTTTATCTCACTATGCTCCGCACTAAAATCTCCTATTATTCTGATGACCTTTGGATTTTCATTTTGTTTATTACCCAAAGTATGTTTTTTTGGAATTAATAGTGTGTTTCTTTCTGTTCCCAGTGCTCTTTTGTATGCCTTTTTAAGGGAGTTATGGCTATATCCGCGCTGTTTAAATCTGGAGTATAGCTTTCCAGCTTCTACCTTAAAGTCCTCTACTGTGCTACACAATCTCCTTATCCTTAGGTACTGCCCAGTTGGGATGCCCTTGATGGTGTTTTGGGGGTGCTGGCTACTGGCATGTAGCAAGCTATTTGTGGCTGTCTGCTTTCTAAATAGAGTGGTCTGTATATTGTTGCCAGCCCCTCGAAAGATCTTGATATCTAGAAAGTTTATCTCATCACCGTTGATGTCGGCGGTCACTTTCAAATTGATTGCGTTAGTGTTGAGTTTATCAATGAATTCATAAAATTTGTCCTTAGTATCCGACCATACCAGTATAATATCGTCTATGTAGCGTAACCACATAGGGATATGTTGCGTGTATTCTATGAGTTCATCCCCAAAAACAAAATTACTCTCCCACCACCCTAAGTAGATGTTAGCATAACTGGGGGCGCACGTACTGCCCATTGCGGTCCCCCTCATTTGATGGTAATAATGTGAATTAAAAGTAAAGTAGTTATGCCTCAGAATAAATTCTAAAAGATCGATCACAAAAGCACTGTGTTTTTCATATGCTGAACCTCTTTGTCTCAGGGTGTCCTTGGCTGCAGTTAAACCTACTTCGTGGATGATACTGGTATATAGTGACTCCACATCAAGGCATGCAAGAAAATCCTGATTATTTAATGTTATACCCTGTAGATGCCTGAGGGCATCCATCGTATCCTGTACAAAAGATGGTAGATTTTCTACAAATGGTTTGAGTATTGTATCTACATATATGCTCGCTGGTTCCGTCAGGCTGCCTATCCCTGAAACAATTGGGCGGCCTGGGGGAGCTATTGGATTTTTATGGATCTTGGGTATTGTATAAAAAGTGGGGATGACAGGAAAATCAACCTTTAAGAAGGCATATTCATCTTTATTGATTAGTTCATTATCCAGACCTCCCTTTAGGATACTGAATAGTTCACGTTGAAAAATTGTAGTGGGATCACCACTTAATTTTGCATAGCAGGTCTTTTCTGTTAGCAGACGCAGACATTCCTGTACATATGCTGCTCTGTCTTGAATTACTACATTGCCCCCCTTATCACTTGGTTTGATAACTATCTCCTTATTTCTTTCTAACTCACTCAGACCTTTCCTTTCTTTCCAGGTTAGATTGCGGGAATTGCTTAGTTTCCCTTTCACTTTATGGTGAAGCCGTTTAAGGTCTGCAGTGCAGCTTTCGATGAACACCTCGACTCTTGGACATAATGTATTGGGGGGTGTGAAGCAACTTTTTGGTCGCAGTGAAGTGAAAGGGCCCTTAATGGTTTCCCTACTCTGTTCATTGTCCTCTAGCAAATAGCAGAGGTCTTTTAACGCTTGTTGTTCCTCAACTGATAGACCATGTCTGGTGTCTTTACTGAAGTGTTTGTGTAGTAACAATTTCCTGCCGAATAGATTAAGATCCTTGATCCAATTGAAAAGGTTGAGAGAACTGGTGGGGGCAAAAGATAATCCCTTTTCTAGTGCTTTCATCTGGTATTTATCAATGATGGTGCACGAGAGGTTAAAAACCTGAAATGTGTCGTTATCTAGACTCGATATTGTCGGTGGCCCCACCTCTGTCTGTCCCTCAGCCTCCCCCGTATCTGGCCTTCCGGCCTGGGTGGTCCTAAAAAAGGTACAGTGGAGTCAGAGTTTTGGGTACTCTGTGACTGGCCATTGTTTTTGTTAGTAAAAAGGATAGACTTCTTAGTGGTTCTATTCCCTTTATTACCCGCTATTGCTCCATCACTCCATTCACTTTCCGATGAATAGTTACTCTCTGAGGACGATCTTTGAAAATTGTTGGATTTGTTACTACTATGGAAGGGTTTATTGGAATACATTCGACCAGAAGCCTGATCAGCCCTATCACGACACAACTTTTTCCATTTTCTATTTTTGAGTTCTGCTGCCAATTTATCGATGTTGGATTGAATATCACTCTCATATTTGCGATATGTATCATCGACCTCAAATTCTTTAATTCATATTCCACTCTCTTATTCCAATCTGTCCATGGTTGCTAGGGTCATTTGGACCCTAGCTACCAGATTGCTGGTACTGGAGAGCTGCTGAATAAAAAGGTGAGAACCCCCTTTAAAACATCATATTTCAAACTACCATGCACCTAGTGCCAAATGCAGTAGTTACACCCTACACCCTAATGTGAATAAGACACTAGGTGCAGGGTACAACATGCAAGGTTTATGACCATATTGAATAAAGGGGAACTAAAACTTAACTTAAGATGTAGGCTAAAAATGTTGTACATTATGTTTTGGGCTTCGGTACCAGCCTAAGGCAACCACAACCGTTTAGCAGTAAAGATCTGTGTCTCTGAAGATGCCCCAGTAGCGCCCCATCTTCTTTTCTGCTGATTCACTGCACATGCTCTGTGCTGCTGCTGTCAGTTACTGAGCTTAGGGACTCAAAATTTACAGTACACATAGAATATAAATGTCACAATATAAGGCCGATTAGTAATTAATACAGACAATTAGATTAATAATCAGCCTTGTAGCATCATCTTATATTACAGACCAACCTCATTTTCTGCTTGATAATTTGCGACGACCCCTAAGCTTAGCTTCTCAACAGCTGCTCAGAGCCCACTGAGCATGTGAGTGTCACAGACACTTTCCAAGATGGTGACCCCCTGTGACAAGTTTGAAGTCCTGGATCATTGCTGCTATTGACAAGCTGAAACTTTAGGCTGGTGCAATTAGTTCAGTATATAAAATATGGCATTTTAAGACATATTCATTTATAAGGTTTAGTCTCTTTTAACACCTGCCTTTTATCAATTATAAAATACAAGGCTCCCCCTAGTTTTACCTGAAGGCACTTATATTGTCACAGGAACAGTTGTGAGTTATTTGTTTATTTTATTGTTGAGTAATAAACGTTGCCCAAATTTTTTCAATTACAGTGGAATTCTGTAGAAAAAAACATTGGATGGTGAGTAAATAACATAGAAATTCGCTGCTTTATTTGTACCCACCATAGTAAACAAGGCCCACGATTTCTGAGCACAGTAGACATGGGGCATCATAACAACCTTCTTTTTCTTCGTTTTTCCTTATGGCTGAAGCTATTAACTGAAATGAGTATCGGTTTCCAGTCCATCTGTGTTTTAAGCCAATAATTGTAAATCACCTGATTTTTAGAGCAATAAATAACTAAAGAATGTTCTCACTTTGAAAAATAGGCTGCTATAGTCTTACATTTCACAACTGAATTGTGCTTAGTATGAGGAAATACCTTTAGAGGCATAGCTTTACATGTACACGCAGTGGCATGTGGGGCAATTACAGATGCTTCTTCTCTAAAGTTTTCTTGAAGCCTTGGAGGCAGGTCCCCAAATCTCATTCCTGTAAGAAATACTTACCGAACGGATCCCTCGGCGCGCCTCCGTCCTGCAGTTCTGACGTCATGGGCGTCGGGTCGCTTGCGCGTGCATTCAGGCGCAGGCATGTTTCGACGCAGAGCGTGATGACGCTGGCATCTCGTAGCAGGCGTTCGGATGCTGGAGAATTGGTGCCAAGACTAAAGGTATTTAAACTGTTTTTTGTACTGAAACTGTGCCTGGTTATCGTGGTTTGTCCTGAGACCTAGCTTTACAGACTTGTCTACTTCTGATTGATTCCTGTGTATGACCTTTGATGTCCCTGGTACCTCGGTTCGGCTTAGCCTCACTGGCTTCTCTCCACTCACGGCTTCCCCCTGTATCATCCCCAGGTGGGTTCTGTGTTGTGTGAGCCGCTTGTGGGTCCTTATCATCCAGAAGAAGTCCATCGCTTCATAAACTATCCGGTAAGCCTGACAATTCCATTGCCTACTGTAATTATCACCAGCGCCGGATTTCCAAATAGGCCTCTTGCGCCCCCTACCCCAGGCGTGTGCGCGCATGCAACCAACATGTGCACGCGCTCTACCATGTTGCGCACACGCAAGCTACCACCAATGCATGCGTGCCCCTACCCCCAGCTCACATTTAAATGCACCACGCTGCTCCCACTATAACATCGCTCCGGGTTTCCTGTAGGAACCCAGAAATATGGATGCGGCTGTGCGGCATGCCGTCCCTACAAATGTGTCTTTGTGGCGTTGCCACAAATCTGGGCCTGATAATCACCTACGAGTGTTTTAGACGCATACACTGTCATGACATTATAGATGCTAGGGAAACCATGCAAAAGTATATTAAGTTCTTATAAATATTATATTTTATACTATATTGCCGTGTATAGTACAGGTATGGGACCTGTTATGCAGAATGCTTGAGACCTGGGGTCTTTCTGTAATTTGGATTGCTATACTCTAAAATAATTTAAACATTAAATAAACCCAATTGATTGTTTTTACTCCAGTAAGAATGTATCTAAGTACTTTTTTATTATTACAGTGGAAAGGGAAATCATTTTTAAAAAATAGAATAACTTCATTAAAATATGCTGACTAGTACCATTTTGACATCATACAAGCCCCCTTGGTACCATCTGCAGAATGAAGCACCGCCAAAGAGGAAACACAGTTTTCAAATAACGTCCTTTTTTTTAGAGGCATGACCAATTGTCTTACAGGAGCAGAGACCACACACATTCATTTACCAGCCTCAAAGAAAAACAGGAGCTTAATGTACTAACATGAAATAAAGCAACATCATCTCATTGCACAATAACTTGTTTATGGTTTAAGCCAATGTCTCATTCAAGTGCTCATGTAATTTGTTTACTTGAGTGAAAGAGAAGCTGGAAACCACTAAATGAACTGTATGTTTGTTCTAGTGCAGATTAGGCATTTATTCTATTAAAGGTACAGTTTTCAACAACAGTTCAATGACTTGTGCTGAACATTGTTTTTGTATTGTATTAATCACAAAAAATATCTGTTTGACAACTTGAGCTAAACAGGGCAGAGAAACTAAATCCATCTTTGATCCTTTCCTATTGAATTTTGCTAAATTCCACATAAGAATTATTTGTATCTAAAAAAATCAGACACTGACTCAATTCGTATCAATCATAGAATTGTTATAAGGCGCACACTCCTAAAGGTGCCAATCCCCTGGAGGCTGCCCATTAAAATCTCCAATGTAGTAATACTCAAAATAAAGAAAAAGGATTGCATACTCTAGAATGAAAAAAATAAAAGGTTTTTTATTCACAACAATAGTTACATCATACAGTAACTGGCCCTACGCGTTTCGACAAAACCAAAGGGTTAAAGGCATTACAGCAGAACCAGACGAGCTTGGGAACTCACTGCTATGAATGGCCGATTTCGTGAACGAGGCTATACCTAAGAGGTGGTGGAACAACCAATATTACAGGTAAATACAGACACACGCAGACAGGGGGCAGCAAGGATAGAAAGGTATTTCTTACCAAATACACAACAGCCAGTTGTTATATCAACCACATTGTACAAAAGCACTGGCATCATCTGCAAGCGGACGCTATTCTAGGGTCCCAATGTCAGGATACCCCAATGTTTGCCTAAAAACGGAGTAAAGACCTGAATGATGAGCTGGTTTGCGCAAACAATAAGGCTCATTACACTAACACACATTTTCTCTCTAATCCTCAGCCTGGCAATTATCTATGTTATAATTGCTCGGAGTGTAATGGCATGATACAAGGTACATCTTTCTCACACCCACGGTCCTTGCAAAGATCAAACATAGAATAGCATGATATAATACAAAGGTAAAACCATACAGAAACTCAAGGATAGGTTTCTAAAACATAAAAGTGTGATTAAAATTGGTAAAGATACCACCCCTTTGGTACAACATTGTAAGGAACATAACCACAATGTATCGTCCCTAAGATCACACTACTGCTCAGGAAAGAGGCTGAATGGATATTTCGTCTAGACACTGTAACACCTGCAGGTCTTCGATGACTCACTGAATCTGTCCTGCTTTTTGCAGACCAGATTATGTCTTCAATATGATTTGCTTTCAATATTATTGGCCTTATGCTTGCTCAGCTTATGGAAACGCTGTAAGACTCCTGTTTCACAGGTGGCTCACAGGATAAATTGTACTGTTTGGGTAATAGATTTAAAACCTTACCTTTCTTTAGGGGACACTTATGCAACATACCTGGTATTCCCTCTGTGGCTGCAGATTTTTAAATAGTGGAGTGCACTATTCAGTAATTAAGATGATGATACAGGCATTGCAAGGCTTTACAAAACGGTTATATTTTCCCTTACTTAGGACAAGGAAAGTTAAACTATGGCCACCTTTACACAATAAACATCAGGACCTACTGGATAATCCTTTCATGATTGAGGAAGTACAACAAACTATGAAATCCTTCAAGTCTAGTACTACTCTCAGCCCAGACGGCTTCTCTGGTTTATTTTATAAAAAAAATCTCAGACATTTTGAGGCTACAATTAACTACTTCTTTTAACTATATATGATGGAGAATTCTAGGCACCAGGTATCTGTTGTAGCCCAAAATACGGTTATCTCTAAGGAAAACAAGTTCAATATAATCTGTACCAGCTATTATCCCACATATGAGGTTAAACTGATTAAATTTAACTTTTTTTTATTTGGAACATCTCTTAACTTAAATATATATATAGGAATATACCTCACCCACAATTTATCCATCTTATAGAAACAGAGCTACCCTTTTTTGTAAAGAAACGTCCCTCCTGTGTGGAGTTTATTATTATAACAATAGAATAAATACAAGATATCATGGCTTGGGCAGATTAATGTGGTACATTCCTACCATTAAGGTTTATTTGGCATTTTAGCTTCTCCAGAACATCTGGCGTAACTCTCTACTAAAAGGTGTGGGGCCAAGCGTTTCCCAAACCCTTATGGGATGTTCAAGCTGCCCATTTGGCTCCAATAGCACAAATGTACTTATTATTATGTATTTAAGAGCCAAATTACCAGTTTAGAAACCAGAAATGCCTCTGCTCTTAAAGGTACCAGGAGCTGCTATTTGACGCTCCTGGCAAGGGAGTTGCTGCCTAAGGAGAGTTTTTGAACTCGCCTCATTGGCGCAGCTCCCTTGGGGGCTCCATCTCTCTTTCTCCATTTCCCATCAGTGGGACTAAGAGTGATTGGAATTATACTATCAGTTTCCAGATGAGCCAAGAACCTTGGCATAAGTTGCCTTGTTGGTGGCATGCTGGGAGTTGCTGTTCAACAACAGCTTTAGGGCCAGAAACAGGACATGATGGATGTATCTGCACATTAAGTGTCTCTAATTATTTTCATAACTATTTTCCTCTAGGGGCTCCTTTGATGATATGAGCTACAACAAATGCTTTCTTTGCCTGCACTAAAAAAGACCCTGTTAATATGAGACTTTCCAGCTGAGCCCACTACAGTTTCAAATAACATGTAAAATCATATTGGCACATGGATCCAGCTGTGTCTGCCGTCGGTTGTTCCGTAACAAAACAAGAGCACAAACAGCAATAATGTTTCTATTGCTGTTCCGGAAGACACTCTATATGTAATGTGTGTAGTTAATATATTTGATGTTATTGTTACCCTTTATTTACATATCACCAATATATCCCACAGTACTCTGCAAATTGGCAACAATTGCTCAACTGTACGCTCTCCAAAAGACCTTTTTATCTTCATATTTTGTTTTGTTCCAGACATAATAGTTTATTCAATCCCTATCATTTTTTCTTAGATATCAATAATGGAACCCTAGCCCAGGCAGTAGCTCCAGGTTTCCCCCAGTCCCCCCCCCCCGTCAATAGGTGCAGTACATTTGCACTTAAGGAATCAAAGGCAAAATTCACTTCCATGCCTAATACTAGAAATACTAAAATGGCAGAAAGACTTCTGTGCAATTGTTCCCAATTTGCATTGAAATGTTAGCACAGTTGTGTTCATTTTGGTGAAATGGATGCAATGGCACCAGGAGCAGCGCAATTGTATCAAACGCACTATCCCCCCCCTCCATGTAACCTCAATGATTCTGCAATTCTGGGGAAAACCACTGTATTCAGTGAAAAAAAAAACATATAGAAATTGCACTTAGCTCACTGCACTTGGAGATGTAAATGAGCCCTAATTTATCATATTACAATTTCCTATTTGGTCACAATATACTAATTCTGCATTACACAGCAGATCACATGCATACAAGTATTAACACTCATGCATGCACTAAGTGAGTCTGGCATCCCCAGTTGCTGTGTAGCCATAATACACACAGTAGTAATCCAATAATATTCTCCTAATTGCTTTCGGAAACACATTTCCTATAGTGACAGATACGGAAAGATAAACATCTTTTCCCCCATGGTTACATGTGTTGCTAGGGGATTACTTGTACTAATTAAGTTGCGCTTTCATTCTTTGTATTCTTGGGCAGAAAACCATTTATGATAACGGCTTTCGGTTCAAGCTAATATGTGTTGGAGAGGAAACACTTGCACAATCAGATCTGTTTACCCTCATTCGCCCTTGAAAGCATAAGCCATAAAGCCCGGGGGATACTGAAGGATAGCCAGGTCCCAGGCAAACCTTGACATGACTAATTAGACACTTATTCATTGGTAACTTCCACACATTATTGCACTTACATTTCCTAGACTGATTATAGGTTTGTCTAAGTGATCAACCCACAGGCAACGTAGTGGGATGTTCTGAGGCCCATAATGTAGAGTCCTGCGCGGGTCCATTTTTTGGGACCCGTACCAGGCCCGTACCCAGCAACCTGCAATCCACAACCCAGACCCGCAACCCGCATTCTTACCTGCTACCTGACCCACGAGTACCTTATCCGCAGCCCGGACCCGCGACCCGCTGACCATTAAGAATCAGGAAGTGCTGTCATTGTAAACCGAAAGTGACGTCATCGGAAGTTGTCGTGATCAGAAAAAAGGAGTAAAACAGGAAGTGCTGTCATTGTAAACCTGCAAAACCGTCAACCTGCGTCTATACCCGCACCCGGAACTTCTATCCGCAACCCACAGGTTTTTGCAGGTAACCCACGGGTACCCGACCCGCTGCGGGACTACCATAATGCATATGCCTAACGAATGTCAGTTGGCAGCCATGGCCTCTACTCCTTTCCACCAAAATGTGCCATATTATAAATATACATTTATATAAATATATAAAAAAAAATTCTAAACACGCAATATTGTGAAATCACATAAATGTGCCAGGACCCCTCTAAATATAGAAAGAAGTGTGCCTAGAAATGTTGTGCTTTTTGCTGCTTTATTGAAAATGTTAAAAAAAAGCGTAGCACCACCCATCCTTTCCACTTCCTGCTAATGTGCTCATGGCAAGGACCATTAGGACACGCCCACCACTCGTTTGAAACACAGAGAGGGACCAGAGAGGAACTCCAATAAAGGTGCTATTTTTATTATGATAATTTTAAGCTCAGACTGAAACCACCACCATATAGTGTTCATTATTAATTACAAGTTTAGGGGATTTGTATGCTACTGTATGAATCCCCTATAAAGCTAGTTATTTATTGTATCTCCTGTATCCTGTATATATTATTGCAATGACTATTGTAATTTAGAGATTGCAATAAACTTCAGATTTAAAATATCTGTCCCCAACTATAAACTGAAATGTAAGATAACATATTTGATAAACTGCTATTCCAACTATACAAGGAACGTACTGTACTATTTCACATAATATTCATATTATTGTAACTATCTCAAGGCCCCACTGCATCTGCTATTGCCAGACAGCAAGGGAACTCCATAGCAAATGTCAGTAATTCTTTGTATATTTTGCTGCTGATTAAAGGAATTGTTCAGTATAAAAATAAAAACTGGGTAAATAGATAGGCTGTGCAAAATAAAAAAAGGTTTTCAATATAGTTAGTTAGCCAAAAATTTTATTTTATTTTGCACTGCCTATCTATTTACACAGTTTTTATTTTTTCTTTACAATGAACTGTCCCTTTAAGTAGTACAGCTTAGTGTAACGCAGGACAGGAGCCTGATACTTAGCTTCTCAGTGAGCTCCTTCATAAGTGCTGTCTGACTTCTATATCAGGAACAGCCTGAAGAGAATATTTGTCAGGAGCACAGAGCATACTGAGCCAGAGACTGGGATGCCTCAATCAAGTGTGAACATAGAATTAAAAGTAGAGTAATAGGATCTGTTATCCAGAATGATTGGACCAGCGGTTTTCATACCTTAGGTCTACTTAAACCATTTAAACACTGAATAAATCCAATAGGATTGTTTTGCCACCAATAATGGAGCTTTCTGTGTATTGGGTTTCCTTGATATGAGAGCTGTTATCCAGAATGCTTGGGACCTGGGGGTTTCCGGATAATGGATCTTTCCGTAATTTGAATCTCCGTGCCTTAAGTCTACTAGAAAATCATGTAAACATTCAATAAACCCAATTGGTTGGTTCTGGTTCCAATAAGGATTAATTATATCTTAGTTTGAATAAAAGTTCAAGGTACTGTTTTATTATTACAAAGAAAAAGGAAATCATTTTTAAATATTTGGATTAATTGGATAAAATGGAGTCCATGGGAGACGGCCTTTCCATAATATGGAGCTTTCTAGATAACGGGTTTTCCAGATAAAGCATCCCATACCTGTATAAGAAAATGTTTGCTGCCTTAGTTGTAAATAGGGTTGCCACCTTCTCTGGAAAAAAAAACTAACCAGCCAGACCGGTAAAATACCACCTAAGTGACAACCCTATTTGTAAGGTATACACAATTATAAAACATAGGGTGTTCCCCCACTATCAGGAATTTCGAAATCTGTATAGATCCAGCAAATACAGATGCTGTTCTACATGCAAAATGCAGTCCAGTTCTTTATTATTAAAAATATTCCCATATTGTTTGGTGGTTTCCATTATTTTTGCTCCAATTTCTGTATTTGGTTTGCCCTTGTGTTATCATTTTTCTGCTTCAGGCTGACATCTAGCGGGAGGACTGTGAATTGCATCGGTTTTGAACTCAGATCTACGCACTGTGGAAAATATTTAGCACTTATGTAAATGTTATTTTTATCTTCTCCTAGACAACATTTCCAGTTCCAAGTTTCTTTATTTTTTCATAGGGGTTAGGCAAAAAGAATAACATGAGGAGGAGAGTATGATTGTTCTAACCAGTGGGAACGTGCAAATGCAAAACAGTGATGAGGTTTTGCTGCCACATCAGGTGTGTTCATGCACTGGCAGTGAGTGCTGGAAACCTGCCTTTCTTTCTGCATGCAAATGATGCATGCTCATTGCTTCTAACAGCAGACACCTTAAAATATAGTTTAGGTAATTACCTATTTTTTGTTAATACCAAGGGGCGAATTTAGTTACCTCTGAAGTTGCGCCAGCGTTGACTTCGCCGCACTTCACCAGGCGTACATTTGCCAGGGCTGTGCAAATTCATGAAGATCCGTAGTTCCGCACAATTTACAGATCGTTTGAGAAGTTGCGCTATCGATGTTAAGATCAGCGGTTCGAAGTTAGGCTAGCGATGCCTAATTTGCATATGGTTAAAGTACAATGAACTTATATGTAGCAGCAAATACATTACACTACACAAGCCTGGGAAACCTTCATAAAATAAAATAGCGTTGTTATTTTGCCCTATACATGTGCCCACTGTATAGTTTAGGTACCATATGTTAGGAAATGTAGGGGGGAAGGAAGGTACCCTCAAAAAAATTTACGATCTTTTTCAGCCTATCACCCATAAAAGAGTAAAAGACACCAGCGTCAACTTTTTTTTAAGCAAGTCCTATCTACTCTATTGCACTTCGCCTGGTCTGAGGTGACGAAGAAAAGTCTGGCGCAAGAGGTAACGTTCACAAAAATGCACAACTTAGTGAATTAGCATAGGTACGTCCCTTCACAAGAGCGCTACTTCATCTGGCGTAAGGGTGTGAAGAAGCGCTAGAGTAGCGAATTTCTGCCAGCACCCGTTAGTAAATTGTCGTAAATTTGCCCCTATGTCTAGCCATTTTTGGCCTAGCTCTGAATCTCTGAATCTGTCTCTCCTCATGTTACTTACTCCTCATGTACTTAGAGGCACATTTATCAAGGGTCAAATTCATGTGAGTTTTTTAAAACTCCCATAAACTCCCGTAAATTCGAAATATCGAAATTGATTAATAAAATCAAATTTTCTCCGCTCGGACAAATTGAATCGACCTGAAAATTCAAATTCGATTTGCATAAGAAAAACTATAATTTAAAAACTTGATTCTGGAAGGCTGCAAACATCACCAAATTGATCCCTGGACTTCTACCATTGACCTATACAGCAATTCGGCAGGTTTAAGGTGGCGAATAATCAAATTTGAGTTCCTAAAGGGCCAGAGTATGATAAATCTCAAAATTTCTAATTAAAACTCAAATCGAGTTTGGATAATTCACAATTCGAATTTGAGAATTTTGACAAAAAAAAAAAAATGTGAAAATTCAAATCTGCCCCTTAGTGTCAGCTCATTGCTTCTCCTTGTGTTGTCATTTTGCTGCATTTTCCAGGAAAGCATCTGGAGCAGGGCCACTAGTTACTCACTGCCACACTCAGGGCCACTATCAGAAATGACAGGGCCCAATACTAATAAGTTATCAGTGCCCTCCCCCAAAGAGGCACCCTGTTATTAACCCTTTTGTGTCTTGGGCAACTGGGAAGAAGTCCCTGCAAGCAAGTGGATTGGTGCCCCAGTGCAAAAGAATATGACTAACACACTCATAGCCATGCTCCTTATCCACCCTAGACATGCCCCATAATGCTGAAACCCCCACCCATGATCTATACAAACAACACCCACTCTCCTGCAACTCCCTGAATTTATGGCCTGCAAATTGGACTTTTAGGTATTGAGGCCCCTTCTGCCATGGGGCCCCTGACTGCAGTATCATCTGTACCCTTTTGATGGCAGCCCTGGCCATGAAGCTGGAATTATCCCGTCAAGCAAAACAAGGGGATGATTCCTTTGATAAGCTTTAATACAGTCATTGTGGAGAAGCGTTGGACTGGAACCCCCAGCCGCAACCCGCCTCCGGCACCCCTGAGTCTACCTCCTTTGTCTACACCACTAGGGAGGAAGATCAGAAGCCGGGGGTCAGGGAGCTGGTCTGGCCCGGTGGGCACACGAGGGCCGGGCCCGTTGGGTTTTTTCCAGAAGTCTCGCTGGCCCAGTCTGACCCTTTTGTGGAGTTTTGTTACATTTTACTATGTATGGGGCAGATTTATCAAAGGTTGAAGTAAAAATTTGAATTTCGAGCTAATTTTTGTGAACTTCGACTAGGGAATAGTCCAAATTCAATTTGAATTTGAAAAAAATGTGAAAATTCGAATTTTGACATTTATCATGCACTGTCTCTTAAAAATTGAGCCTATGGGGGACCTCCTACAACCTATTTGGAGTCAATTGGTGGACTTTGAAAAATCAAAGTTTTTTTTCCGTCTGTTTCAAATGCGCTATTACTTTGATTCGTACGATTCAATCCAAAACGGACCTATTCGGCCAAAAAAAAAATTTGATTTAATTTCGGTTGGTGTTTTTGAATTCGAAATTCGACCCTTGAAAAATCTGCCCCTTAATGTCACAACGTGACTATTTTGCCGACGTACAACTCTCAGGTTACAGTACAACCCCAGTGTTTTCTGAGAATACTTATGGAAGTCTAGATTTCTCATCATTAAAGGGGTTGTTCACCATAGGGTTGCCCCCTTTCCATGAGGCTAAGACCGGGCAGGGGGACGGGCTGTGACATCAGTGGGCTTTGACACGGGGATTGGCCGATCGCTGTGTCAATCAAAAAAATTCTGCCCGGTTTTCCTTATTTGGAGACAATTAGCAGTTGGTTTTCATTTTTTAATTCTTTGTGATTTTTCAGTTATTTAGCTTTTGGTTCTGCAGCTCTTGAGTTTGGAATTTCAGAAGCTATCTGGTTGTTATTGTCTTGTTTTCCATAGCCAACAGACAGTGATTTGAATGAGAGACTGGAAGATGAATAGAGAAGGGACTGAATAGAAAGGTAGAAAACAGTAACCAAAATGAGAACATTGTAAGCTCACAGAGCCATAGTAGAGGATGGTAAATTATTCAAAAATATAAAAAAATAAATAATAAACACCAGTTGCAAAGTTGGTAGGAATAGTAAATTGTATAACCTACTAAAAGTTAACCACTGATTATCAGAAATGATAGCTGTGTTAAAAATGGCTACATTTCTGTGCACTGGAACTCCGCGTTTTTAACTGCATTTTGAATAGATATCCCACTGTAATGCCATCTCTAATTAAAAAATGCATAGAGTAAGTAGCAAAGACCTCTGTATGCAAATGCTGCCATTCCATGTATGACATTTGCTGTCCTCTAGTGCGTCATACAGTATATATATAGAAAGTGTTCCTATAAGGCACATGAATGGGGATGGTGGATGCTCTGGGGCATAGATTTGATGCCCCTGCTGTTGGAGCTGTAATTATGGGGAAGAATCTGAATGTTTAGAGACCAGGAGAAAGGGATGCAACTATGAATATAACGCTTCCTTATGGAACATGTATTTGATCTCTGGCCCTCATCACTGTATATGAGAGCAGGTCTCGGCCTTTTCTAATGGTGTGTTGATGCTTCTCTAAAGCTGGATGTTGTACCGGTAGAACCAAGGCAGCTAAGCGCTTGTTTCTCAGGATTATGATGCTGCATATTCAGGTGCATAGCTTCAACCTATTTTAATGGACTCCTACTTCACTAAGTGAAACACGTAATAGCACCTCAGATGCTTATTTACAGAAGAAATTGACTGCAGCAACAGGGAATATAATTGTTTTTCCAACATTTCAAAAAGAGTATTTTACGCGGCCGAAAAAAAAGCTTTCAGCATTTAAATAATCAGAAATCCAAGGTTTTGTTTGCTGCGGTTCAAGACTGTTATTCTAGTGGCCACTTATCATGAAATGCTGGCAGCACTGTGTCATATATTTCTGGGGCCACCGTGCTGTGATATACTTGGGTCACAGTGTGATATATTGCTGGAGCCACTGTGTAATAAAGAAATGTTGATCAAGTTGCACATTCTTTTAAATGTGAGTTGGTGCGGCTAAAATTGGTGGGCATGTCTTAAAAACTTGTAAAAAATATGGAACTTAGTAAACCTGGGCTTTCCATGAGATGTATAAGAGCAGACCACTGTGGCCTTGTGTCTTTATACGAGCATCCTTGCTCACTTCTAATATTCTGTTGTAGGTTTTCCATCATTTAATTTTAAACAAGCCGAGGCCTCGCTGAATTTTCGTTTCTTGTTTTCTTCCAGCTTGAAAGTTATTTTGTCTGGGAGGCCCCATGAAGGCACCATGGATATTTCTGGGATTACGCTCAACACGAAAGATCTGGAACGTGTGATACTATATCTCCAGTCCAACTCAGAGTATGTGGAGAACGCGGAACTCTGTTTCACTGAACTCACGGACGAAATGTTTCTCCAGTTAATGCCTGTTCTTAGTTCCCTCCCGCAACTCTCCACCCTATCTCTCAATGGAAACCGTTTGACAAAAGCCATCCTGAGGGAATTGACTGAAGCTCTGAAAGATCCCAAAAAGTTTGCTAGTATGACTTGGATTGACCTCGGAAATAATGTGGACATATTCTCCCTTCCTCAGCCCTTTTTAGTAAGCCTCAAGAAGCGCTGCCCCAAGCAGGGACATTTGCCAACAATTCTAGAATTTGGAGAGGGACAGCTCAATGAACTGGAGAACCAGGATGGGTCAGCAGAGAACCAAGAATATCAAATTGCAGTTGGAGAGTGTGAACAGAGCTCAGAACCAGAAAGCTAGCCAAATGCTTCATAATGTACATATGTAATATTATACTGTAGCTGCTGAGGTCCAAATAGGGTAAAGTCTATTTTATAAAGCTATTTCGCCAGACTATTTGTATATAAACCACCTCCAAAATGTGATTATTTTTCAAGGTGTTCTTAACACCTGGGATTACTCTAATCTTTTCCTTTGCAGCTGTTTTGATAAATGTAATGTTTTCCTAAAGAGTTCTACAACAGTGGTAGGAAAACCCTGGCTTGTTAGGAGCAATAGGAGTTGTAACTTAGCAGGAGTTATTAAGTAGGGGCCTCAGACTGCTCAATAGGTCGGACAACCAGCACATTTCGGTTTTTCCAAAAGTTAAGTATTGGCTTGGAAGAATTCAGGACAAGGATGTCCAACCTGTGGCCCCAAAGCTACTCTTCAACTACAAAGCGAAGTGCCAGTTGTAATTCAGCTATAGATAGAGAAAGCGGAAGTATAGAGAACCCCAAACATCTTCCTTCTATTAAATGATTTTTTTATATGAATGCAAATAAACTCCTACATAGCAGAGTGCATTTCTATTGTGTTACAGGAGAAAATGAAAATCAAATCATTGAATGATTTCACAGCATCTTTTGTAATATCTTCTGAAATCTTTTGAAATGCGATGTATGCATGGGATTTTTCTCCCCCAAAATCTTCTCTTATTTCTGAGGATTTTCACTTTTTCTGCAGTTGCAACCTCTGAGTTAACTTTGTATACATCTTCTCATGTATTTAAACTAAAAGAACGTCAGTGGCTGTGATCATGAAAATAGAATTTGAATAATTCGCAAATAGATGAAGAACCTGGCCCACTAAGGAACGTATTTATCAGTCTGTGTAAAACAGTGGAGAAAAACATCAGATCTTTGTTTTTGTTTTCTAACTTGTAGGTTAATTGCAGTTTAAGACATGAGTTGCAACTGCAAGGGGACGATGCACCTGACACTATTGCATTGTGCAGTGCACACAATTGCAGTAGGACCCAAATCAAATGCAGTTGTGCAGAACATTAGCAGATGCTGAGACTGTGTCAAAATGTTGCCTGTGTTCGATTTTTTTAGACACAATTATGCACTTTTAGCTCAATTCACGCCTTTGGATGTCTTTTTGAAACCCTCGAATGCACTTGCAGATGTAAATGCACCCTTATGTGTGTCAGATGCTTTACTTAAATCTGTTATATCATTATATATATTTGTCCAGTGTTAGAGAATGAGCCCAACTGTGTTGCCTTACTGATACAGTCATATGAAAAAGTTTGGGAACCCCTCTTAATTCTTTGGAGTTTTGTTTATCATTGACTGAGCTTTCAGGAAGTAGTGACTTCCTTTTAATATATAACATGCCTTTATTTGTTGATATTGGGTTGAATTCATCCGACCCTCGACTTTAACAAGGACCCCAGTCCCTGAACTAGCCACACAGCCCCACAGCATGATGGAACCTCCACCAAATTTGACAGTAGGTAGCAGGTGTTTTTCTTGGAATCCGGCCATGCAAATTGCTTTTTGTTATGACCAAATACTGTCTCATCAGTCCAAAGCACTTTGTTCCAAAATGATTGTGGCTTGTCTAAATGAGCTTTTGCATACAACAAGCGACTCTGTTTGTGATGTGAGTGCAGAAAGGGCTTCTTTCTCATCACCCTGCCATACAGATGTTCTTTGTAGAATAATGTACAGATACACCATCTGCAGCAAGATGTTCTTGCAGGTCTTTGGAGCTGATCTTTGGGTTGTCTGTAACCATTCCTACATTCCTAGGCATATGCCACTCCTGTATTTTTCTTGGCCTGCCAGACCTGGGTTTTACAGCAACTGTGCCTGTGGCCTTCCATTTCCTGATTATATTCCTTACAGTTTAAACCTCTGAGATAGCTTTTTGAAGACTTCCCCTAAATCATGACACTGAACAATCTTCTTTTCAGATATTTTGAGAGTTGCTTTGAGGATCCCATGCTGTCGCTCTTTAGAGGAGAGTCAAACATAAGCACAACTTGCAATTGGCCACCTTAAATACCTTTTCTCATGATTGGACACACCTGCCTATGAAGTTCAAGGCTTAACAAGCTAATCCAATCAATTTGAGGTTGCCAGTGATCAGTATTGAGCAGTTACATGCATTCAAATGAGCAAAATTACAAGGGTACCCACATTTTTGCACAGCCAGTTTTCACATTTGATTGAATCTCATACAACTGAATACTGCTTCACTAATAATCTTTGTTCAGAAAACACCCCAGTACTCAGATATTCATGGGAAATGAAAGACATACCACTGTTATCTTTTTTGTTAAAAGAGTAAATTATTATGCAGGCTGAGAGGGGTTCCCAAACTTTTTCATATGACTGTATGTGCCTACTGCCTGCGATGAACAGTTTATTTTCAATTTAAATGAATTCAGAAACAGCTGATAAGGAGGTGGCCATTTTGATCACTGCATTGGAATCTGAATTGGAATTGACTGGAGAGAATATGACTAGGGTCAGCAGAGGGAGGAACAGGCAGATATTACTGTGAATCTCAGTTAAATTTACAGATAACTTTATAAAATCATTCAAATTTGTATTAATATATATTGGAGGTTACATTCATTATGCAATATATTTGGGTTTACTATGCCTTTAATGTGAAACTTTGCACTTCTCTAAAAATGCATTCTTATATTTTTTTGTTACGAAGGGAACCAGCGGCCCGTCCACTTTATTGCACAATTTTGGAATATTAATAGATTTTTCTAGGTACAAAATGAGGAAACCTAAACACCATGTATACCAATCCTCCATTCATATGGGGGAGACAAATGGACCAAATATTTCTGCCTACTTAGTTATAGATTTACTGTTTATAATTCAGAATGAGGGGTAACATTATCCATTTACCCCTGACAGACTGGCTCCTCTCACATTGGCTGTGGATCTGACCACTTTTAAATTTATTAGCCATTACATGACAGAGTGTGACTCTCCTTACAACTATATTGTTTCTAACAAGAGCGGTTTGTTAATAATGACTACACAAATGTATAGATATTCAAATACTATTCTCCGAAAAAGAAACATGTTTACATTTGTATGTGTTTTTCCCAATAAAATGCACAGTTTCAAGGTGCAAGTCCTGTGGGTTTTGATTGTATTTTATTTGTTATTTGTTTGTTATTTTATTTTGTTCCTATTGTTATGAATATGTCCTATGTGGAATCATCGACAGAGAAGTTTTGGCACACACATCAGGATGGGCTTACAATGGAGAAATCACCCTGTCCAAGCAATGCAGAAGTTATCTCTGCAATGGAGAGATCTTATTTGGTCCAATTTATCTTAACACACCATGTGAATTGCTAGGATAGTTACATAGTTAAATCGGGTTGAAAAAAGACAATGTCCATCAAGTTCAACCCCTCCAAATGAAAACCCAGCATCCATACACACACCCCTCCCTACTTTCATATAAATTCTATATACCCATATCTATACTAACTATAGAGCTTAGTATCACAATAGCCTTTGATATTATGTCTGTCCAAAAAATCATCCAAGCCATTCTTAAAGGCATTAACTGAATCAGCATCACAACATCACCCGGCAGTGCATTCCACAACCTCACTGTCCTGACTGTGAAGAACCCCCTACGTTGCTTCAAATGAAAGTTCATTTCTTCTAGTCTGAAGGGGAGGCCTCTGGTACGGTGATCCTCTTTATGGGTAAAAAGGTCCCCAGCTATTTGTCTATAATGTCCTCTAATGTACTTGTAAAGTGTAATCATGTCCCCTCGCAAGCGCCTTTTTCCAGAGAAAACAACCCCAACCTTGACAGACTACCCTCATAATTTAAGTCTTCCGTCCCTCTAACCAATTTAGTTGCACTTAGTCTCTGCACTCTCTCCAGCTCATTTATATCCCTCTTAAGGACTGGAGTCCAAAACTGCACCACATACTCCAGATGAGGCCTTACTAGGGACCTATAAAGAGGCATAATTATGTTTTCATCGCTTGAGTTAATGCCATCAGTCAAGATTTAAGGATATCAAGATCCCCAGGATCTGAATCTTTTAAAAAACATACTGCATTTATTTAACTGTTTGTATCTAGAATGCTCCCAAGGCCAGATGATATTTAGAATAAAACACCACTTGCCTGAAACACACAAAAAGCTCAGACTGGATAACAAATGGTCGGTGCCACTGTGAAGTTATTTCTGACCAATGTCACTGCAATTTCCTATGTTTTTTAGCTGAAGATGTCATGGGATTGAATTGCAAAACAAGTGTCATTATGCACATATACTGTAGATGTAGTTATGAAGGGTTAATACAAGAAAATGATTTTATTATGCAGGGATCATGGTGAATTATTTCTCCTTGGAGCCCTGTTGTTGAGGACAAGCCTATTCTAGTAGTAATGGACTGCTTTGTCTGAAAGAAGCAATTAGGAATCATCAGAATTTCTGAACAAGAAATGACTGGATTTGTACGCTGTCCTTGAAATAATCCTGCTGGCAAACACATATGGGGAGAGCATTCCCAAATGATACTCAGCAAAACAGAAAGTGATCAGTGTTTTCCTAAATGAAAACTGTTATGTAAATGTTGGAGATCTGGGCACTGACAGCTACTCTATTTGGATATGCGGTGCATTAAAAAGTGGTTTATGGTATCTGAAATACCCTGCAATGGTTTCTTATATTCAGGCTATGTAAGATCCGTGTGCAACCGGATGGTTTACGTATACACCTCAAGGATTATGTCCACCCATTTAACAAAAACATCAACATATGAAAAAAAATAGAATAAAAAAAGTCCCTTCACAATGCCAAGTATTAAAGCTGTTCTGTGTTTGTCTATGAAAGTAAAAAGAAGTAGAGCAAATGCAAGAAGGCAGTCACCCCTGTGTGTATATTGCATCATGGTGCAACTTTTCTTGGCATGCCCCTTCCTCAAGTCCTGTGTGTTTTTTTTCTTGGCATGCCACTTCTTCAAGCCCTTTGTGTTTATTGCATTATGGTGGAACATTTCTGGACATGCCCCTTCCTCAAGCCCTTGTGTGCTTATTGCATCATGGTGCAACTTTTCTTGGCATGCCCCTTCCTCAAACCCTGTGTGTTTATTGCAACATAATGCAAAATTTTAAACTTGCTCTTTGAGCACATATAACAAGGTCATGCGAGAGATTTTGCATTGCACACACAAGGGTGATCTTATCTCCACTTGTGGGGATCATTTATCAACACTGGGCAAGTTTGGCGACTTCAGGTGACTTGGAAAACGAAGCGATCTGAGTGCTGTCCCACCGGCTATTTGCATTCTAGCTGGCGGGAAGGCAGTTTCGGGGAAATTAGTCGCCCCGAAGAAGAGGAGATTTGTCACTGGGCGACTAATCTCCCCGAATCTGATCGTGTGTCTCTGCCCTTAAGGTGGGATGGAAATGTGAATTAATTTATTTATTAACATTGGACATATACATTACTGGAGATATTGGCCATAGCATCCAATCAGCAAATAGATATCAACAGTCAACTACAAGTTAGAAAACAAAAGCAAGGTTCTGATTGGTTGCTATGGGCAATATCACCAGTGATGTTTGTCTCCAATGTTAATAAACATGCTCCTATGAGCTCCAGAAGTGATTCGATTTGCTGCTGGTCTTTGACAAGGGAAATGTTAAGAGTCTTTTCCCTCAAGAGTTAATTATTAAACAAGTATACTTAGCCCCAGTGAATGACTAGTTCCTCTGGTTCGATAGCTGCCTTCTATAAATAAAAAACCACATAATGACCTTTTTTATTCATGCCATAATATAATATATCAGTATATGTCAAAACTGAATCATTATTATTATTATAGAGATGCTCAACATTTAGGCTGGTGCAGTAAAATTCAGTATAAAATATGGGTTTTTATTTACAAATGCTATAGCTGCCTAAAAATGACACACTGCCTTGCAGGTTATGCCAGGGCAGCAGATCTTCAATTATGTTTGTGGATAAGAGCTGCAACAGTTGGAATGGTTTTCTATAACTTCACTGTAAAAGCTGCATTTTATTTATAGGGTTCAATTACAAAAAAGTAACATTGCAGTTGGGTGGGCAATTTGAATATGTCCTATATAATATAAAATGCAACTGTTCCTTACAATTCTCTGTACATTGCAGCAGGTATAACTATATAGACTATGGAAGGGGTCACTATATCATAGAAGGTGTATCTATATACTGTACTGTAGAATATGGAAGGTGTAACTATATACCATGGAAAAGCGCTGTCCAACTTCTGTGTTACAGAATTTTTCAGGTCTACATGGTGGAGGGCCGATTAAAACTTACACAAGGTAAGCAGACACAGCAGGCAGACTTTAATGTGGGGGTCACACAAGGGGGGGGGGTCGTGGGCCGCCAGTTGGACAGCCCTGCCATAGACTATGGAAGGTGTAACTATATATCATAGAAGGTGTAACTCTGTAGAATATGGGTGGTGTAACTATATCATAGAAGGTATAGCTATATAGAGAAAATATAACCAGCTCAGTTTACAGTGTGTTACACATGCCTAAACAAAGATATACACAGGCAGATTAAAGATGCCAATTTGTCCCCTTCAGACCAATCTGCCTGTATATGGGCCTTCCCAGTGATCTATATCTGACAGATATCAAGGCTGTTGAAAATATAACCAGATATCTATTGTGCAGGTTTAAAAATCCTGTTGGTGTTGGTGAGATTACATAGTAGGTTAGGTTGAAAAAAGACATGACCATCAAGTTCAGCCTTTAAACTCTATTTTAACTTGCCTAACTGCCAGTTGATCCAGAGGAAGGCAAAAAAAAAAAAAACCATTTGAATTCTCTCCAATTTGCCTCAGAGTGGGAAAAAAATTCCAAATGACGGTTCAGTCCCAGGATCAACTTGTACTATGAGCTTCTTTCATTACACTGTATTCCCTCACTTGCTAAAAAGCCCCCCAACCCCTTCTTAAAGCTATCTAATGTATCAGCCTGTACAACTGATTCAGGGAGACAATTCCACATCTTCACAGATTATTATATGATCCCCTTATATATTTATACATAGTTATCATATCACCCCTTAAGCGCCTCTTCTCCAGCGTGAACATCCCCAACTTGGCCAGTCATAGCTAAGATTCTCCATAACTTTCACCAGCTTAGTTGCCCTTCTCTGTACCCTCTCTAATACAATAATGTCCTGTTTGAGCAATGGAGACCAAAACTGTACGGCATATTCTAGATAGGGCCTTACAAGTGTTCTGTACAGTGGAAGAATGACCCTCCTCCTGTGAAACTATGCCCCTTTTAATACAGCTCAAGACCTTATTTGCCCTTGATGCTGCTGACTGGCATTGCTTGCTACAGCCAAGTTTATCATCTACAAGGACTCCAAAGTCCTTTTCCATAATGGATTTGCCTAGTGCAGTCCCATTAAGGGTATAAGTGGCTTGAATATTTTTACATCCGAGGTACATGACTTTACATTCATCAACATTGAATCTCATTTGCCACTTAGTTGCCCAGATTGCCAGTTTGTTAAGATCATGTTGCAAGGATGCCACATCCTGGATTGAAGTAATTGGGCTGCACAGTTTTATGTCATCTGCCAACACTGATACATTACTTACATTACCCTCTGCTATGTCATTAATGAACAAGTTAAATAAAAGTGGACACGTTACTGAGCCCTGAGGGACCCCACTAATAACCTTACTCCAAGTAGAGAATGTCCCATTAACAACCACCCTCTGTACCCGATCCTGTAGCCAGTTGTCTATCCATGTGCAAACGACTTCATTAAGCCCAACAGACCTTAGAAAGCAGTCGTTTGTGGGACATGGTATCAAATGTTTTGGCAAAATCCAAATAGATCACATCTACTGCTCCCCCACTGTCCAACATCTTACTTACCTCATCATAAAAAGCAATCAAATTTGTCTGACATGACCTATCCTTCATAAACTCATGCTGAGTGCCGCTCATAATGCCATTCACTAGGACAACATTTTGAATGTGATCTCTTAACAATTCTTATTATTTATATTAAATTTGCCCCCACAGATGTCAAACTTACTGGCCTATAATTGCCAGGCTGAGATCGTAATCCCTTGTTAAATATTGGAATGACATTTTCTTTTTTTCCAATCCATATGTACCATTCCAGATAAAAGCGAATCTGAGAAAATCAGAAATAGGGGCCCGTCTCATTTGCCAACCTCACCAACCAAACCAGTTTAAGTTGAAATTGGTTCTCCAGCTGATTGTCCGTAACACTCATATTGTTTTATAACTCCCTTACAAGAATTCTAGAGATGCAGCCTAATTACCAAGGGTGAGTGGCAAGATGATGTTTAGAGTATGATCAGCCTGAAACAACCAGAGATGCAATTATTAATAATCACAGCATTAGAAGCAGTATTGCTCGTAGCATTGAAAGGTATCATACATACAGTATTAGAATAATAAAAATATATACATGGGGGACCTTATTTATGAAAATCTAAATTGTTCAGATTATTTTAATTAAAAAAGTCCAACCAAACTAGAATCCACAATTGGACCTTATTTATTGTAAAAAAAAATCACAATTTAATCGAATGAGGGACAAACATGAGAAAAATTGAGAGAAAATTCGAATCGCTCAATATTTTGGGCACAGACCACAATAACTTCCAAATAGATAGGGACTTCTCCCATATATTTATATACAACTTCGGCAGGTCTGAGATGCCGGATTTTCTGACTTCTTCCATCCTCGGGGTATAATAAATCTCCAAAAAATTGATTCTTTGTTTTTCACAAAAAATTCGGATTTTATTGTAAAAAAAACCTCACATTTTTCGAGTTTTTGGCATTCGAACTTTAATAAATAACCCCTTAATAACTAACTTTTACATTAAAGAGCAACTCATATTTTCATGCTAGACCCATATACAGCGAGGAAATCAATTCAAAATTAGATACTGGGTCATCATCAATATTTGCCCAACAAGTGCAGCCAGTGGATCCAAAGAAACTATTCACAAACCATCAACAAGGCGGGTTGGTGCTCGACATTATCATTATAGGCTTCAAGCACGGGGAATAGTGATGTGCGGGCTGGCCCGATACCCATGGGTTTACCTGCAGGTTGGGCGTGTTCGGGCCGACCTCACACTCCTCTTCGCGGGTTGAGCTCTTCTCCTGCTTTCTCCTCCAGCCACGTTGGAGTGCTGGCTTCCAACTTCCGGGTTCTTCTTTTATAGACACTGCGCCTGCTCATCACGGGCTGTGTAAGGCCGGTAGGCAGGCTCGGGTGGAGGGAGGGTGGGCTTTGGGCGGGTGCTGGTCGAGAAAAATCCGACCAGTACATCACTTTAGGGGAAGCCAATCTTGAACCTACAGTTTCCACCCTACTGTCCTTATAATAACACTTCTAATCTCCATTAGTGTCTTCTTTAAACACATACTCTAGGAAGCCAGATAGTGCCACTTAGACGCACACACAAACCATTTACTAGACATAGTAAAAGTAAAAGAAGTAAATATCCACATTTTGGCAAGATTTATTTTATTTCAAGTGTGAGTCATTTACTCCTCCCCCCCATAAACCAATCTTCCCTCATATACAGAGCAATCAGGGAACCAACACCACTC